>NC_068983.1:113474428-113498319 GCF_001194135.2 Octopus bimaculoides
AAAGAAAATGAGTGAGAGAGGCATACGTCCAGTTTGGTATTTCCATCACCTATTTTGATTCTTATAACTTACCGAAAAGTTCACGTTTTTATGAAATGTTAATAAAATTTAGAAAATTAATTTGGGGAAAGAGTTTTTGGACCATCCCCACTCCCCATCACAGTCCATCCTCTCTTCTCATCACAGACCATCCTCACTCCCCATCACAGACCGTCCTCAACCCCCCCCCCATCACAGACCATCCTATCTTCCCATCTGTAACCTTACAATTTTTCACTATTCTTTACGAAGTGTATATTTGAAACCTCAACATTATGTAATCTGCATTCTCGAAAACGTAATTCTGGAGAATGTCGAGAGACCCGAGATTGGGAGGCTCGCTGAAGAAGTTACAGGATGTGTGACAAAATATTTCCAGAGAAAGGACATAAAATAAGGACAAACGTTTGGGAATTCCACCTATGGACGTAGTGTAAATAAAATCTGGAATATTTATGATTAATTAAACTGGCTTTATTTCTCTTTTATAGCATTTGCTTTAATTTTACAAATAATAAAACATTATATAATAGAATTTTTGCAGCAATTTTGGGATTCAGGAATATTTATTTCTGGGCTGAGTAACAGTTAGATAGCCGACGATGGGGTGGAACTGGCCGCATGTATCATGTAGTCTTAAGAGCAGCTGATGTATTGCTATAGCATGTAACATTTTTCAATTGCCGAATACTGAACACAGTAAAAAAAATAACATCGCAAAATATTTTACCCTTATTTTAAAATTTGTTTTCGCTTTTAATGAAAAGGATTAAATGTTTTATTAACAAGACTATACATGATGTGCACGGGTGTGTTTAAAGTCGATTGAATTTCTTCTGAGACATGATTACTTATCATTTTCTTGTTCTATGAGGACAAAAGACAAAGTTAACACCAGTCGTTAACTAAAACCACAAAGCTTGTTTGACTTTTTGCCGATTCTAAACGCTTCTTTTTATAGTCAGTTACATTGACTGCGTACTGACTACCAGAAAGCGACGATAAGACAGAATCAACAGTGTACCTTTCAATACCCGTTCTACGTTCAAATCATGCTAAGCTCTACTTAGCATTTCATCCTTTCTATTTGATAACGTACGATTATAGACTGTTGGATTACTGGGTTTGATAGAGCGTCGATTGGTATGCTTTGCAATATCAATTCCACTTCTGAAATCGAATCCTAGTCAAGTGCTGATGGGCAGAGTTATTCACGGAAGCACTGAAAGCGTCAGCGTATTCAGGTAGGCCTACAACTAGCATAGATAAGCCGGAGGCATAGATATGCTGAAGCATCATTTAACAGTGGATC
This sequence comes from Octopus bimaculoides, assembly GCF_001194135.2. Taxonomy (NCBI): domain Eukaryota; kingdom Metazoa; phylum Mollusca; class Cephalopoda; order Octopoda; family Octopodidae; genus Octopus; species Octopus bimaculoides. Next base: position 113,475,780 of record NC_068983.1, read on the forward strand.
GAAATCAGATAGACGGATGAAACTAACCTGATGCTAATTTTGCCGACTTGCAGTATTAAAAAAGCATCATACCTTAGAATTCATTAAAATCTCGAAAGTGATGGAATATGTCTACTTACATTCTGAAATCAAATACCAAGATATTGACTTCGATATTTATTAACCCATAATCCAATACAATAATTGTTACATTAGAATTGATTAAAACACACTCCTCCCCTAGAAATCTGTAGCTTTCTGCTAAAATTAGAGTTCGATTATCTTTAGGATGCTTTAAAGCATAATCAAAGTGTTAGGGTCGCTTTTTCTATCGCCATTTAGTGTCAGTAAAATGAATAAAAATCGCAGGTTTAACTCAGATCTAAATATTAAACCACTTCCATTTCAATAGATGTCGTTGTGCCGAATTTAATAATCAGCATCACGTTCACACCAACGACAAGCACATACAGGAGCTTCAAACGGTCGCTCGAACTCCTAAAAATAGTAGTCATTCTTCAAATGACATTCTAGCTTCTTTTAAAAAGGAAACATTAATTAAAGTCGTTCTATGTTTACTGTAGTTCGAGAAAAAAACAATACGCTCACAACTGTTACACGTTTTACTCGGTCGATTTACTCGGTCAAGGCTGACGTGGAGTTAAACAAAACAACTATATCAATAACAACACCATCATGACTTCATTAGCTCCCTTTAGAACTGTTTTTTTATGCACTCAATCAACGGAGATTTCTGACTTATCAGTTTCTAATTAGCATCAATCTCTCGGTTGGAAACAATCCAAATATTACAATAGATACGTGAGTAGGAGGGATATTATTTTATGAAACTCATTTCCTTTAGTGCATCTCTAATTATGCAAACACCTGTTTAGAGCACGCTAAAGATGATAATTTTGATTGTTTGTGTAGGGGGGAATTCGCTCTATCTCAACATTCTATCAGTCAATAAGATCTGCTAGCAATTGCAGCTAAATCTCATTAAAACGACACTGGTGTATTGGGAAAGGTAAGGAGGGAGTGCAAAAGATAATGTAGTTCTAAAATTGAGATGATCAATGTTGTAATGTCTTCAATAAGAGAGCTGGTCCATTGAAGCTGTCCCCAGCTTAGAAAACAGCAGCAACAAGTTTTTGCATTACCTATAACTATTGCATCTATCATTGAAACGTATTTGCTTTGCTACCCTAATTACGACCGTCTACCTAGAAATACTAAGGGCTCTCTGCGTGGTCATTCTTCCTGCTAGTGTTATAAGTCAAATCTTCCGCCAATCGTATTCTGCCGTTTTAAAAGGAAAAATTGAACAATAATATACAAGAACGTCTTAGATATGATTGTTTAGAAGACCCGATTTGAATCTCAAAAACAAAAACTACTACTCCTACTTCCGTCATTACTAAAGATTGCTAAGATAGATTTTGTGTCAGATCTTACTATTTTAAAGGTTTAAGGATACACAGGATAATGTATACACAATATAACCGAAAGAAAGCCACGGTGGTCACAGCTAAAACTTCTTTAATTCTAGGTCAGCTGGTTGTTAAGACTGAACTTGAGTTAACTAATAGCAAATGAACGATGAAATAAAAAAGGTATCGGACGATTGACCGAGAAATCAAAAGATTGGTTCCTGACTACGTGTAGATTTGTGGTTAAACACCTTATTGTCTTGCGTAGCTAGCTGAAAGCAGTTAGTTCAAGATAGAAACTATAGTCTGTTCGAAGCAGCATCGAACCTACAAAACTGACATTTTGTTTGTTAGCTTCCATTTTTGGCTTCAAATCCCCCAAAATGTATGGAGAAACCACTTCAGTATTAAACGTGGTTTTCCCAATTTTCTTGAATCCCCTTATGATTGAATGTATTCGAGCACTAGTTTTAATTAAAGATTGCGTGTTATGGCTGGTGGTTAATAGTCTGTTCCACAGTAAACAAGCCCTTCACTGACACCCACCGTCAAGAGAACCTTTTTATAGTCTATGAGAGTTAACCAAAAGAATATAGAGAATGTATGGCTATTTTTGTACTTTCCAGAAAAATATTGCTATAAATGTACACCATTAAATAGTTCTGTGTTACCAATACAAGTCTCAAACAACTTTGCATTTTCCCTTCTTTTTAAAGAAGAATATTTCAGGAAATAAAACTTTAAAGATGTTATCGCCGTTTGGTTTTCTTTTCATAGAAATAACATCCAAATATCTAAAACCCGCAGTTATGGCGGAGTGTTCTATGTCATAAAATAGAATAATCAAGATACATAGTATTAGAGAAAACAACAGAAAAAGAACTGAGTTCTTTTCTCAGTAGGATATAAAACATCTTGCAGCATGATGGGAGTGGATGTTACCTTTCAAAGGGCAACACTAAAGTTGAACATGAAAGTTGAGAATAATTTCTTAAAGAAGCCGCAATATATTGATATCAAACTTGCTGTGTTCTATGTCATTACTAAAAGTCATTAATTTCACTAACTACTACATTTATATACGAAAATAGTGTGCTTTATTTCTGATTTTAATATTTACTTACAGTCTTCGTCAGAAGTAGAGGTTAGTTAGAAAAGAGAAACTTTAGTTCTGTTGTCAATTATATTTGTGCCAACTTTATCTGTGGATGATGTAAATAAGTTGGCAGATTCGACTTATCATTAAACCAGTCAATAAAATCAAAGGAAATCCTGTAGTAATGAAAAGAAGCAATAGAAGAAAAGTTTAACTTTGCCAGAAAACGAGAGATCAAGCGAAACTAATGGAAACAGTTCTTACGGTACTAGAGCGTTCCAGGTAATTGCCATGAAAAATCTAAAGACAGCAACTAGATATTTTTATAGTCTTTGCTTGAGTCACTTTTATCCATGATACGTGGTTAATTCAATATTTCTTTCTAATTTTGTTTTATGAAGAATTTCATAACTCACTCGTTTTTGTTTCTTGGTTTACTTTTTTTTTTTTTTGTTACAAATTGCACAGCTTAGATATTTGTTTCTCTATTGACTTTTTTCTGTATTGACTTGTTTCTGTATTGCATTTCAGGTCATCAGTCAAATGCTTGCTTGTGAAGTGATGCTGAAGATATCATTTACATACATATACCTATGTGTGTGTGTGAGTGTATGTGTGTCTGTGTGCCTGTGTCTGTGTCTGTATTTGCATGCATATATGCATGTATGCATTTATATATTTATTATCTATGTATGAATATGCATACATATGTGTGTATATATATATATATATATATGTATGTGTGTGTGTGTGTGTGTGCATGTGTATTTACAGTATGTCAACTATTTTCATATTCCCCTATCATATTTTATATATCTTATCCTACAAACAGCAAACAATTAATGCGATGCATGTAAAGAATTAAATAACCGATTATCAAATCACACAGTCATCTGTGAAAAAAATATAGTGTCATAAATGCTTCATAATGTTATCACTACTATGGACGCAGCATATCACACAGAGCAAGTGTATAACAGTCAGTATCAAAGTAGCGATAATCGACATGGCAAATAGATTAATTACCATTAATATATTATGGGAAACGGTGAAATACAAAACAACCAAACTTTATCAGCTATAATCTGTAGTGACACAACTTGTTATGGAACTACAATACATGGCAGAAACTGTATGACCAATGTGGAGCACCTTATAAAGATCAAATCAACTCCCGGTTGAACCTCTTTAGTCCAGTATTCTGGGAGCTCGTAACTACTATAGTCCGGCACGTTTTGCATCTGCCATCATTAGTTTCCTGATCTGCTACCGGAGTGGGGCCGTAAGGCTCCAGAGTTGTGTATATTTACACTGGAACCGACAGCTGAGTGTTTGTGACGTATATTTCCTATATATGTTACAGATGCTGTTAATTTCATACATTTAGTTGTATTTTCGTGCATCAGGATGTCTCGCATGAAAACAAAAGTTACAGAAAATGCTGAATAGCGTAAACATAAAACATTTCCTGAATTTGAAAAGGTGGAGTTAGTAAAAAAAAAAGTTAGAAAAAGAACTTTCGATAAAGAGTCTGTGTGTGTATTTGGGTGTTGCATCATTGATGGTGTATAATCTACAGGAACAAAGGAATAATATTTTAAAGAGTTTTATTCTGGAAATGAAAGCAAAGTTTAATGATTAAGAAAACTTTGGGAGTTGTCAGGAGTACAGAATTAGATTAGTATGCTTATAAAATGGTTATGCTCCAGTATAATAAAGGTGAAAGTTTTTCGGGAAAGATGCATATCGAGAAAGACAAGTTTTTCATAAAGAACGAAAGGCTAGACTATTGCCCTGAATATTCAGAAGGGTGGTTACACAAGTTTAAGTGCACGGCTTCTAGGAAAAACTATTGGGAAAGCATACTATGTGCATGACTGACTTAGAGGGTCTTGCCGTTACTAAAGAGATTACACAGAAAAACCTAGTGGGATGAATAAACGTTGATAATGATACGCCTATTGTTTATCAAACAACTGACCAAGAAATCGTGGAGATGCATCGGTTAGGTGAGAAAAATCAAGATGAGCCCAAAGAAAATGCAGAGGATAAAGAAAAATTGGAATGAAGAATTTCTATAGATGAATCTATCCAAATGGCGAAAGATTTTAGTCCAAGGCTAGAACAGAGAGACTTCATAACAGATCATGGAATCTATTTTCGTTCAAAAGAACGGACGTATACTCTCTCTCTCTCTCTCTCTCTCTCTCTCTCTCTCTCTCTCTCTCTCTCTCTCTCTCTTCTATCTTTTCACTTTTTAAAAAAATGTTTCTTGCAGCGTTCACTATTTTCCACTTGTTCTGGCATAACGACCCTCTGTGTTGGTTTTCGTTCGGTTTTTATATATGCATGCGTGTATATATATATATATATATATGTGTGTGTGTGTGAGAGAGAGAGAGAGAGAGAGAGAGAGAGAGGTTTTGGTATCCAGGAAATCCCAAATGGCAGGCAATTCTATGTAAGTGCTACGGAAAGACCGGAGTTAGACTTCCGGTTCGATAATAGTGTAAGTGAGGAGTCTAATGCGGGTCGTGAGTGAGTATGTATATGTTAAATAAAATGAAACAACAAAGCCAAGGCAGTGTGAAATTTCTAGGACATCTATAAAGAGAAAGATAGCCTTACAGCTGTTTCAGGGATATGAGGGATATCCCTCATATCCTTGAAACAGCTGTAAGACTACCTTTCTCTTTATAAATGCTGTAGAAATTTCGCACTGCCTTGTCTCACTTTTATCAACACACACACACACACACACACACATCTATCTATATATGTGTATGTGTGTGTGTACATAAGTATATATGTGTGTGTATATATATATATATATATATATAAACATATAGATAAATGGATAGATAGATAGATAGATAGATAGATAGATAGATAGATAGATAGATAGATAGATATAACATACCTCTAAACATGCATACATTCTGAATAGTATAAATTTTATTGTTTCCTTTAATACCAACTTAAGCTTCTAGTCATTGAGTTTATCTGAGTCAGAGAAAGAATGAATGTTTTATTACTAATCTAGTAATCATAGTTATTCCACTTTTGCCTCGGCCATCAAATGAGATTTCATGCTTCGAGATTTAATGGCAGCTTTCTTTAGCAGCTGTTTCTTGACAGCAATAAAGAAGATTTGGTAAACAAGTATATATTTTATGGTCAGAGTGAATCAATAATATGATTAGAGAGAAATTGGAGATCTTATTCCGACATGTTATTTTAATTGAGTATCTGAGATGTTATAATAATTCACTTTTGGCCTTATTGCTGACGGAATTATCTCCCTTACTAAATGAAAATATTATTCGTTCTAGATAATAGGTATAATCTATGGAATAAACCACATGTATATTTATTTTATTCAGCTCTTTTCTCAGTTGTGCGAAGAGTAAAAATTGGTACCAATCCAATGATGTCTTAAACACACAAACCGGGTAAGTGTGACGCACTTCTATGCCTACCCCTACCTTTTGCCTTTAATTTGTATTTCGTTTCTACTTTCAATACACAAAATTATACAACTGACAGGCCATAAAAAGCTGTAACACTCTTCTGATGATACTTCCTTGTTCTGACTGACTAACTGATATTTAAAAAGACACACAAACCTTTATACATATACATATATTTGAAGAATTTTATATATATGTTGTAGGCTGAGAGGGGAAACGGCAGCTGATGAAAAGTTAGAACAGAACAATAGTCCTAAGACATTATGAAGCAGGTATCAGAAAGGCTCTTAATATATAGTCTTTTGATGAGATTTTGGAGAGAAGCATTACTATTTCGAATTCAATAGATACAGTAACTATTTTAGAATTTGTATGTCTTAGATAGCACAATTGTAACCATCGATGTAAGTGCAGTCACATTAACGATATTCTTATTAAAAGTTTTAGGAAACTTATCATTTGTAAGAAATAGTTTACTCATTAGGATTAAGAGAGAACTGATGATATTAAAACAGTCATTGCAATTAAATTATGGCTTACACCTTATAACCTTCCGTTTTCTCCTATTATTATGGTTAGCAATATTCTGCTGGATATTTATTGCATTTTGACTAACAACTCTAATATTTAAGACTTCATTATAAAACTGAGTGGTCCAGTAAAATGCCTATTCGTCGCTAGTTATACAGAAAATCACCACATAAATTCGACAAAGTAACGGGGTTGATTAAAACCTTTGTAGATTTATTGTACAATTTTGCTACATTTTCTAACAGAGCTATCAGTGCCTGAAACTACATTCAGAATAATATCTAAACAATTTTATTATGCTAATATTGGCATTTACATTATTTGAAAACGAGCAAGATGTTAGAGTATAGTGAAGTTGCAAACAGTTGCTTCATCTAAACTAATGCTCTGAACATCAGCTAGTGCTTTGCCACTTCGCTGCCTTTAATATCCAGGAGAAACAAAATCTCAATTCCTAGCTAGATATATATGGGTGTTCGAAGTAAGTGCCACAGATTACAGCATCAACTGGGGAGTACGGGAAAGATACAAGTCTTACTTAATTGCAGTAGGAAGAACAGAATCTGCTCGACGGAGAAAACAATTACACTAAAGAAACCCTCTTCCCCACTGGATTGCTTCTGTTACGATCAGACAAATTCTAATGTAAAAGAAAGGGGTAAACTGCTGATCGCAACAACAGAAATTATTCAAACAGGGAAATTAATGTTCGAAGATTGAGATTATGTCCAGTCCTCAATTGTTTAAAGGTAGGTGGTGAACGGTCCGACCCGTATGCAGCTCCGTCTCTCGTTTTGGTACTATCCGCGCTAAGCTCCAGCTGTCTTCTCAACTCTCGTTTTTAACAGGAAGTACGAGATTATCTGCCTTGCTCGGTAACAGGAAGTAAACGAGATTACCTGTCTCATTCCATGCTAACTTCCTGTATATATATTTGTTATCCATTTCACTTCTGCCAAAAGGTCGTTGACAAACGTTTATCTCGCCACCTTCGGAAAATATTGTAAGTTCTCTCCCTTCATTATATTATAGGTATACATAACACTACCTAAACTGCAAAACCGAAACTTTTCGATTCTACCCTCATGAACAGCGATTTGTACATGGATACGGGTAGAATGCACCATGAATATAAATACCCGTGCTTTCATCATTAGTACTTCCCATCACTTTAATCTAAGAGTTCAATACAACGTTTGCCTCACTTAGTTTATTACATACGAACGCATACATACATACATACATACAAACATATATACATACATACATACATGCACATACGATCTTAAGATTGACCCCCGTTCTCCATCCCTACATTTTCTGACCCCCTGCACACACATCAGCCACATCCCACCCCCGCTCCAGCTCCAACTTCACTCTCCAAGCGTCTATCCCTTTAGCCGTGATACCACTGATGCTAATCAAAAGAATACAACTGTAATGGAAAAATTTCCCCTCTGAGCCCCTTCTCCCTCTGGTTTTTCGCCTTGTTCTCACAACATCCACAAACCGAATGAAACACTTCTTAACTTCTAGTAACAAAGAGATGTTGCCATACTTTCCAAACCTGCACTTCCATTGAGATTGCAGAGATTATTTTCCCCTAACTCGTGAACGAATCTAATTAGTAATATCGGGTGAAATGGAATTATAATACTGTATTACATACATATTAAACTCTGTGTGTGTGTGTGTGTGTGTGTGTGTGTGTGTGTGTGTGTGTGTGTGTGTGTGTGTGTGTGTGTGTGTGTGTGTGTGTGTAGACGGAGAGGGAGAGAAAGACCTAAGGAATCAGCGTACCACTACTCAGAGTTCATAGGTATCTGCATTGCTTCCAGAGGTAAAAAAAAATTACTTGAGTTATCTATCTTGAGTATATACTTGACGTACTATCTATAAAAACTGACACGTCTTCCATCTATATCACTGGTAGTACTGATTTTATAGAAAGCAGCGTGATTTATCAAGTCTTGGTGGCCATTGACCTCACCATTACAAGCTAACCAACGTTCATTAGTGATTCATCATTCTTATTGTTTGAAACAGTTAAGTACACCATACTGTAATACCAAAGCAGTATTAAAGTGGTTGCACGACTTATTAAAAATAGCAGTTAAATTGCTCTCAAATTACAGTATATGAAGAATACTACGGACTGAATGGTGTGGTTATGGTTATTCTCTTTGATTAAACAATAAAATCGTTATATGAAAACCTTTGACCATAGGCTCAATCATGGCTGATTGGATCTAAGTAACAATAACATATTTACTGCTAAGTAGAACATACTGTCCAAAAGTAAATGTAGAAAGTTACGAACTACATACCATTTCGAATGGATCTCCAATCTGACCACTCGGAGGTAAAGTAGTTTATAACAAGATAACACAAGCGGTGATAATATTTTTCAAATATTTTGATGAGAAAAAAATGAATTGATAAAGCACAATGTTTTTGAGTATCGATTTGTTTGACGAAAGAAACTGATCAATGAAAATAGCCTATCGTTGTCATTTGACCAGCAGGCAAATTGCCTTCCCTTCAAAATAAATACTTGAGACAGTGAGACAATCCGACATTGCTTCTTTGTAAGGAACCATTATTAAACCATGGCAAAAATGTCGAAAGATGTGGTAGTGTTCCAGACTAAATGTCTTATAGTTCTTAATTTCGTTCCTCACTATTTTCTGAGATTTAAACAGAGGTTAAAGAGATTTATCTTCCATTCATCCAGAAACGTCAAAATGCGCACTATATATGCATTGGAAATAATTCAAGTCACTATGTATTCCTACTCAACAAACTGCTGACCTTACGACAAAGAAAATGAATCCTTATTAACTTAATAATCATTATTACAGTTATTAAGAATGTGAAATGATAAAAAAAGGTGGAACACACATTTTATCATGTTATCATCAGTTTTCTGCGAGAGAAATTCGAATCAAGCAATCAATCCCATCTGCGTTTTGACGGTCGTTGACTGATAAGGTGCTTAATAGTAATTTATTGGGTACTGTACCAATGCAAACAGAATTTATACCCATTTGTGGCCTCGTGAAAATTTTAACCCAGGCGAATCCAAATACCCGATGGTGTTATGCACAAACAGATACACACTCACAGACACTCTCACGCACAAGTGTGTGTGTGTGTGTGTGTGTGTGTGTGTGTGTGTGTGTGTGTGTGTGTGTGTGTGTGCGCGTGCGTGTGTGTAATTTTTCACTTAATGTTGCGAATTGTTCTTAAAGTGGAGTCAAATATTTTAATACGTTTACCAGCCAGATACCGCGTATCTATCAATTCAAATTAAATTCTGGCCGAAGACGTGTGGATGGTCTTGTATCAGAAAGCGTTTAATGTGGTGTGATTTAGATATATTTCCTTCTTACTACTAGAAGGATTATAGTTGATTGAGTCTGGATCGAATGTAGATAAGATTTTATTTAGGTGTAAAGAAATGTTAATTTTGGTAAGGCAAGGCATGTAAGTCAAAGATTGCAGGAAATCCTCTGTAATTTCATTTCATGTCGTTAGTACAATTATCACACTTCATTAAATAACCTCTCCGTTACATTAAATAGGAATATCACTCAATATCATATTATCTTTTTTTTTTCCAAAATGTTCTAAATTGTGCCTACAGACGGAAGCAGTTTAAAATAAATATTGATTTCTTGCATTACAAGATACCCCAAATCTCTAGTAGAAGTGTTTTTTCGACCTAGTAACGATGAATGATAAAATCAGTATTATCGGAACTTAATTTCAGAACATAAAAGAGACGTAATTGAATACAACAAGAATTTTAGTCTACCACTACAATTTACGCAATCCACCAACATATTAAACTTCCCGGGTCAGTCAGAAAGCAACGATGTTACACTTGCTAAAAATAACAGCCAAATTTTCTTCCAATTCTTCCTTCCCTTATAAGACGGAAGGGCATATTAGATAATGTGCTCCATGTTACATTATACCCGAAAAAAAAAGAACAGAGAGATTAGTCAAAGTTGAAACGTCTTCGATCATGAATCTGCTTAATCAGGACTACCCTGAGTTAGAATGATAAAAAAAAACAGCATCTACGTGACTGACATACTGTCGCAATCTCCTCTATGATGTTACTCAACTTGTTTCAAATAGCAGTGAAGATCTTCGTCAAACTACGCACTACATCTTAAATAAGAAATGATCCATTTGGCTAACGTAGATTACTTGTTCTACATGGACAGATAGTCACATCCAAATCGCATGTAATCATATATATGTTTATTCTGACAAGGCTGACTTCATTGATATAACCCGTATCCATTCCATATCAGTTGTTAGTTCCATTTCCGTATTCATTTCATCCTAGTTAATCCCAGTGACCTTCATCATCGTGTTAGCAAAATGAAAAGGAAGCTATTCTTATTAATTTTGATAGTATGCTATATCAATCACTAGCCTTTCTAATGAAGAATTTCGATAGCCATTAAATTCGATAATCTTTTCCTGGAAATCTCAATCAATTACAAAAATCGAAAAGATGTCTTTTTCTTCTTAAGGTATAGAAAATATTTTCGAGACGCTTAAAACTCCATAGAAATTCGTTACTTGTTTCATTCTTACACGAAGTGAATTGTAAACTTCTGGTAAAACTCAGATAAAAGAAAATATTGATTTTTTGATTATTCACAACGCCTTATTTCTATTTACATCGGATTCAGTATAGTCTCTCACCATTTAATTGTCTCTAAGATAATTTCATTTATCTGTAATACTTCATTTTATCTTTACATATTAATTTATTTATTTCTGGTAAATCATTATGTTGTTGCTAAGGACTGGCTTTCTTAATCAGACAGAAATTTTTGTCATCACAATAGCTTTTGTGTAGTTTTTTTTTTTTTCTTTTTGAAGTAATTATATCAGTGTATACAAAAGTCGATTAAGTTATGCAAGTACATTATTAATCTTTAATTAATGAAAATTTCACTTTCCAAACTTCTTGATTTCTGATTCTAAGATCATGAGGTCACCTTTCTCACAAGGTTGATCAATGGTTTCAGACACATCGATATTGATGTGACCTGTTGACAATTTCTTGCCATAGTGAGCAAGATAAGATAGCAGAAAGAGAGGTATCGCCTTATTTATGGATTAACTAAAACATTTGGTATAAACAACATGCTAGTTATTAATCACTGATTCTTCGACATCGAAATTTACATCGATTTCTGTTTTATCAATATATTCTAGTGTTTATGAAGTTTTCGTTACCCTCTCTTATTAACTACCATCACTGTCCATTGTCACATAATTTATCAATAAACTATTTCCTCCAAAGGTGCTCTTATTCAGCTTAAAAGTCAAAATAATTAACAGAAAATGCATAAACTTACAAATACTAGTTATGGTTAGGTTTTAAGATACAAGTATGTGCGTAAATTCTTAGAGATAGTGCCAAATTCTATTTGCGTTCAAGTCCTCTTCTTTAGAGAAAGGAATTTGTTCAGCTAGAGCAGTAGATTGACAACATCGCTTGAGCGTCCGAAAAATACCGAGCGGCTTTTGTTCTTGCTAGTTATGTTCCATTACTTCTCGCGAAGGCCACCTTGGCTTTTCATCCTTTTCGAGCTCGTTAAAATAAAGTACCAGTGAAGTACTGGAGTTGATGTATTTGACTAACTCCTTTTAAAAAAAGATTGCTGATATTGTGCCTAAATCAGAAACAATTATTAAGAAAGCAGTTAATAACAATAAACATAAATATATATTAAAAAAATTCAAAAAGAAAAATATTTCGCTTGTAGGTCGCGCAAGAATTAACTTTGTTAATCATACGTTTTAGGCCAGTTAATATCGTTACATGGTAGAGTGTGAATGGACAATTTTTGGAGTAAATGAGAGACTAATGTTTCATATCATGTCACTAGCATGTTAAATATAACAGTTGTTAATAATCTTACCTCTTAAATATCTTAGCTCAAGTTGCATTACACTGATACCATATGGGTAGGAACAGTATCACTATAACCAAGGACAGTAATATCATAATTAGCGAATTCTCCTTTTGCTTGAATGCTCTCTAAGCTATAATCAACCTCAATAGTATAAACACTGACAACTATTCCGTTAACATTAACTAACCACAGTAGTATAAAATTAATGAATACTCCGCTAGGGTTAATGCCTTGATAGCGTGAATGTTCATTTAGCTGTCACAAATTCAAGACTGTAAAGTTTCCTATGGATACAGCTAGGAACAGGCTTCTCCAAGTAAATCTATATGTTTAGACGCGTTACAAGCAAACAATATCTTCATGTGTACCTTCTATAATCGAATTAGAATTATTTCAGGGGTGGAGCAATCTTTTCCTAAATATGCCTTACAGTAACTGAGTTGCCAACTCTTGAGAACGTTATATTAGCGTTGCTATTTGATGGTTTTTACAAAACGGTATAAAGACTCAAATTGTTAGAGGAGGGAAGAGGGTGTTTAACCGAAGATCATTAGTGCTGAAATAGCTTTACAAGTGTGAATCTAACCTTGTAAGACATTCACTTACCAATTGAGAGATAGATGTCATTACTTTAATGACAGTCGCGCGTATAGTTTATCAGTTCACTCATATATATTGTGTTTAAACTCTTTTTTCAACTAGGGAACATCTGTTCATGTAATATGTCGCATTGCTTAAGTAATAGAAATCAGTTCTCTCTTAACATATCATTAATCAGACAGGGTAACGAATGTTGTAGTACCAGAAAAGTTGGAAATCCAAAGGCATCTATTGCCAAGAATCAAATCCGCAAAGCTATCATACGATGAGCCACGAGTCATTGTTCAAGACCACCCTGTCAGGGAGCATGGTGAGGAAGAGTGTAGGAAACTGTCAAAGACGTTCATGAACTATCATCATCAAAGAATGAGCTGGAAAGAAGAGCCAGGATGGAGCAGACCTCTGGACACAAAGAAGGCATCTATCAGATTCTGATGTGTTGTCATTGCAGTAATGTTGTATGTTATACATAATTTTTAATTCAATTTGTTTTGAGTGTGTGGTATTGTATTGAATGCGACGGCTGATTGTTTTTGATGGCCTTTCGTGTTGCAGATAAGAAGGGAGACTGTGGATTTACAAGGTGCTACTTTTCATCTGTTGCTTTACAACTAGACTTCAAAGAAATTGGTGTAGTGTTGTAGTCGTGCTGAGCCGTATCTGAAGATGAGAAATTATGTGACTTAATTGCAAGCTGCAAATGAGGCTATAATATGGTTATGTGGTTATGTGGCAAGGCTGTGTGGCACATTATTCGGGAATTTATATTCATAAGTTCTTCTATGTTTCATAGCAATGTAGGCCTGAGATGGAGATTGCAGCCAGTATTTTGTGATGTTTCTTGAGATATTTAGTATATTCTGTACAATCTGCAGTTGGAGAATAGCTGAAAGATTTGCTAATATTTTTACTAGTTAATGTGGTGTGTCTGATCAGAGTTTTGTGTTGTTGCTGAAGTCGTCTTGAACAAAGTTTACGTATAGTGTGGTAATTACTGAAGTGACCTAAAGCCTTGTTGTAAGTTAGAGAATGTAAGTGTTGTCACGAAGAAACTAGTTTTTATTTAGGATGCTCTTGGCATATCGATGAATATTTTGTGTGAAGCAGCTTCAGTTGCGTTTTTGTTTAGCATTAAAATTGTGATGTTTATTGCTTGTTTTCAGATTTTGTAAATTTGCCAATGTTGATATGATTCGATAATGACGTCGGTTAGTGCAATAACTTCTTTTGGCTAGAATGTTTTGAGTGTATGTTTTTGTTTATTTGTTTCTCGATTTCTTGGACCTCTCTCTGGCTTTCCTGGCATCTGTTTGATAGAAAGAAGAAATAACATTGAAATATAGAAGTGGAAGGTACAGAACTTGCATTTTGTGTTTTTGTTTTGTTTGTGATGCTTTTGATGGCTGATTTGGAAAACTGTTTGATACTAATTATTTTCTTGGTGATTTATAGAAATCGTCTGTGACGATTTATGGTTGCATAGAGATTTACAATGATGTTTTGTGGTTGATTTTTTTTTCTATTGCTTGCATATTGATTTGCTGTATGTCTTGTGGATGACAGGAAAATGTTAGCTTTCTGATTTTTTTGTGGGTGGGGGTTATTATTCCCTACATTTTTTAAATATATTTTATCTTAACTGTTTACTTCCTTGATGTTGACTTGCATTTTCGGTAAATGCACTTTCATGCCAGGTCATCCCTGATCTAACATACATGATCAAAACATTCCAGTAGTAACTATCTCACCATTTTTTTACGAGGAATCCATATCCACATTATCTAAGGCTTCTTTTTATGAGACGGTAGATTGTGTGTTGAAAGGGATGGACTCTGTTGCTATATCTAGTAAGTTTAGCGGCGACGTAGAGGCTTCTACAATGACTTATGTTTTTTTCTGTAGCGTCTAGTGTCAGTAATGGAGGCGCAATGGCCCAGTGGTTAGGGCAGCGGACTCGCGGTCATAGGATCGCGGTTTCGATTCCCAGACCGGGCGTTGTGAGTGTTTATTGAGCGAAAACACCTAAAGCTCCACGAGGCTCCGGCAGGGGATGGTGGCGAACCCTGCTGTACTCTTTCACCACAACTTTCTCTCACTCTTACTTCCTGTTTCTGTTGTGCCTGTAATTCAAAGGGTCTGCCTTGTCACACTGTGTCACGCTGAATATCCCTGAGAACTACGTTAAGGGTACACGTGTCTGTGGAGTGCTCAGCCACTTGCACGTTAATTTCACGAGCAGGCTGTTCCGTTGATCGGATCGACTTGAACCCTCGTCGTCGTAAGCGACGGAGTGCCATCATCATCAGTGTCAGTATGTCATATTTAAAGTTTGTCTTGATCTTTGATTTATGATTACATATCACTTACGCGATCGAAATTCTATTTTCTTCCATTGAGATATATTAACAATTATTCTTTGTAAGAGACTTACTGGAGTAATTATAATGGTGAATGCGGTGTTAGATTCGATGAATCTTAATTCTGTTTCTCGGTGGAATTAGTTTTGCTTAACTTTTAAACTTCTTCGTTTTATTCATTGATAGTTTGTGGTTGAGTTATGATGATAATGGAGAAAGAAATTGTGTTCCAAGCAGTTGTTTTCGCTAAGTCTGTGAAGCAGAAAATGATATCTAGAAAGGGATTGCTGAAGTCAATATGGTCAGATATGTAAGGCGGTGAGCAGACAGAATCGTGAGCACGTCGGGCGAAATGACTAGCAGCAGTTCGTCCGCTTTACGTTCTGAATTCAAATTCCGCTTGGGTGACATTGCCTTTCATCCTTTCAGGATCGATAAAATAAGTCCCAGTTGAACACTATAACTGATGTAATTGATTTACCCTTCCCTTAACATTACTGGCCTTGTGCTAAAATTTGAAACTAGTATGGTGAGATAAGTGGTTTGCTTACAGCTTAAGGGGAGATTATGTGCGATGTTGTACCTACTGGTGTATAGTATTCTAATACCAGATATACTCTTTGCATTAACATTTCTATAATCAGGGTATCTGGATAAATACTAAAATGCGTTTATTATGGAAGTCTAGTGTGTGGCATTATTCTATAGTAATGCCCTTATATAAATATAAATAAATAAATATATTCTTGGCAATAAAAAAATGATGGGTCTTTTTCCCTTATGAATTTTTTCACGCTAGCTTCTTGATAAAATTCTTGTAAAAGACTTTATCCTATTATTGAATTAATTAAATACTAAGATGTAGTTGGGTTATATAACCTAGTAGAGTATTTGGGGAGTTTGTTTATGGTATTTATATGTGCTTATTATACAAATTCATTTTATGGCGCTGTTTTTACTTTAAATGCTTGTGTTTCTCGTGTGTGTTGCACCCTCTATGTTTTAGGTGAGTAAATAGATGGCTTTTGAGTTTTTATAGTTTGAGGGCCTGGAAAAAGACGGGTCAAAATCGAGGTCCGACTGGAATATGAGTAATTTTCTTTTTGTCTAATAATGAACAATCTTTTTATTATATTTTTCTAAAAATGACCGATAAAAGCGTTTCCTTGGAGATACAGTATGGCCACACCTTACTTGACTTTATTATACAAGGCAAAGTGGCGTGACTGTTGTTGTAGTAAATATTGATTTCAATTTTGGCGCAAGGCCAGCATTTACGGAGCAGAGGATAATTCGATTACACCGACTCCATTTCTCAACTGGTACTTATTTTATCAAAGCCCAAAAGGATGAAACGTAAAGTCGATCTCGACAGAATTTGAACTTAGAACGCAAAGACAGACGAAATATCGCTAAGCATATTGCCCGGTGTTCTAACATTCCTGCCAACTCGCTGACTTATTGTGGAGTTAAAATTGGTTTCAAATTTTGTCACAGGGCTAGCAATTTTGGGGGAAGGAATTAAATCGATTTCAGTGACACCAGTGCTCAACTGGTACTTACTTTGTCGACCCCGAAAAAATGAAAGGCAAATGCAGCTTCGGCGGAATTTGAACACAGAACGTAGGGACGGAAGAAATGTTATTAATCATATTGACCAGCGTGTTAACAATTCTGCCAGCTGACCGCCTTAATTTTAATCAGCATTTATTTCGTAGTTTCGCCAGCAACTTTGGGGGAGCGAGTAAGTAGATTACATCGATCCACTTGTATTTTTATCGACCCCCAAAAAGGATGACGGGCGAAATAGATCTCCGCGGAATTTGAACTCAGAACGTAAAAACGGACGAGTTGTAGTTAAAATTGATAGGGCTTTACTATTTGTCTTGTGGTTTGTGTTGGATATAAATGTTTGCAGACATTCTGGGGCTTCTTTGATTTATTTATTTATTGTTAGTTGCTAGTTACTGAGCTCTGTCTTTCTTATGCGTGGTGTTTATATATCTTTTTTTCAGTTCGTCTGTGGTTTGTATTTGGCCGATTATTTCTATTGTGTAATTAGGGTTTATTTTTAATATAGCCTCAATAGGATATGTATTTCAGATACTTCTATAATTATATTGTCTGTATTTACTAAAGCGGCTATATTGATGATTGAAGCATCATTTTTGCTTTTAAAATTCGGTAAAAGAATTTTTGCTTCCTTTATTGGCAAATGAATGAGTTCTGAGGATAATTAGTAGAAAGTCTGGGAAAAGCTGAAGGCTTATTTACCATCTCGTTCAAGTAGACGGGTGTGTGGAAGGGGAGTCTAGTATTATTTGAAAACCAAGAAGTGTTGAATGTTCTGAAGTCTCTCCTAATGATAGAGTTTGTGAGATTGTTAAAATGTTTAGGTGTGAAATATAACCCGCTTCGACGGTTGATGTGACCGGTGTGGTCTGTGTGTGTGTGTTTGTCTGTTCGTGTGTATGCGTATGTGTGTGTGTGTGTGTATGTGTGTGTGTGTGCGTGTGTGAGTGTGAGTGTGCGTGTGTTATTTGATATCCATATTTTTGAATGCCAGTTTTCCTTTATAACATAATGCTACCACTGTTGTAACATTATTTGTCCAGTGGTTCTCAACCAGGGGTCCGCGGAATCTTGGTGGTCCGCAAAAGTAATACTGAGGGTCCGTGAACTAAATTCAAGATTTCATATATATGTATATATATAAATCCCGTTGTGTGTGTGTGTGTGTGTGTGTGTGTGTGTGTGTGTGTGTGTGTGTGTGCGCGCGCGTGTGCAAAATGTTATAACGGTCGTTTTTTCAATTGATCGCGCTGAAATTTTATACATAGGTAAAAGACGTCACAGTGGATGCATCAGTTAAATTCTCTAACATAATCGTTAGTTTTAAAGTGAGATTTTATCCTTTTTTAATCAAAATCTTGATGGAAAATTCGATTTCAATATCACTTATTGGCTATCATTCCGCAAATCACGTACGAACAGCCGCTATGTTCATCCAATCAGCATCAGAACATTAATTGAAGCTTTCTAATCAATTTCATGAAAGAACATATGTGATGGCAGAACACATGCATCCAGGCATGTCATTCTGTTTAATAAATAAGCTGATACGAAAGAGTAAGAAGACAAGACAATTATTTTGAATAAGTAAAAATGAAATTAAATATTAACTTTAACGAATAAATGGCTCTAATTGGCGATCAGTCGACTGTGGGAATATTTTCTCAAAACAAAATTCAATTGACAGTAGAAAACGATAAATTGATTGGTAATTGAACGTGTAAATTTGGGTGACAAAACAAAATAGGAGCGGTATTTTTCGACTTTTGCGTGACTCACTTGAGTTGGCACGTACATGCCTGTTGTTTATTCTTTAATTCCATTTCATGAAGAAGGAATATCATTATCAACACTTGAAATTATGAGTTTTTTTTTTTATCAGTAAGCATAACTGAACGATATTTTGGCTAATTCTTCTTATTTTTACGAATTTTACAGATCAAATTCATCGGTTACATTCTATAAAAAGCACTGTTCGGTCTGTTCTAGTAGCTTATTCATCCACAAGGTTTGCTACTTTATCTGTCAACATCACATATTGCCGAACCCATTTGAAGTTTTCCGGTTACGTGGACTTAAATAAATTCATTTATAAAGAGTTTTCATTACTTCCAAATTAATATAAGGTAATTTTAATGCTAACTCCCTTTTTTTTCCCAAAGGAAGCCCAGTTTTGGATGTCTTTCATTTTCAGACAAGTCCTAGAAACCGTTTCGATTTGCACATTCTTTTTATTTAAATTTCACACTTAAGTGTGATATTTCTTAGAGATACCCTTTACCTTCTGCTACCTGTCAGTGCCCTGCCGTTTGCATTGATTGTTTACATTTCATCACAGTTGCACTTTTGGTCGACAGAATATCGATTTTCATGAAATACGTTCTGTCCACCTGTACTTATAGATGTGAATGCCCATTCACAACTGTCCGTATCCACGTGGTATTTCGTGCTTACAATATCATTGCAAATAATTGTGCGCTTTAGCGTCGTGGGAATTTTTTTCTTTTTTTTTTTTTTTGGAAATACCATATTTAGTGCTTGCAAACAGCAACGAGGTAAATTTAATTGATTTTTTAAAGATTTATTCATTTACAGATTTTCGATAGGGTGCCTTCAAAAAGCAAGAGTCACATTGGCAGAAAAAAACAAAATATGCTTCCATTTTGCATTCCTTGGGGGAAAGCGAGACAGAAGAACAATATGTGTTTCAGCGTGCTCGCAATACTACTTCTACTTCAACCACCAGAGCATCACAGACTGCTCAACAAGCAGAACTCCGGCGTGCTCACAATGCTGCCTCTAATTCGATCACTAGAGCATCACAGACAGCTCAACAAGCAGAACTCCGGCGTGCTCGCTATGCTGCTTCTACTGCAGTCGGCACAGCATCACAGACAGAGGCATAGACAGAAGCGGAATTACACTAATTTAGACTCCAGCTCTATCACGAACTTACACCGTTTAATGGACGTGGCGGGGAAGTCTGATTTGAATATAATTTGTAAAGTGAGGGGTCGGAATTGTGGTTGTAAGAATGTAGTAAGAATGGTTTCTGAATTATTGCTACGTGGATGTCGTATATGACAAAAGGTTTTAGCTCCATTAAAGCGTACTAATACCGTTAGTGATATATTGCAGATTTTCTTTTACTTTTATTTATTTATTTGTTTTTTTTTGTTTTGTTTTGTTGTTTTTTGGGGTTTTTTTTTGTTAAGAATACAAAACTTATTTGTATGTGTATTATATTTTTAAATGTATTCTCAGCTAACACGTGAATCTGAGAACAGAGATATAGATATTTCATGTACTTTATTTTTTCAGTGCTATTATTCAAGTGGAATTGTATAATTTTTTTAGATTATTTCTAAACGTTGTTGCTTGATAGTGTTTGAATGATTATTATGAAAACATTGTACGACATTTACATTTCTAACGGTTTTACGGACCGCTTCATGCAGAATTAATTCTCCAACTGCTTTTGCACGTGTTGAGAGAGATAAGTTTATGTGTCGTGAATTCTTGTTTTGACCCAACTTCTGATTTTTTCTAGCATGTTATCAGCGTTATTTTGTCCAGATGATCTAAGCCTTTTTGAAGACAGTAGTGATGTATTAGGAGGACGATATTTTTTACAGATACAACGATCAAACACAGGCTTTTTGGAGAGCCCTTATCTATGTTGTTACCATGTTTGCGTAGTGTAAATTTTCTCTTTTGATGTCTACCAAATTTTTGCATTTTGCGTAGGGATGTGGTTTTGATAAATTAGATATTGGCAGCACTTCTAGTTTTCCTTGCTGGGTAATGTTTTGGAAAGTGTGTAAATATTGTGCTGGCTTACTGTTATTGTCAGCAATTTTAATGGCTGTTTCACACAGAGTTATAAATTCAGATTCTGTCCTCCCAAAATGTAAAACAAGATGCTTTTCTGTTCATTTCTGAGTATTGTTTTCTCATCGTTCAACGCAGTATTACATCAATGACAATTATGCTTTCTTTACTAATATATCATTGGCTATCGCATCTGTGTGTATGTGTATGTGAGCATGTGTGAGTGGCTGTGTATGTGTGTAACTGTGTGCAAGTGTACGTCAGTGTGTGTATTAAAACAGTTAGAGTTTCGTCCTTCAGCGATGAAATTTACCAGTGATATTTGAGCTCAGATGTTACTGCAAAGTCGCTCAATAATATAAAGTACTCTACCCCTTCTGATTTTCCCCGTAATAAAAATAAAATCGGTGATCTTTAGTTTCAGGAAAGACCACGAATTTGTGGAGAAATCATACTGTAATTTTATTCAACACGGCTGGTAGGTATTTTAATGACTCGAGCTGGATGAAAAGACAATAAAAGTTTAGTGGGATTTGAACATAGATCATAAAGAGATATAGCTAAATATTGTAAGACATTAACCCGGAACTATGGCCCTCACTTAATGATAAAAATGATGATGATGATGATGATGATGATGACGGCGGTGACGGAGACGGTGACGATCATTTTTTACCTTCAGAACAAATAAAAGTGAAATAGACAAAATGTTTACCAAGCTGCATCAACGGTATTTACCTAAGGTGGAGGTTGGCCTATACAAAATTTTAGTTTTAAATATATTCTTATGCACAGATCAAATATGTTTACTCGTGTTTTTTTATCGTCTGGATACAATTCCTTCATGGCAAGTTATTTTAAATGCATATTTGTTTAAGTTGACATGTCTAAATCGATTAGCATCTATTGATAAACTTTTCATTTTTTAAATTTGCTTCAGAATTTACAGAACATATACTATACAAAGTATGCTTTCGTGTATCGGGCATGAAGTTACGAGAATAAACAAAACATGGTCATAAAATTGTTTTCTATACATCTAAAAAATTCTATACCAAATATACAATCGTTTCTAATTCTATATTTCTAGTAGGCGCAGGAGTGGCTGTGTGGTAAGTAGCTTGCTTACTTCCGGTTTGCTCACTGCGCATGTTTTGACTTTGAGCCCCCAAAAAAAGCAACTTTGAGTGAAGAAAACTTTTTGTGTCTCACTGTGCGAAAATTGTTGTTTTTGTGGGCGTATCTCGCCTCCGAAAAACTTGTGAAAATTTTACTGCTGTGGCCCTGGATTACCTTTATTGGAATACCTTTACTAGAATACTTTTATTTTGGAGTACTTTTATTGGAATCCCTTTATTGGAATACCCATAGGTATTGCTGGTGGCCGGAATTGTGTTGCCTTGACTTAAACTGTCTTCCTTCTTTCCTTTTCTCTGCTCTGTCTTCTGTTCTTTTGTATTTAGTTTGTTTTTTGTGAACTTTTTTGTTGAACTTGTTTGTGAACTATTTTCTGAACTTTTTTGTTGAACATTTTTTTTGCAAACTTGGCAAAAAAGGGAAACACTGTCTTGGAGTGGGAACTGTGCCCACCCAAGCAGTGGTTGAAAGAAATGGAGGAAAGAACAGTGACGCTCCGAATCTACTCAAAGGTGTTGGATAGCGTCACTGTCTTTCCTCAAACTATTATTGAAAAGGAACTTACGAATGTTAATGCCAACTTTAA
>NC_068983.1:113499110-113516863 GCF_001194135.2 Octopus bimaculoides
TGTATATCTTCTGTTACCTCAAGGGAGGGCCCGTTGAAAAGTATCTGGATGATCTATTTGACCGTGAGCGTTACGACTGGGCATGTATAGACCATCCACGTTGGCCTCCGCAGGTGGCTGCGGAGGTCTTAAATCATAGTGAAGTCATGGAGGTCGAAAAGGCCTGTCAAAAAGAGGATTTTATTTACTTTCTTTCGGGCGCGCCACTGCGAGATCTCCTGATGGCGACGGGACAATTGCTTGGAGGCCCGGATGAGGAAGATTAGATCTTTAAAAAGAACTTTTATTGAACTTTATTGAACTGCCATTGAATTTTTGACTTTTTTTGGATTTGTATTGAACAATGTTTTCGAGGGGTTATCGATCTGCGGGCGTCGGTGCCTCTCTCATTTTTATTCACCTTTTGTTATCATCCTCATCTCATTAATGTCCGTGTCTAGCCCGCAGCTACTTTGCGTTTGTCTGTCCTTGTTTGTCCCCTCTTTGTAAGGCCTTAATGGCCAATTTAATGAAATAAAGTAGCTTCCTTACCAACCGCATGGTTCTGAGTCCAGTCCCACTGCGTGGCACCTTGGGCAAGTGTTTTCTACTATAGCCTCGGGCCGACCAAATCCTTGTGAATGAATTTGGTAGACGGAAACTGAAATATGTGTGTGTGTATGTGTGTGTGTGTGTGTGTGTGTGTGTGTGTGTGTGTGTGTGTATATTTGTGTGTCTGTGTTTGTCCCACCATCATCGCTTGACAACCGATATTGGTGTGCTTATGTCCCCGTATATATATATCTTAAAGCAGCTTGTGAATTATAGTTACTTGGCTTACCAAATTTCCGTAGTCAGTAAATTTCAATCACTGTTTTACATCATTTATGGCAGTGAGTGTGTCAAAGAGTATCTATTTCGTGGCAGAACCAATATCTCAAGAGAATTAGTTCACCAGCAATGTGATTTCCAGTTTTCTCACCTGCACCTACATCCTCCATCGATATATATCGGTGAAAGTTATACATGCACAGATACATACACATGAATGCATATTTGTGTAAACAATACATTCGTGTGTGCGTGAGTGCGGGCACGCGTGTGAGTGTGGGCGCGCTTGTGTGTGTGCGCATGTGTGTTCTCAAACTTTCGGCGAGCTTCCGACTAGTTTCCATCAACCAGTTTCCGATTACAATGTATTGATCAACCCGTGTGTCTGTAGAAAACACTCTCCTAGGGCACCGCGCTGTTGAGACGAATCTAGAATTACTTGGTTGCAAGCGGACGTTTTTTGTCAGTTAAGCATACCTGCGCTCATCGTTAAATCTTATGCAGAGAATTTCTTTGCCTAGAGTGCAAATATTAACGTTATATATTATAATATATTCACATTAGGTTTGATCAACTTCCGTAATATTGTATGTTAATTTCAAACCTGTTATATTCATTTCGTATGATGTGGAATCTTAATTTCTCAGTTTTCTGTGAAATGTAGACGAGTAAGTAAACAATTATATATAATGTCACATAGTATTGTCTTAAATTTCGTTGGTTACTATTGTGTAATTGACATTGCTTTACTGTAGTATCTCAGGTTTCACTGGTCCATTGGTCATGTTTTTCGTAATTGCTTTGTTTAAAAGGGTATGGAGCATTAGACAGTGGTGGAAATATATTCTCTTCAATTCCTCTTTGAAAATATTTTAAATTATTCATTTACAGGGTCAAAATTGATCGCCTATGATCAATGGTGGAATTCCTTACATCTATGAAACTTGTGTAAAAGATTAAAGTAGACTTAAGATTGTAAAGAAAATAACAAGCTGTAAGCAAGCCTTCAAGATGGTCAAAGTCTGTGAAATCGAAAGTCATTTTCAAAATATTCAAAGATTTTAAACTCTGTTCAAAGAGATATGAATTTCGCAGCAGCGTTTGATTTTTTTCAAATATCAAAACTTTTTTTACAAATACCGCTAAATTGCCTCATACAGTTCGTAGAGCATGGAAATCTAAAGTTTTCATTATATTTAGAAAACTTTTAACTACAAATATGAATTTGTGGTAAATCTTCAACTTGAACAGCAGGTCTCCCCTCCCACAATCATGCGGAAAAGTTCTTTTATCCTTGGCTGCAGTATCGCCGAGTGAGTTATTTTCTACGAAAATCAAATTCTTTATATATTTTTTCAAGAAACCAAACAAATTTAATACCGATGTAATTAAGATGATGTTATTCGGGTGGCTAAGTAAATGACTTAGACTCGAATACTAAAATAAATATTGTACAAGCTCCTTATTCTCACCAATAACCGATTGTGTCTGACCTTCCCCTCCAGCCAAGAAACATTAACTACAATTGACTGTAAACAACTTTATTTAGCCAATTGTTAAATACAAACATCCTAAAAATTTCACTTGACTGTAGATAACGATTTTACAAGATATTCAGTGTAACACCATATGGATATTTTGCCATTGGCTCAATTCAAAAATATTTGTAATCATTGATATATTCAACTTATTTATTACTGACCGTTTTCACTGTTACCTTCAAATTACAGTACAAGCGCTTTTTCTTTTTTTTTTGTGTTGTGCTAACACCATCTTTGGGTTTCGTTTCGCGACAAACAATTTCAGATTAGCAACGTCTTGTTGTTTAATTTTTTTTCCTAAGCGAAAAGTAGAAAGTTTATAAATTTCTGGATACTCGCCAGATATAACTGCTCATAATTGCCATTAAACGTTAATTTTGTTAGAAAAAAAATTCTTTAGAGATTATAAATAGGAACAATAACGGGTGTCGTATCAACTAAATCGAGCATTATTATAATCATGATCAGTATTGTTATAATTAATTACAAAATTAAGACGGCGAGCTAGCAGAGTCCTTGCCGCCACGGATAAAATGCTTAGCGGCATTCCCTCCGGCTTTGAATTCTGAGTTCAGATGCCTCTGAGGTCGTCTTTACTTTTCGTCCTTTTGGAGTCCATAAGATAAGTACAGTTTGAACACTGGGGTTGATGTAATTGACTAACCCACTCCCTCAAATTTCAGGCCTTGTGATTATAATAGAAAAGATTATCAATTTTTTAAATGTTTTACCGAATACTCGGCCTTAAAAATACGTAGGTGCTACTTTCACTGAAATTTATTAATCCCCTTAAGTCACTGCTTTAAATCTGGTTTTGTCCCTAGATAAAAATAGGTCAAACTTCCCTTAGTAAGGTTTTATAACTGCGTTTATGTATGTGCTTTTGCGTGCAGATACACACATGTACATGCATAGGTGGATGGATATATGTATAGTACTCCGTTGTTTACAACGACTAGGGTTCCAGTTGATCTGATCAACGGAACTGACTGCTCTTGAAACTAACGCACAAGTGGTTGAGCACTCCACAGACATGCATACCCTTAACGTAGTTCTCAGGAAGATCCCCCGTGACACAGAATGTGACAAGGCCGGCCCATGGAATTACAGGTACAACTCATTTTTGCTAGCTGAGTAGACCGGAGCAACGTGAAATAAAGTGTCTTGCTCATGTACACAACGTGCCACCGAGAATCGAACTCATGATCTTGCAATCGTGAGCTGATTACCTTAACCACTAAGCCACGCGCCTTCACCTAAAAGAGACGAACTTAGAGGTCTGCAAACCGTTATGTCGCATGGCGCCGGGAGACATCTGTGAAGATATCCAAATATAATGTATATATATGTCAATTCGTGAGGCCCGATACTCTAACTTTTCTCGAACTGGAGGATGGTGAAACTTAGTAACCATAAAATTATGAGAAGCAATTCTCATACATTAAATGGTTCAATGGCTTGGAGATTTTTATTACCACACTAAAGAGGCTGAAATATGTTGTCGATAATATTTTTTCTCCAGATCAGCCGTGCTGCTTGATCAAAGCCGCCCAAGGTGTAACCAAAATATTTTCTTTTTAAGACTAGATTTGATTTAAGTTGGTTTTGGCCAGCTAATTTTAACAGATCCAGCTATCACGCAGGGAATCTACTATTTGCAATGAAATAGATTCTGATGTAAGCACAAGGCCTGCGATTTTATGAAGAGAGCTTATTCAATGCCATCGATTCCAGCTCTAAACTGGTACTTTATTTTATCGAGCCCAAAACAATAAAAGAGAAAGGTAACTTCGGTGAGATTTGAAATCAGAACGTAAAAAGCCGTAAGTAATACAGCTTAACATTTTTCCAGCGCGCAGCCTTACAAAAGAAATACGATATTTAAACTTTAGGGCGGTTCATTATGCTTATAGTATAGAAAGATCAGTAGAGATAGAAACCTCAGCACCTCTGAAGTTGAACTAAGTTATATGGTTGTACAACCATTATTTTCTAAGTATCTTGTCTTTCTAGGAGATATTTAATATATTTTCGAAATTATTCTCTCACAAGGTACACACACACACACACACACACACACACACACACACACACACACACGCGCACACGCACACACATACACACACACATACAGATATACATACATGCATACTTACATAAATCTTCTTCAGAGTTTAAGGTTTCTCCATTGAAAGAAATCGAAACAAGTGGAAATCTGAAGGTGCAATGTCTGATGAATATGGAGATTGCAGCAAAACTTCTCAGCCAAACCCTAGTAACTTCTGCCGCGTCTGCAAAGAAGTGTTCGGTCTGGCTTTTCCATGATGAAATACAACTTCCCTAATATTTTGATGTGCTGGACGCTTTTAGTGGATCGCTGCGTTGAATTTATCCAGCTAGTCACAGGAGACATCCGAGTTGGTGGTTCTTTCACTGGGAAGAAACTCGTAAAATGCAACACCCTTCCAATCCCACCAAATTGAAATCATAACCTTCATCAGGTGAAGTTTTACTTCGGAGATTGTTCGTGCTGTTCACCTCGATTCCCCTATGATCAATTTGCGCTTCACATCACAATAAACGATAAACGTTTTTCAACCGCAGTCAACATTCTCTCCCAAAAGGATCGTTCTCTATCACGTTTCTACGAGGAATCGCAAATGGAAATCCATTCGGTGAGGTTGGACTCATTCAAATGATGTGGAACACAAGCAGCAAGCCTGCTAACCTAACCAAGTTGATGCTGATAGCTTTAAGCTTGATCTGGATATTTCGAGAATATATGTGATCATTCGGGTTGTATAACGGGGATTGGTGTCGATGTTAATCTCAGTTGGCCAGGCAGAGCGAGATGCATCTTAAACCAAAAACTTGCCCGATCGACATCTTGAAAATCACTTCTGACACTTACGTTCCTTCAGAGCATCTTTTCTGCTCACAGCACATATCTTGCAGCAGGCATTCACCAGCTTAGACAAGAAGACCGTCGAGAAGTGCTGCAGGAGATTCCGAAGTCGTCTGGAGAGTGTGATTGAAGCCAATAACAATTCTATAGAATAACTTTACTCTTTAGTATTTCGAGATATACTTTATGTAATTTTGGTAAATATATCTGTTAAAATGAGATGTCAGTGTTATTTTCATATCTGCGTAATTTATACGACAATTTATTAACCGCACCCTGTATGTATATATATATATATATATATATATATATATATGCGTGTGTGTGTGCGTGTGTGTGTGTGTGTGTGCATATGTGTATGTATATATAAAATTATGCATATATGTATAGACATATAAACATAATTGCATGTATATGTATGCATATATAAGTATATATATATATATATCGTCATACTAATATATACTTTTGTTATTTACACCACCTGTCCTCGTCTGTTGTTATTATTTGTATATTCTCCCATATATATATATATATATATATATACATATATATATATATATAGGGTGTGGTTAATATATTGTCTAAATTACGCAAATATGAAAATATACATATACGTGTATGTGTGTGTGTGTGTGTGTGTATGATGTATGTATGTATGTATGTACGTGTGTATGTATGTATGTATGTATGTATGCATGCATGTATGTATGTATATCTAAATATATAAATACATACCTAGCTATTGTGATGTAAATGTATAAGTGTATATAAGTATTCTCTTGCTTGGAGCTTGTGTTTTTTGTCTAATATATGAGAATACTCGTCTATCGAGCATTTCAGCGGCTGACATATTTCAATAACATACTTATTTATGAAGTACTAGCATCAGACAGTGTGTCTCAGATTCCACAAGTTATAACTTTAATACATTCCATTAGCTTCGTGAGGATACAAATCATATCCATTTCAATCTGCCTCTTATTTAGCTTTCAATTAGTTGCGATAGAGCTTTATGAATAAACGATTGATATATTATTATGTATTTATACCTACCCACCTGTGTGTGTGTGTGTGTGTGTGTGTGTGTGTGTGTGTGTGTGTGTGTGTGAGAGAGAGAGAGAGAGAGAGAGAGAGAGAGAGAGTTTTTGTATTTGGTAGCGCGTCTGCTTGTATGAATGCGTTTCGAATTTCTATTTTTAATTTACAAACAAATTAGAAATAAAATTCGCTGAAAATAATAACAAGAGTTTGAATATTTTATTATACAGAAATGCAAGGTGATAGTGCCTTCGAAGTTCTGTGGTCAATGATTCTTCAGACAGTCCAAAAGTAAGAACGAAACAGTGGGATATATTTAGAATTTATCGATCCTGAGAGCATCTATAAACAATGACAATGGTAATAGACATCCAAAATGTTTCAACAAGGAAGCATATAATATTTGGGAAGAAATGGAATGGTTTATATTTGTTTGCCAACTATACGGTTTCAATTCCATAGTGTGGCACCTTGGAAAAGTGTCTCCTACTATAGCCCCATGCCGACCAAAGTTTTGTGAGTGGATTTGGTATACAGAAACTGAAAGAAGCCTGCCTTGTATATATATATGTGTGCGTGTGTGTGTGTGTGTGTGTGTGTGTGTGTGTGTGTGTGTGTGTGCGTGTGTATGTGTGTGTGTGTTTGTTTGTTTATGTCTGTGCACGTCTGTGTGTGTGTGTGTGTGTTTGTGTGAATGTGTTGTGCGTGTGTCTGTGTATATATTTGTCCTCTAACATCATTTGACAACTGGTGTTTGTTTGTGTACGTTCCCGTAACCAAGTGATTCGGCACAAGGGGGCCTA
The DNA here is from genome assembly GCF_001194135.2 of Octopus bimaculoides. Classification (NCBI taxonomy): domain Eukaryota; kingdom Metazoa; phylum Mollusca; class Cephalopoda; order Octopoda; family Octopodidae; genus Octopus; species Octopus bimaculoides. Next base: position 113,506,211 of record NC_068983.1, read on the forward strand.
TAGAATAAGCACCAGGCTTTAAAAGAATAAGTACTGACATTGATTTATTCGACAAAACTCTTCAAAGCGATATCTCTGCATGACTCCAGTTTAATGAATGAAACAAGTAAAACAGAAGATTATAAGACATATGTAAATTTAACGTATGAATACACACACTCCCATTCTATAAAAATATGCGTGTGTGCAAGAAATCATGAAGTGCAGGCAAATCCGCGTGAATCATGCGATTCTTTAAACGTTCTGGCAATACATGGCGTGAATGTGTGATCGCTGTTATTTTTGACCATCAGACAATACCTCCTCGCTTTAGTATATTCATAACTTACGGGATTCACCGGCTAACAGGTGTAAGGAATCTTCTAGATACAGAGTTGTTTCTACCTTGTTGTGTGTCTATTTATTCAAAGCTACTCCACGGCCAGATCGGTAAATATTGTTAGGATCAGCAAACGAATTATCTGCTGGTGTATTTCTACGGCAACGAAAAACAACAGCGATCAGATACTCAAGACCGAATATGCCTGAATGTATTAACAATAAATAAATGCGTTATTGTTTAAATTCTCGTGGAATTTAACACATAATACATAATAATTCCCATAAGCAGGAACTCGTGTTCTAGTGACGAGAGACAACAGTGATCAGTGTGTGTATGTATATATATTTATATATATATATATATATATATATATATATTTATTAATATTTCTAAGTCTCTCTAAAGGAGACTACGGCAGCGGTACTGGAAATTAATAGTTATCGCCAAGCCAACATGGCAGTCCCAAAATTAGGACGAAAGCTGCCGTGAATTAGCTCCAAGAAGCCATCGCCTCTAGCTAGCTATGTGACACACGAAACCTGTGTCCTTTATAACCTTCGAACAGGGGAGGTCAGCAGTGTCCCCCTGCTGGTTTGGCATCTGCAGACTAGACTAGTTTCAGGGTGTTGCCCCTTGTCAATGCAGAGTAGCCAAGCAGGAATAAACCTTCATCTGGATATACATGTGGAAATCCGTCAATGTATGCAGAGTTCATATAAAAGATTTATAACACTAGAATGAACAGACTTTAATCCAAATCGCAGTTGTGTCAGTGAATTAGTAACAGCTGTTAATTTGGAGCCACTGTTGAAACAAATCCAACTGTTGTATTACGGGGACTAAGTACGGGCTTGAAAATAAGCCATACCACTCTTCATCGTGAGTTGAAAAAGCTTGGTAAAGTGTCAACGGTTGGAAAATGGGTACCACATGATATCGCTGCAAACACTTGCAAACAACGTTTTGACTACTGTGCATCACTGCGCTCTCATGAATTGCATATTTATTTCAATAGAGATGAAAAATGGACACTTCACCATAATGTTAAGTAAAGACGTCAGTGAATCAGTCGTAGTGAAGCGCCAGCACAGCAACCCCAAAGTGTCCTCCATTCAAGGAAGATTCTTCTGGATATATAGTGGGGCATGTGTGGAATAATTCATCATGAGCTTCTCGAGGATAATCAACCAATAACAGTCGATCTATACTATCAACAACTAACACGTTTGAAAGCAGTTTCGCAGTAGAAAGTCCATCGCTAACAAACAGAAAAGGTGTCATCCTTCATCATGAGAACGCTAGAGCTCACACTGTACAAAAGACCAATGTTCATCTAGAAAAATATGCCTGAGAAATTATGAATTAGTCACCATGTTCTCCAGACCTTACACCTACAGATTACCATCTCGTTAGAAGTTTACAAAATAATTTGAGTCATTAAGACTTGCTTCAAGAGTAAAAGTTGAAAATGAATCAATTTCCTTTTTCACTTCTATATCTATAGAATTTCATGAACGCAGCCTTAAAAAGCTTATCGACAGATGGAAAAAGGTCAAAGAGAAGAACGATGACTATATTAATGATTAAATAAATCAGATATTGTTTTTTATTGTATTAATGGGCCTTAAAAAACGGACAGAACTTTCGTTACAACCTGATATCTCCACATATCGTTTACGACCAAAAGTGTAATCTTATAGACAAAAGCGTATATGACTAATGATACAAATAATTGTAATACGTATTGGTAGACCTTAAACACAGAGATATGCTCTAACTATCCTCTACGGAACAGGGGCCTCTAAAGAAACATTATTTGTAAGGCTCAAAAATGTATGATGGCCTCTCTGAAAACACATATACAACCAGTTCCTTGTTTTAAAGTCAAAGAGAAGAGCTTCACTGCTTTACTTTCAAACTTCATCAGCAGCTTCAAGGCTTAGTGCGAGAAGATCCCATTATCGGGGGCAATAATGCAAGAATAAAGAAATACAATAGGCAGAGAAGCAAGCTGTACGAGATGCTTTCCTGAAGTTTTGAGATTTTTGAAAGGGAGACAGTAATAACTGCCCTACGTTACTGTAATTTTAGATAGTCATTACTATACATATAATAAGCTGACTGCCAGCTTTTGTTATTCCTGATTGAAGAAGACAGCTTCGGTTGTACTTTGAAAACAACCTATTAAACACTGCTTCTCACTGATGACTAGCTTGCAGAATGCGGTCAGGAAGTGAAGACAATCTGGAAGCTCGCTATGCGATAATGTATTGTGTCAAACCGGGCAAAACGCTACCGAAAATTATGAAATGCTCCTGACTAGTTATGGATTGAGTTGAATAAACCAGCGTCTACTTTTCGTTGGCACAAGAGCCCAGGCAAAGCAAGTCCATTAGGAAGTTCATGATGATCCTTTTTTTCGACAACAAGGGCATCATCTAGATCCCCTGGGTTTCCTCTGACCAGACGGTCAATACAGAGTACTTACTGGAGGTTTTAAGGGGGTTCAGAGGAAAATATTTTATCGGAAAAGTCCAGAGCACTTGCATCAGGACAATGCACCAGTTCACAGTTCTATCCTATACTTGACAGAAATGAGAATCAAAACTGTCCTTCACCCTTCCTATAGTCCAGACCTTGCTCCCTGTAACTTTTGGCTGTTCCCCAAGTTGAAAGAGGTGATGGAGACTGTGAAAGTGCTCAGGGACACCCTCACTTTGGAGGATTTCCAAGGGGTCTTCACGAAGTAACTGGATCGCTACAATAAATGCATTGAAATCAGAGAATCCTTCTATGAAAAAGAATAGAGTTTTCCACTTCTTTAAAATTGGTAATTATCTCTCCTGAAAATAATTGTCTCTCCTGTAATGCACCTTGCTTATATTTAATTGATTGCATATTTTTTTTAATGCATGAGAAGGAGCATGTGGAAAAATTCTTGAAGCGATTTATCTTCATTTATACTATATTTTGAAATTGTTCTGCTTCGCATCTTGCGTATTTGATCGACTGTGTATTTTTAATTACATTTCAGTTTTCGAAGATAGTAAATATTTTACTAAGAAAATCCGATGAAATCTCTTTGTTATTTCAAATTGATTTCATTTATTGAACAGTTCATTTTATTCCATCTTTGATATATTGTTTATTATAATTGTATTTTAAGGAATCCATTTCAACTAAACAAAATAATTTTTCGTGCGGAGTAATATTGTTTATCAGCATCAAAATATCAAAAGTAAATCCAGTACAGAATTATGCAGGTATATATATGATACAGTTATATCTATACTTTACTTCTACACACATACACATGCATATACAATTATATATATGTACGTATACATACATATATAAACGTGTACGTATATGTGTGTGTGTATATGTGTGTATACATATATATATTTGGTAAAAGAAACAGAGTGACTCAAGGATGGAGCATTTCGTGCGTTAACACTTATATATATATATATAGATAGATGTGTGTGTGTGTGTCTGTGTGTGAGTTTATGTGTGTATTTGTATCTGTGTGTCTACGTGTGTGTGTGTCTGTGTGTCTACGTGTGTGTGTGTGTGTGTGTGTGTGTGTGTATTTGTGTCTGCGTGCGTGAAAACTCATACACACAAATATTATTTTGTCAGCCAAATTCGTTCGTTTCTTTTGCATTATATTTTAATCCTTATATTTCATTCAACGATTTTGACAAATGTTTTAGTAATATGCTCTACATTGTTCACTTGCAAACATTCCACTATCTGGCCAATGATTTAACAGTTGACATCACCTAGTTTTGACTCGAAGAATTCATCTTTAGTCGTCCATGTGTGCAACAATGAAGGCAGTGTCTTGAGACAAGTAGTCGCCTATTCTCTGACAGTGGCAACAAGGCTGGATTTCTTCAGGCATCAGGAAGAGTTTGGGGAAACTCTTTTTTAGTTCCAAGTTGTCTTTGAACGAAAAGGCCTCGCTGACAGTTGAAAAGCGACCAAAAATGTCATATTCTGAAGGCGCTATATCAAGAGAATATGGTAGGTGCCGGAAAAACTTCCCAAGTGCGTTCTTGAATAGCATTTTGGGTTCAATTAGACGTGTGGGGCAGGTCACATCGGGTGAAGGTGACAAGTGACGGTGTTGAAAGAGCATCCCATCTTCTGGGCCAATTCCCTAGTCGATACGCGGAGATCCATGTGGATGAGCTCGTTGTATCAACCCCCTTTGAAACGGGCAGGTCTTTTGGAACGCGAAGAGTCTTTAAGGTAGAACTTCCCGTCTTTGGTGAGTAAAAACTATTTGTGTGCAATTCTTTTAGTAATAGCGCCTTATGCATACACAGCACAAATGTCTCGAACAGCTTTGTCAGCTTCGGAACCTTAACTGCAAGAGAAGAGAAAATGTTCTTTTTTTTTTTTTTCAATTTGACACTCCATCGTCATACGACTGAAAAAGGGGAAAATTTATACAAATTTCAAATACGATAAAGACAAGTTGTTGCAAAGGGAAAAATAGAGAGTCAAAACACCATAAAGCACTACGATAAAAACATTTATCGTGTTTATTTAAATAACAGTGGAAAGAAACGAACGAATTTATCTGACAACACAATACAGATTGTGTATCCTAATCAGTATAAGGGTTTTTAAGTATGATTGAGAAAACATGCAGATGTATAGAACCCCAGACTGACCTTACTGCTCGATTAAGTGTACAGAAACCAAAGATTTAAAATGAATAGTACTGTCTATTAAATGCTTCTCAAACATACACACAATACCCATCTCACTGAATATACGATAAAGAAATCGGGGTTTGCAGATATGGATTTTAAACCTATACGTAAATGTATAATATCGTGTAAAAAGTTCATTCTTTTGCCAAGTACATTCTCCGCCTTCATTAACATAATGCAAATCATAAATATTGAAACTGAATGCAAAATTCTCAAGCTGTTCATGTTCTAATTGTGAGACACGCCTCCTAATGGTGATACCCGCCCAACGCCTACTTACTTTCGTGTACTTGGAGTAGAGGGGTGTGGAATGTTTGCGGATGCAACAATATTTCTTCTTTGCAACGAACGAATGACACAATTTAATTATATAATGCTATTTTATTGTGTATGATAGCTTTATGTAGTTTAAAGGATGAAAATCAGCACTGAAATTTAATTTCAAAGTGATATGAACATAATGCAAAAAAAAAAAATTGGCGTTCAATATACTGACTTCAAAATATATAAATATGACAAATTGGAAAATTTTAGATTATAGTATGCAAAGTATCTATGCATTTACATGTAATTTCAATCAAATATTTCCGTTAGCTACCATTGCCGTTTATATGTTATATGTTTATAATGTAAGTTCTTATGTCGGCACCAGTTAATCCTTAAGCCTTTAAAATAATTTGTGGGATGTGGATCAATGCAGTTGCCATAAGGAGTAGAAACTTTGATGTGTCGAATCTTGCCCTTGAACAGAATGTACAACAGTAAGGGTTGTTAGTCTGGTGAAATGAAAGCACAGCTGTTCTTAGTATTTTTGACGCCAGTTCGAACTGCGGATCAAGCAAACATTACTGATGCATTTCACATGGAGAGTAGAAAAAGTTGTTTAAAAGTTGATTTAGAAAAAATATCAAACATATATGGATATCAAACATATATGGATATCAAACATATATGGATATCAAACATATATGGATATCAAACATATATGGATATCAAGCATATATATCATACATAGGAGAATTATGAATAGCACACTTTTCAAGATGTTCAAGAACTAGAACAGATTATATCCTTAAAAGTCCGCCTGCGAAATTTTTCCGCGAGAGTTCCTGACCCCAGTAATGAACTCATTTGCATATCAGCCAATCAGAGCAAAGCCACTTTTATCCTTTCTTTCTTTCTAGTCAGCGCTGTGCATTCCATACTCTTTCCCTCTCTACTTGCAGACAGAAACTTCTCTATCCTCTAACTACCTTGTCGGGCGAACGAATAAATATATATGTAAATGATATTTTTTCCTACTTGGTGTTAATCCTTCGATGTTCACTGGTTACTATGACGTTGGCACAATAATGCATTTGCCAAAACTGAATTGCTGGAGTTATTTCATTTTTTCCAGAAAATTGTTTTTAAAAAGTTATAGAGGTTTAAAGTTTGATCATTTTCACCCAGTCAGGGAACAGGATTTGGAAGCTCCCACTCTCACTCTCTTCCTCTCTCTCACTCTCACACATACACACACACACAAACACACACACGCACATACACGCGTTCAGGCACGCACAGATGCACACACATACACACATACATATGTTAGAAGAAGTTACTTATTTTCTTCCTTATTCTCTCCGACTAATGTAACCTTACTTAGTGGCGGAAATTTAAATGCACATGGCAAAGCCTCACTTTGAAATAAGGTCACCCACTGAAGGAGCTCAAATCCCAAGGTATATAAATACGGTAGTATTCAGTGAGTTTAGGACTACCGACTTGCATACACTGGATCCTATTGTTTTACCGTTAGGAGATATGAGGATGAATTGATCCGGAAAGGTCTGGACTTCCGGGTACGGCCATTCTTCCTGAAGACGGATGGCAAGTCTTTAGTTCTCCATGTGTGCAACAAGGAAGGCGGTGTCTTGAGACAAGTAGTCGCCTATTCTCTGACAGTGGAAGCAAGGTTGGATTTATTCAGGCATCAGGAAGAGTTTGGAGGAATGCTCTGTTATTTACAATGAATGAGAAACCAGAACGGTATCTTAGACACAAGACTGAGATATGTAAGGCAGGTTCATAGTAGTTGAGATATAAAACACTCACAGACATTCTCACACGTTTCCATATATCTCATAGGTACCGATTGGATTGCTTGAACATACCAATATGAGCATGGAATAACAGATCACAAAGCTGTAGTCCTGTCGGTCTAGTTTGATAAAATTCGTTAACTCAACAAATGAAAGATGAATGCACCGTTCCCGGCACGTAAAAACTACAGAGACCGGCTTAGAATTTTAATTATGGGACAGCTGAAAGGGTCAATCGTCAACAAAAGGTGATGGTGCACTTTGCAAAGAGCGATTGCAGTAAAATCAGTAAGTTAGAGCAAAGAGACAGCGATAAAGAGAAAAGATTACAGCATGAATTATTAATTTAGAACAGCGGTTCTCAAAGGGGGCCATTTGGAGCTTGAGGAGGGCGTTTTGATTTCAATTCCTAGACTGGGTGGTGTGTTGTGTTCTTGAGCAAAACACTTCATCCCACGTTGTTCTGCGATCACTTCGACATCTGGCCTATGGCACACCGTGCACCTGTTCAGAAAACGTCGAATTGTTGACCTGAGTGAGCTAATGTGCGGCATGAACATTTGATCACTATAAACAAACCATTTCGGCAAAAGCTGAACGCTCATACGTCGCCTTCGACGAGTCAGTCCATTATTATTATTATTATTATCATTACCATTATAATAATAATAATAATTATTATTATTATTATTATTATTATTATTATTATTATTATTGAGAGAGAACTGCATACGCCATCAAAGTGACACTGGGGTACAATGATACGAAGCGCAATATACATGACTACCCGTCTGATAAGGACACCCTAGGCACATGCAACACAATCATGTGTATGTGACACGCTGACCTCATATCAATAGAAACAGCACATGACCTTGCAGCTGCGGCCCACTTAGAATTTTCTTCAAGCCAAGTAGCCCATCTCGCTCAAAGGGTGTCTAACTATCGGTGTTTAACGATGATGAACGAAACACCCATATTTCCAGTCGTGGATTATTCAAACTCCAAAGAATCCTTCTCTCTCAACACATGACTCTGATGCTCCCCCTCTACTCTTGCACAGATCGTCAGGCAAGGGACATGTTCAAGTGGCAAATGACAAAGCAATCTGAGATATTAAACAGAATGTTTACTGTAGTCAATCTTTTCCACCAAGACAAAACATGTACAAGGTAACACTTCTAATCAGTTAGCATCAAAAGCCATGTGACCCAGTACCTGGTGTTGTATCAGGGCATTAATATTATGCTTCCAATATTACTACACGTGATCTTACTTCGCTTCACTTCACTCCATTGTGTATAATCATTACCATGAAACCCCGTGACATTGTTTATCTATTCTACACTTACTAAGCTTAGTTTTCTGGAATTGTTTTTAACATTACGTCTACTATGAAATTCATGATACAAGATCTTTGTAACATGTGATGCAGTATTTTTTTATGACTCTCACGCCTTGAGTTCAAATCTCGTGTGCTCAACTTGCCTTTCCTCTAATTAATTATACTAATGAATATAATCAGCAACATCACTGTCCAAAATGTGCTTTTCTACCTAGATATAATCGAGTATGCCCTTCCCCAAATAATATACGTTCTTATATCTACATGAGAAATCAATCTTTATTTTATCCTATGAGGAACAGTGTAGTGGCAGAAGAGAAACAATGCGTATTCAAACTAAATTCTTATATGTATTTAATTTCATTTCTCTATACTCTGAGTAAAAATTCCAATTATGTTTAATTAGCCGCCAGTTCTGAGTCTCCAAAATACATTCTTGTGATACACTAGTTTTTATTGAAGAATCTATTTACTGGCCTAAATACAAAATAGAAATCAATACTATTTATTTTAGAACTTTAGATTACAGAATAGATAGAGTAGCGGACCACATGACTACGTTTATTAACGTTTGAATTCAAATTTACCCTGAGTTTACACTGCTTTTATCCTTCAGTTCCCGATAAAATAAGTACCGGTCAAGTGTGGGGTAGATCTAATCGACAATACCCTCTCCTCCAAAGAAAGTTTGGGGCCAATATCTATATTAGAATTCATTATTTAATTCACAGAAATGTCATAAGCATATCCTAGTAACAAACTACGAAACATTCCATGAATACAGTGGTATTTGTTATATAGGGCACGGAATGAAGAGCAAGAGGCATTCTTATTATTGCAGATGCTGTTTAACCCTCGAGTTGCCACTAATCCAGAAGACTATACGATTAGAGCTGTTTCAGTCAGAATAATCATTACTTTCTCTATACCCAAGGCAACATTAACCAATGAGTCATTCATTTTGAATAGACATTAGTTTGTCGTTTGTGAGAGAGATCACTGCTATGTGTTACAGGTAGAATGACCAATAAGGGAGCCTCCGTTAAGAGTTGACTGGTCGAAGGTCTACCAGTTTTAGGTCAATTACCCTTGGTGGCACATGTGCCTTATCCTGACCAATCAGAAACAGCTACGCAGGTATCTTCCTTTAAATCCCCAACATAAAACAAAAATTCAGTATCCCAATCTTCCCAAGTGCTTTGCTTATAGCTACGCTGCAGCTGTTATGGGATTAAAAACAAGGCCTACGACACAAGGAAAGTTTCACTCAGCCCTCAGAACTGGAAAACCTTCAACGAGTAGTGCAACTCTTGTATGAGCAATATCTGGAGTGCAAACTATGGTTTTGTGCATGCTCGGCCTTGAAGCTTTCTCGTCTATCTCACTTCTCCTATAGGGAGCTTTATTACTAATTGCATGCATATCGTCATTTGATCAGAGTTTTTGAACGCAATATATGAGGTTATACGTACGTACATGCATACGCATATTGGGAAAGAGACAGACAGATATACAAACAGACAGATATACAAACAGACAGATATACAAACAGACAGATATACAAACAGACAGATATACAAACAGACAGATATACAAACAGACAGATATACAAACAGACAGATATACAAACAGACAGATATACAAACAGACAGATATAAAAACAGACAGATATACAAACAGACAGATATACAAACAGACAGATATACAAACAGACAGATATACAAACAGACAGATATACAAACAGACAGATGTACACAGACACCTGCCGTTTAATCATTTTGAGCAGCAAAATAAATTGCTTCATTTTATACAATGAAATCTCGTATATTTCAAAAAGTTCAAGTCATTATTTTCAATCCTTTTTTTTTTATGTCTAGATAACGAGCATCATCCAGGCATAAATTAATAAGCCTAGCAACCGAACAAAATGGGATGCAATATTTCAAATTTAAGAGCGCATGTAATGAGCAAAAAGACTGGAAAATGTACAATTGAATATGCTTTCTGTCTTTTTCCATTCATACATAAGTGGGTTTTCCTTTCATTACGAGAACAGAGCTGTAACGATGATGCAGCGTAAATGTCCAATGGATTGAATATATCTTCTCAAATAAAAACCATTTAAGGAGCAGTTACAGAATATTTCCGAAATATCTAGTCAAGACATATATA
>NC_068983.1:113522213-113522767 GCF_001194135.2 Octopus bimaculoides
AATGTGAGCATCTGTGTGAGTGCGTCTATGAATGCATTTGCATTTGTGTGTGTGTGTGTGTGTGTGTGCGTGTGTGTGTGTGTGTGTGTGTGTGCGTGTGTGTGCGTGTGTGTGCCTATGCATGTATTGTTTTTGTATGTGTGCGCTTGTAAGTATTGTGTGCTCTTGTCAAACGATACTCACATAGTATCATGCATAGTATTACGTATGCGTGAGGGTGTGTGTATCTGTACGCGGGAGTGAGTGTGAGGTGAGAAGGATCGATACTGTGTGCGCGGTTGAGTGTGTGTGTGTGTATATGTGTACTTACACGCCCATAGAAGTACCTATAAATATGTATATGCAAGTACGTATGAATATCTGGGCAACGTGAAACGAAATGTTTTGCTCAAGAACACAAGATTTCGCCCTGTTGAGAAATCGAAACTACCATCTTACGAACATGAGCGCAGCACCCTAAGGTTTATGCCACGCTTCTCCAGAAGTGTGTGTGTGTGTGTGCGCGCGTGCATGTTCGTGTGTGTAAGTGTGTCTATCTATCTATCTATCTATCT
>NC_068983.1:113523646-113528922 GCF_001194135.2 Octopus bimaculoides
ATATATATATATATATATATATATATAGATAGATATAGATATATCGTGGAATTTCTGGAGTTATTTATACAATGTATATATACGTAACTATGAAAGGTTTCTGCAAAAGCTTGGATAAAAAAAAAGTACACTGAATACCTTTAAGGAGTGCATTTATTTATTTATTTATTTATTTATTTATTAGTCTTGACAGTGTTTCGCTAGTGATTGGTCAGTGATCAGTAAATAGTCCCCACGTCAATAACACTTAAAGATTTTTTTAAATTAATTCATATATAATCCGAATATTATCGATTAATTTGAAATCACTCAAGTGAACACTACCATAATGAAAAGCATAGCTATGAATTCTCTTTTAATTGTTGTTTTTAAGTGAAAAACAACGCGGAAACGGTGAGTCTCCTTTCCATGTGATTTCCAGGAAATATTTTTGATATTACACCTCATGTTAACTATTTACCATTAAACCAACTGTCACAGTGAAAATCCAGTGTATATTTGTTTATCTGCTTTGTGCAGAATCGGTGATGCATATACAAATGATGGATCTCTCCTTTTGTAAGAAATCACAGCTATAAACTAGAGTCACTATGAAACAATGAAATTGTACATCTCTTTTTCGTGTAAGTGGGTGTTTTTTATGGATTGTTTCCTTGGAGTTTTTTTTTTATAAATATATGACATATTTATCTCAATGTTTACGAGCTTCTGCTTCTTCTTGTGTTTGAAAGATATTTTGTTGTTCCCATTTTTTGCTTCGTCTTTGATTTTTTTTTTTTTTCCTGTTTCTCTTTTTGTTTTTTCATGAGAAAACTGAAAGAAGATGTTTAGAAGAAAGTAAAAATTATTGCCTTTCAAATAATGTTATCTATAATTGACAGATTTTTTTCCGCACTGCTGATAATATTCTTCAGAGAAAATAAAACATAGCATATCGCATACTGGTAAAATGTTAGAAATTTGTAAGGTAGCAGTCGACGTGAGTGGTTTGGCTTGGGATGGCGAATCCGTTGCACATTGGTTTCCGCATGATCTCATTAATGATATATCTCGGTCTAATTGCAAGAAGTCCATGATGGTTGACGGGTAATAAATTTTGAAGGTGTGTGACCCACTACCACAGGAAGTTAGATTTCACTGTAACCGTGGTGTGAAATGCAGAAAAGCTTATCAAAAATGGTCAAATATGCAGCCTTGAATATTCGAAAAGAAGAAAAGACTTAAATACTCTTTTACAGGTTAACTATACAGACTATAATCACATCTACTTTCATGACTGATACTTACTTTATCCACTTCAAAACAATAAGCAGTCGACAAGCATTAGAATTGGATCTCTTAGCGCAGAGGGACAGATTAAATTTTAAATATTTTGCAGAAACTCTATTGTATCTTCTTTTGCTTCACCTTCTGAGCTATGATAAATTTTCAAGTGTTTCAATGTATATCATGTATTTCATATCGTACTGTATGTATGTGTGAGTAGGTGTGTATGAATGCATGCGTACTTGTTGGAAGTGCCAATAAAAAAAAACGATTGAAAGTTGGAGAGACTCAACAAATCTTCCTCAGCTCACGCCATAAACAATAGACATTGTAATATCAATGGGATTTCAGTTGATCTATATCCATATGGAAGTTTTATGAAATATGGAGGATGTATGAGATATAATATCTTCTTTTATATTCGCAAATGAACACTCAGACTGTCTAATTGTATCAGTACTAATTAATATCACTGAAATGAAAAGTTTGGGGAAGGGAGCCGAAAACATTGAAACCATATTAACGTGGGCAGTCAAGAACCTGGCAGTATATTGCGTGTGTATTTGTATGCGGCTAGAGTGTGTGTGTGTGCACACGTAAACACACGTGCGGACACGCACACACACACACACACACACACACACACACACACACACACACACACACACACACACACATGCACATTATATATATATATATACAGAGAGAGAGAGAGAGAGAGAGAAAGAGAGAGAAAGTATAAGAGAGAGAAAGTATAAATACAAGGCCTGATATTAATTTTATCGGCTGTGAAGGAATAGAAAGTAATAGTGTTGGGATAGGAGCTCGTAGCTTATAGAGACGTTACCCAAAGGTATTCAGTCTCTCACCGTTTCCTCCATGTCAATTCACAGCTCTCATACACATAGTGACTTCCAGCTCCTCAAATATTTTAAAGTGATTATGGCCCATTATATCGATTCAAGTATGCCGCTATATGACCAGTGTTTTAGGAGTCAGTAGTGTAAAGAGAAAAGTTACATCCTGCAGGATTTTAACTCAGAAAAGCACCAGTTGCGTACTGGGGTGGATCTAATAGACTGGTCCCCTCCCCCAAAGTTTCGAGCCTCGTGCCTAGAGTTGAAAAGAATATCGAAAGGCATTTTTGCTGACAGACAGCCAGTTTCACCAACATACGGTCCGTATAAATATGATAATACTGATTTCATACTTATGTCTATAGTCAGAAGCGCTATCTCATAAGGAACTGAAACCGTTTCGCAAACTATTGTTTCCAAAATAGTAGGATTTGCTTTAAGTAGTTTATTATTTCTGTCATGCACATGAAAGTTTCAGATTTCTTAGATTTCTTGCAAAGAATAAAAGATTGTTGCGAGGCTTATTGCTTTTCCTACGTATCCACTTTGGTTTGATAGTTGTATATTTGGTTGAAATATACATGTACTTTGGACCAAATATACAAGTACCTCGGATGTAGAAGGCTTTCAGCTCAGCATTACAAGATTACCAAACAACTTTTAAGGTGAGCGGTGTGTGAGAAATGGATTAAATTATTAGCTGTCTTCAGTTTAGTTTAGTGGAGGCGCAATGCCCATTGGTTAGGGCAGCGAGAACTACGTTAAGGGTACATGTGTCTGTGGAATGCTCAGCCACTTGCACGTTAATTTCACGAGCAGGCTGTTCCGTTGATCGGATCAACTGGAATCCTCAACGACGTAAGCGACGGAGTGCCAACAGTTTAATTTAATTTCTCAACATTAAATATTCAGGTCAACTTTAGTGTTAATAAGTAATAACAAGGCATGTAGACAAATTGATTTTTTTTTTCCGACTATAAATTCCCACTTAATTTACCAACAAATTTGCTTTCTTTTGTTAATTTTTCTGTGTCCTTTTATATCTTTTTTTCTTAGCCGTTACCTTTTCGTTTATATCATATAGGTCTGTCTTGGTACACTTTAAATGAACTTGATCTGACACTCAAATTGTATTTCACATTGTTTAATCTATAAAATCAGAATACAGCAGCTGGTCTGGTATTGAAATAAATTAAGTGAAAACCTACGCAAGAAATTTAGATTACCCACTCAGTAAAACTATATTGCATTCTACTACTTTACTTGACATAGAGTCGTCTAATTTTAACACTTGTTGATGCAGAGATAGCTACTATTTAGGGACTATTACTTTCGGCATCCACTGACCTCAATATAATTTTAATAAATTTCTGCTATTATGCAAAACCAGAGGACTAACACTTTACTCCCTTTTACTCTTTTACTTGTTTCAGTCATTTGACTGTGGCCATGCTGGAGCACCGCCTTTTAGTCGAGTTAATCGACCCCAGGACTTATTCTTTGGAAGCCTAGTACTTATTCTATCGGTCTCTTTTTGCCGAATCGCTAAGTTACGGGGACGTAAACATACCAGCATCGGTTGTCAAGCGATGTTAGGGGGACAAACAGAGACACACAAACATATACACACACACATACATACATATATATATACATATATACGACAGGCTTCTTTCAGTTTCCGTCTACCAAATCCACTCACAAGGCTTTGGTCGACCCGAGGCTATAGTAGAAGACACTTGCCCAAGGTGCCACGCAGTGGGACTGAACCCGGAACCATGTGGTTGGTAAGAAAGCTACTTACCACACAGTCACTCCTACGCCTATTTTATTTATTTTTTTTTTTTTTTTTTTTTTTTTTTTTTTTTTTTTGAACTGTTTAAAAGCAAATCTGAAATTGTCTACGAAATTAGAATCGTTAATGAAGATAATCCTTTCTTCTACAGGTAAAAGATCTGAAATTCTGGGGAGGTAGCTGGTCCCTTACATCGACTCCAGTACTCGACTGGTACTTATTTTATAGACTCTGAAAGAATGAAAGGCAAAGTTGGCCTCGGCGGAATTATGAACTCAGAACGTAAAGACGGACGATATACTGCTAGGCATTTTGCCCGGAGCGGTAACGATTCTGCGAGATACCGCCTTCGTAAGTTAAAATAACGCCAACTGATAATCCAAACTGGGTCTCCTCCTTGTTTGTCACTCAGTTAACAGGAATTTTTGTTGGCTTTAAACTGGACCACAGATTAACACATGAGGAGAAATTGAACGTTATAACACATTTGTCGTTTTAGAAATGCAAAACGGGAAAACAAAAATCGAAAATGATTTGCCCGTGACATGCTTCCAGCTCTCTAACGCACAATCTGTTATAAAAGTAATCGATACTTAGGTATAAGAACACTGGTTTACAGTGATTTTAGGGTAACGGAGTAGTTGATATTATTAAATTCAGTATTTTAGTCTTCATATTAGAATCTCTGGGAGGACGAAATAGGAAGTCAACATGAACGAGATCCTAACCCCAAAATTAAAGGATAGGGTAACAAAGGCTACTTTGTACAGAGCTCTTCCAAATCTGCCATATATATAATTTAGTAATTTATAATATTACAAGGACGTAAAATATATTTCAAGAGGAAGATCAGCTGCTTTGATCTGATTATTATAAATTAACATTATGAAATACGAATTGAGATTCAGATTTCAAGCTTTCATTCATAGCATACCCACATTGACATTGAAAGTAATACATCCTAATATACTTGCATGCAGACATACATGGACAACTAAAACAATTAGTGAAAGCATCGTACAGGTTAATAAGCCATAATCATGCTTTGATGATGGCTGGCTCTCCCTCCTTCTCTCTCTCTCTTTCTCTCTCGCTTTCTCGCTCTCTCTCTCTCGCTCTCTCTCGCTATCTCTCTTTCTCTTTCTCTGTCGCTGTATACAGTCAGACAAACTCACTGACAGACAGATAGACAGACAGACAGATAGACAGACAGACAAATAGACAGACAAATAGATAGATAGATAGGTTTCTTTATTAGCCACACAGGGCTCAACACAGAGGGGACAAAATACAAATGTAGAGTTTTTCTTTTCGAGGGGGTCGAAAACAAAGCAGAAAAAAAAACAAAAGTGGGGACA
>NC_068983.1:113534773-113544818 GCF_001194135.2 Octopus bimaculoides
ACAGACAGACAGATAGATAGATAGATAGATAGATAGATAGACAGACAGACAGACAGACAGACAGACAGACAGACAGACAGACAGATAGATAGATAGATAGATAGATAGATAGATAGATAGATAGATAGATAGATAGATAGATATTAGCGCACGTTTATATAACATTAGAGGAACATGTTACCGTTTCTGTTTAACATCCCCCCCATTATTCATCATTATTGCTTATTGAAATTAAATCAGTGGTATGGAAATGGATAATGAATTAGAGGAATGTTTAGATTGACTTCATGAAACCCAATATCTATAGTAAAGACAGCAATTCGATATTATAAGGTCGAAAATTACATCTCATTTTCATCTATTATGGTTTAATAGATGGATTTCTGACCAATAACCGGAAAACTACAGTTACTGCTGCTTTTAAATGGCGTCGAGTATAGTGAATCCCTTTTGTTTTGTATTTTGTATTGTTCACCTTAATGCTTTTTGCTGCAAAACCTGTCTGTCTGTTATTAGATATGGAAAGTTAATTGCACACTTCAAAGACGGGAACTGAAATGGTTGATATCAATGACAAGCTTTTATATAAAAATAATCCTAATTAATGAAGTTAGGGATAGTATTTAATACAAATATGTGACATTCATGCCTTTATGAATGTGGAAAATCTATTCAAAAAATTATTATTTTAAAGTGAATTCAAATTATTCATACACGCTTTTGCATTTTGGTTCTTATACTTGTTCAGATGTTAGGGACTGTGAATTTATTCACATCTTCCCATAATGTTTCACTTATCCAAGAAAATTTACGATGTGTTTAAAACGATTAAGTGTTTATTTTGTCTTCTAACCCTTATTGATATGATTCTTTTTTTCTTTTCTTGTTTTAGACTTTTCTGCTCGTATTAAAATAAAATGATACAGTTAAGTAAGTTTCTATTAATACTAAATGGCCTTCATGTGGCTATATAATAAGTTTGCTTCCAAACCACATTGTTACGGGTTCAGTCACATTGTGTGGCACCTTGTGCAAGTGTGTGTGTGTGTGTGTGTTTGCTTGTCACCCACCACCACTTGACAACTAGTATTGATGTGTTTTGAGATCCGGCAAAAGAGATCGATAGAATAAGTATCAGCTTTTAAAAGAACGTAATTACTGGGATCGATTCTTTCGACTAAAATTTTTCAAGGCGAGGCTCCAGCATAGCTGCATTCTAATAACTTAAAACAGGTAGAAAACAGAAAATAAGATATACATAGTTTTTTAAAGTCCTCGCTATCATTATTTTGTTAACACAAAATGTTCACTAACTTCGCGCTTAATATTCCGAACAAGTTCTTATAACTATATTTTCCTTCGAAATTATTCGTATAGATGACTATGACACCAAACTTTTGGGGGGAACACTTTTCGCTTTTCATTCTGTTCACACAGAAGACAGGTAAGTTATCTTTCTGAGCTTTTAGAACTTTTAATGCCAGGTTTAATGTCGGTTAACTTTGAGATGTACATTTTCATTGCAACATCACTTATTCTTAGCCATGCGTGCAACTTTTTTCATGCATGTCTCTAAATAGATCCAAGCTAATCCTTAGATGCCGGTTTGAATACCTCTTGCTTTCCTGTCAGTGGACATCAATATAATATCAAACCTAGGGAGCTGGCGTTTATGAATATTGACCATAATTGCAAAACCATGAGCGCTTGACTGAAAGTTTCCCAACTGATTTGCATCCGGAATAACAACAGATCTAACCAGAAATTAAGATGCTTAATAGATAGGGCAGACCTAGTTAATCTCGGTTTTATTTTAGGTAGTCTTTTCACGATGAAATAAAATGATGCTGAAATATTGTCAGATAAGTACGGTCCTACTAAACGGTCATCAAGTGGCTTTGTGGTAAGACGTTTGCTTCCCAACCACATGGTTTCGGGTTCAGTTCCACTGTCTAGCAGCTTGGGTAAGTGTCTTCTACTAGAGCCTCAGGCTATAATAAAATAGATGTTAACCATTAAGGTAATCGTGTAACAGAGGCGACTGAGCGTTATAATAACTAATCTGATCATCCTTGCATTAAGTTTATTATTGTTAACCTTGGGATAAGCGAAGCACACATTCTAGCAACAATAATATTTCGATATGGATTAATATTCAGTTTGATTGGAAAATGGTTTCATCTTTTTGTGATGATGTAAAAATTATAGGATAGTTTGGGCTGAATTCTAGTAACATAGGTTTCTAATGATATCCAATGTTGATGTGTACAGCTCTGTATTATTAAGTTTTACTGAAGGCTAAATTATATTTTGTCATTTGAATCAATTATGTATTAATTTCATATGGAAGGCGGTGTTTCTTTCTAATAAAATCTTGCAGCAGATTTTATAAGATTCATAACTTAATTGGTATCCAGGTGTTTTCTTGAAAGTCCTCTTAACCCTGCTCAAATTTAATAATCCAGAGAATCCTGTTTGCAGCAACATTAATTCTTAAATATGACAAATCAAACCAATATATGAGAAAAGTAAACTTGACTTGTAATCTGCTGCTCATATGTAAATTATAAGTATTGTAATATTTACATAACGAATTACTAGATATAGTTTCGAATGCAAAATAAGGAACTATTAGTATTTTATCCTTGTATTTTGTCTACGTCTACTGTTTAGAAAAGAAAATTGCTCTAAGATTCACAAACTCTTTTGAGTCTAAATGTCCTCGAGAAATCTTTCACTCGGAAAACGTATGTTGCATTTATGTTCCATTTACTGTAAATAAATGTATTAACGTCTGTGTCTATTCTTTAGTATGTTTATGCCAACGTGGGTAAATGATTTTTTTATAAAAGGAGATATATAGTGTTGCATCATTATTTTATTTCACTACTGGAAAGCTGATATCACAGACAGAAAAAAAAACCATCTAGTATTTACAATTAATGACTCTGAATTCAGATAATTATTTGTTGATAAAAGAAATATAGTTGCAGCCAAGTTTCCCCAGAGTCAAACGCAAAACGATTGTATTCCAAATAGTTTGATACAGACAATTTGAATCTATCAGACTCAAATTGACAATATTTTATTGTCCCTTTTAAATTGTGAAAAGGAAAGTGATATTACGAAAACTAATTATGAGTTTAATGCAACAATTGGTATTATACGTAGGAAATAAATATCGATTTAAATTTGATCGGTTTTCAGAAATATTTAAATAAGTTTGTTTAATTTTAGCTTTATTCTTTGCATAGCAGATGTGTGTGGGTGGATTTTTCTAACAAAATGAATGAAAATCTATCTATAATTCGTATTCTTTTTTACTATCTTGTGTTCATATAGGCACTGTTATGGCTGCTTAGTAAAAAAAAAAAAAAAAAAAAAAAAGAAAAAAAGGCCTTCCAACCGCGGTGTTCTGTCTTCTCGTCCACTGCGTGACAATTTCGGCAAGTAGCTTTTGTCATTGCTTGGGTTTAACAATTAGAATGTTGACGAAATTTGTAGGTAGAAATTGCGAGGATAGTTGCCAGTCAGTCAGACAGACATACATACAGACAGGCATACAGACAGACAGACATACATACAGACAGACAGACAGACAGACAGACAGACATACAGACAGACTGACAGATAGATAGATAGATAGATAGATAGATAGATAGATAGATAGATAGATAGATAGATAGATAATCATGTATCACAGTACCAAACAGACTATCGAATGTTATACACTGTTGGTCACGATACGCTTCTTTTTCTTATAGCTTTCGAATGAAAAACAGTCCGCTTGGGGTAATACAGGATAGGGTACACTCCACACACAATGGCCGGGATTACACTTACGTTTCTAGAGCAGCCCTCATCCAGTTTCTTTCCTCCTACTTCGTAAAGCCATCTAAGGATAGTCCCATTCAGACTCACTGATCTTGCCACTCTCGTTCACCTTTCGAGATACATACTGTAAGAAAACATCTCCTTCTCTACTTCTCAACTTATTCTTCAAATAATACTGAAAGAATTTTTGAGTGCGTAACCAGACAGGAAGTACCTGTCTCCGAACCTTTCAGACAGGTCCACCGCACAACTTCTTTCACCACAGCCACTAAGCAGACAAAGATTTGCCTCATTTCCCTAGCAAAGGACAGATGGCGCATCGATCATCACTATAGATTCGGTGGACAGCCAGATTCGTCGTACGCAAAACAACAGCTTTTCGACACAAACCAACTAGAGGCCAATGTACAGACATTAAATGTCGAGTACATGATGGTTTTGTCCACCTGCATGCATCTCCGACGGGTTGTTTGTGCTTCCATGCATGAAGAGTTTATCACAAACAGATAATACACGCTTTTACACTACCATAGTGAAGGCGTATGGCTCAGTAGTTAGGGCGTCGGGCTCACAATTATGAGGTAGTGAGTTCGATTCCCGGACCGGGAAGACACTTTATTTCACGTTGCTATAGTTCACTCAGCTGTGGAAATGAGCTGTGACGTCACTTGCACGAAGCTGGATCGGCCTTTGCTTCTCCCTTGGATAATATTGGTAGCGCGGAGAAGGGAGGCTGGTAGGCATGGGCGACTGCTGGTCTTCCATAAACAACCTTGCCCAGACTTGTGCCTCGAAGGGGAACTTTCTAGGTGCAATCCCATGGTCATTCATGACCGAAGGGAGTTTTACCCTTTTTTTTACACTATCATACAACAGGCCCTTTACAGTTGCTCATGGTCATCCATACCCAGGGTTATTCACAATATATATATATATATATATATATATATATATTGTGTCGTATAGCCAACTGGAAACGACGTTTCCTGGGATTAAACAACTAACATTCGTCCCATTCAGGACTGCCACATTACGTTGGAAAATAGTCTCTATTTAAAGTGTTGTTCCTGAATATCTCTCTTTGAGAGATTTAGAAATAATAATGTACCTATTTATTTGATCAGTCGCCGTGTGTCACTTTGAAAATTATATATTTTTCAGATGAAGTTCAGCAGCGCCATCTAGACAAGCAGGTACTCTGGCAATAACCCAGAAACCGGTCCACAGATGTTGCTTTGTGCTGCATGAAGGTTCTCAGCTCCCTGTTAGAAATGTTTCCTGGGGTTAAACAACAGTAACATTCGTCCCATCCAAGACTGCCACGTTACTGAATATCTCTCTTTGAGAGATTTAGAAACAATAATGTTTCTATTTATATAAATATTCTTTTTTTCTTTTATTCTTTTACTTGTTTCAGTCATTTGACTGCGGCTATGTTGAAGCACCATCTTTAGTTGAACAATTCGACCCCAGGACATTTTCTTTGTAATCCTAATGCTTGTATTGGTCGTTTTGCCGAAACGCTAAGTTACGGGGACGTAAACACACCAACATCGGCTGTCGAGTGATGGTAGGAAGGGGACAAACACAGTCACAAATATATAGTTGGAATTTACAAAATCAAATAAACAAAACAAATGACGAAGGCTGCTGTATAAGCAACAAACATATATTAACTTAACGCTCGGGAAGTGAGAAAGTATTTTATGCTTCGAGCCTACGCTCTTCAACAGAAAGGAACACAGAAATAAACAGAGAGAGACAATAAAAAAAGGTTTAGTAGCTAGCGATCAATCCTGGCGAATGCCGGACAGAGGTGGTCAGACTAGAGAGCTAGGAAGAAGGGGAGATAATACGAAGGGGGTCTTTCAGCTTCCGTCTACCAAATCCACTCACAAGGTTTTGGTCGGCCCGAGGCTATGCTAAAAGTCACTTGCCCAAAGTGCCATGCAGTGAGACTGAACCCGGAGCCATGTAGTTGCGAAGGAAGCCTCTTACTACAAGTCACGCCTGCAAATATATATATATAAAATTTGAAGATAAGCAACAAAAATTCAATAGGTTATAGCAGTACGTACGTTTCGTACAAGCTCCATTTATTCATGTAGTGAGAACACCACAGAATGTACAATGAAAATGTACTCCTCAGCTCCTCTAAAATGAAATTCCATTATGCAGCTGAGGAGTACATTTTCATTGTACATTCTGTGGTGTTCTCACTACATGAATAAATGGAGCTTGTACGAAACGTACGTACTGCTATAACCTATTGAATGTTTGTTGCTTACCTTCAAATTTTATTCACCAAATCTCTTGATTTTGTTTTTGGTTTTTATCCTACCAAATTCTGGTGACTCAAACATTTTAAGTACCACATTTAATCTTTTGATTAAATCTATATATATATATATATATTATTTAATGACGGTTTGACTCGGCTCCATACAACTTAAGTTTCGTAGACTCGTCAAACGAGCCTAGCTCGTAAAGTTTGTAGAGATTGAACGAGAGAAGTCCAAAATAGCTTCTAGGTGCTGGGCCACTATTTGTCAATGTAGATTACATGCTGGTACTGATAAAGTAGCGACATCAATTCTTTATGGGAAAACGTCCCCTCCCTCTCCTGCTTTACCTGGTGACATCGAGGCCATCGAGGCCATCGGAACAACTCCACAAACATTGGAGCATTATCGGCACACACATGTATATACATTCATACCAGATTCACTCACACAGGACACACACACATACACACTAGATACACACACATACAGTAGTAGTAGTAGTAGTACACATACCAGATACACACGCACACACACCAGACACGCATACACACACATACACCAGATACGCACACACACATACATACACCAGATACGCAAATACACACATACAAGTGCGCGGGCTAGGTACACATACACACATGCTAGATCTGGTTATCATTACGGATAAGCTGTTACATGTGCGTGACATCGACTCCAATATACCCACAGACCAACACACGCACACACCAAATTCACATACACACACCATCACACACGCATGCACACATATATATACACTATCACACACTCTCACACAAGCACTAGACAAATACACATTCACACCCATACTGATGCACGCCAAGTATGCATACGCCCAAACAACAGTGGCATATGCATAAACACACACCACACACATAGAAACATGCACCATATATACAAGCATATTCCGTCAATCTGCATGCAGTATCCGCAAAGAACACTGAACGAGCATAAACCAGATTCACGCGGCCATGCACCAGACACATGCACACATACACATACACATGCGCGCGCACACACGCACACACACACACGCACACACACACACACACACACACATATATGCTCTCTATGATATAGTTTACAAATTGCCTGTTGATTATGAAATAACATGTTATCTAGAATATTTTATATTTCTTCTGATCGCAATTGTGTGCTTTACTCGCACAATATACCTATTTACAATTAAGAAACCTAAGCTACCGTGTGATAGGATAGAGTTCGTAATTATTTCGGTCGGTATACTGGCATCCTGACAAATCAGATATTCGTGATCCTCTTCGTGGAAACCTCACTATACAGCAATATCTGCATGAATAGATATCGATTTTCAAGGGAGAATATATAGTTGATTTAATTGATCCGCACCCATGATTGGCACTTGTTCCATAGGTAGCCATTAGCGATTTCAATGTTAAAGTTGATTCTAACAAATATGAAATTAAAAATTCACTGGGACGAAACAAAATATAGAAAAGAATTTCGACTGATACTGTTGTGCTTGTGGTGACCAATCAGACACAACAGTGATATAAGGGGAAGTTGTGTCAGGGGAATACTTATCTTCCCTTTAAACCTAAAACAAGTAAACGAGATGGTTCTCGGACTCGCATTAGAGTGATCCTTTACTCTATGATGCCGACCGAGAATTTCGTATGCAAATTAATTTTGTTTCCATTATGTAGTTTAAGAAATCATAGCAAACATTTATATTAGAATCCATTGTTGTTGTTGGCACTCCGTCGCTTACGACGTCGAGGCTTCCAGTTGATCCGATCAACGGAACAGCCTGCTCGTGAAATTAACGTGCAAGTGGCTGAGCACTCCACAGACATGTGTACCATTAACGTAGTTCTCGGGGATATCCAGCGTGACACAGTGTGACAAGGCTGAACCTTTGAATTACAGGCACAACAGAAAGTAAGAGTGAGAGAAAGTTGTGGTGAAAGAGTACAGCAGGGTTCGCCACCATCCCCTGCCGGAGCCTCGTGGAGCTTTAGCTCAATAAACAGTTACAACGCCCGGTCTGGGAATCGAAACCGCGATCTTATGACCGCGAGTCCGCTGCCCTAACCACTGGGCCATTGCACCTCCACTTTAGAATCCATACATATCTTTCTTAATAGCCTTTTCAAATTAATTTGAGGTAAATTAAGCTCGAGAAGAGAAAATGCATTAAAATTTTCCTAATTTAATATAATTTATTGACCGAGACTGTTTGTTTTTTTGTTTTTGTTTTTAACGGTTGACTGTTGAGCTAGTTTACTAAACACTTAAACGGTAAAACAGTTTTACGTGATTTGTTTCTAGTTCATTTAGAATTCATGAAACGACAAAAGCCAGACATCTGTTATTTTTCTTGCTATAACATTTTCAACAAAGGACTCATTTGGTTGGTTCATTTGATGCAAGATATATCGTATTTTGTTTTTATTTTCCTTGAGGTAAGAGTAAATAACAAAGAGAAAGAAATGAATGGAGACATATATGGAGAGAGAGGGGGAAAGAGAGGCAAAGAAGAGAGTGTGGCGAACAGATCGTGACAAGAGTAACACTTCAATTTCGAAATATGTTATAGAATTAAAAGCTTATTGATTCACAGCATTAATTTTACATTACTAGTTGACTAGTCTAAATACATTTTTATTATTTAATTCTGTTGACACGTAGGACAACAGTGATTCTCTTGTTAGAAACTTAAGAAACTTCTGACACTGACTTCAGAAAATATCGCGCAGTAATTTCATTTTATTAATAGTGCATTTAACTTGTTGTCTAAAATATGTCGGATACCACCTTCATAAAATCTCCTTGAAAACATCCCTGCAATATATTCATGTGTCTAACCACAATACATTTTTCATAAAACTAATTGCATTTGTGAAAATATTCCCATTCATTTAGAATACAGCGACTACTAGTAATGAAGGTATCAGTTCGATCACAATATTGTTCTGTGTCTTGTTAGGGGCTTTAAGTCTTTTTAGCATAGCAGATTTTTATGGATGCAAGCATAGCTATATGGATGCGAGTTCGACCACACCTAGGCAGGATTGATCAAAATCTCGTGAATTAAATTTGAGGGAAAAACCACTGTAAACTCGTTGAATGGTGTGCATCCGTTTTTCATTGTTACTCACGATCCATCGACCATTGTAATACCAGTACCTGGCTCGTGAGTGTGTTTCGTAGTGCAAGATTTCACACCGAATCATCTGATTATAGCTGAATAGAATATCAATAGTAACTTATGAATGGCGGTTTTATCTTCCCTTGCAAGTCTTGGAGGCGCTGTTCTAACTGTATGTTATGCCCTTTTGTTTGAGATTTCATGATTTATATTACATATTTTGTTTCATTCTTATCGTTCCTATAACATAACTTTCAAGTGAACGATTTTTATATTGCAATTTATTCCATGATCTGTCGTTGTTGCTCGACTTTATTTTGATGTGGTGGTTCGTAATAAAGACGTCATTGAATTCAGCGGCGGAAAAAAGAAAGGAATTAGAAGACTGGTGGGACAAAGTCATCATAGTGTCTAAGGTGGCTAAGTTTGCTCAGGAAGTCTTAGTTGTTGATTTATGTATTAAAATGGTAATTAGGAGTGAGATATGGTCGAGTTAATAAGGTAGTGGACAAGAAACTGAATGATCAGCAACTCACAGAGTGAGTAAAATAAAAAAAACAATGTCCTGATACACCAAAGTAAACGCGTCTATCATAGGATAGTGTCATTCATCCTTGTAGATAATGACAAACTTATATCATTTATAGTATCTTTGTGGGCTTACGTGATTGAAATTGATTCCCTACTTGAAAATGAGTAGAAGAGCAATTAGATCGTACTGATCTTGTTTGTTTATCCGAATGTGCTTTGGCAGTAGATATCAATGTGCGTTACGAAA
>NC_068983.1:113545406-113546416 GCF_001194135.2 Octopus bimaculoides
GTGTGTGTGTGTGTGTGTGTGTGTGTGTGTTAGATTAATCTGAAATTTATAATTTTACATATAAGTATTAGAAAAAATGCTTTCATCATCAGAATTATCAGGACTGGTAATTACGGTCGCCGCTCAACTTGTTGAACATAGCGGTCAAAGTTCTTATAATTGTCTCTTTAAATAAAGGGTATGCAGAACTATATAATTCCTGATGCGCAAGCGACAAGATTATAACGATTGAAATGCATTCCAACATTATTTTCCAACTATGAATGATCTAGGACTATATGACAGAAGGTTTCGGCATGGGCGCGTGGCATGCTAGATGTGGCAACAAAATTCCCTCACATCACGCCCTACAAAAGAGAAAGACTGAAAAACGTGTTTTTGTGATGCAATTAAGGTAGATATAAATAGTGATGCAATTATGGTAGATATAAATAGTGTAATATGAATGTTGTATGAGATGTATGGAAATTAGTGGTATTATTGGTAAGGATAGTAGTGTCCTGTATTATGTTGTGTGTTCATGTTGGGCTGTGGATGATATTTATTAATGAAAGTTGCCTCTTCATATGATCTTTGCTGTACTGGGGTGTTCTGTGAACATTGATAGAAAGGGAGAATTAGGAACTTTCATTAATAAATGTCATTCACAACTCAACATAAACACACAACATAATACAGGACACTACTAACCGTACCAAGAGTACCACTAATTTCCATACATCACATACAACATACATATTACACTATTTATATCTACCTTAATTGCATCACTTCCAGAACTGCTTACCTCCCTTACATGTAATCATTTCACTCAGGTAGTATTAGACCCGACCGCGTTTGGAAATCGGTGTTCATTCAAAGTCAGTGAACAGCTTTTGACGATACCGATATGAATTTGAATCTCTTTAATAATTCATAATAACGACTTTTATACTATTTTTTCTACCTCAGTTCATCTAATTCTCTCTCTCTCTCTCTCTCTCTCTCTCTCTCTCTCTCTCTCTCTCTCT
>NC_068983.1:113546643-113553923 GCF_001194135.2 Octopus bimaculoides
CATATATATATATATATATAGTTTTAGGGAAAATAACCAAGTTTCAAGAACTCATCTATAAAAATCCACTATCACATATAGAAAAATTAATAATTAAAAGCACAATAAATGAGTATAATATAAAGTAAAGTGAATATTATATATATATATATACATATATATCAGGAGCAAAAGTGCTGGAGAATCAGTATACACCACGTAGCAAAAGTATGACGTGAAAATGTGTAAAACATATAAAAAAGAGAAGAGAAATGTCTTCATTTCATATAGTTTTAATATCTTTTTATAAAAAGAATATGTGTGTACATATTTTATGGGTAGTAAAAGTTTCATAAAATGTAGTGATATCCAACCGGTTGTTGCTATTTAAATTAGCTTTTCAAGGGACATTGTGAAGTAATCATTCTAGGAAAGAAAAGAATCGCGCCATTTTGGATTTCTTGAAAAGTAAGAATGAATAGAGAGAGTGGATAAAGCGAGGCAATAGGTGGCAAGGGGGACAACTAACTCCTCAGTATTATCGAATAGTGATAAATAAATTTGATTTTGATACAGGAGTGTGTAGGGATCAGGTTGTCAAGTTTTATATTCTGGTGTGGTCTGTACTTTTGTATGAAAAGGTTTTCCATGTTTAGGTGTTCTTGTAAGGAGATTAAATTTTTGCATTGGTATAATGGAAAAATATGGAAATTCGGTATTTTATTTCTTGTGCATCTGTCAATATGTTCGCTCAGAACTATCTGCCTGTATGGAGGAAAACGAATCTGTTCTTTATGCAGCGTAACTCTGCGTCTCAAAGCAAGGCTCGTTTGTCCCACATAATTGTGGCCACAACCTGAGTAGGTTAGGACATAAATTAGGTTCTGGGAGGCACATGTGAAGTTATTCTTAATTGAAAATTTCTCTCCTTGCTGGAATGTGAATTCCGAGCCATCAGTTAGGTATGGGGGTGTATCACAATTAGGTCGTCTGCAATTTCTAACTGTTGATATTGTATGTGCTGAATACAATTTTGCATTTGTTAGGAGTCTCTTAAATGATTTCTGTTGTCTTTTGCATTTGAGGAGTTTATGTATATTCAGAATGTTGTTCATTTTCGGGTCTTGAGTGAGCAAAGGGAGATTTTGTACAATTATGTAGTATGCTTCATTGTTTTGGGGGCTGGAGGTTGATATGTATGTGAGTGATTTAAAGTGAGGTATGGTGCTTTGTTTTCTTGTCCTTAGTGTCCAATTGTTTGGCACGTTTAATTCCATGGTCTATAAGTGCGGGTGGGTATTGACGTTCAATGAGTGTTATTTTGAGGTCTTGTAGGCGAAGTTCCCAAGTAGTTGTATCAGATACAATTGTATAGATCCTCTTTGCGAGATTGAATGGGATATTTATTTTGGTGTGTTTCGGATGGCATGAGCTGAAAAGGAGATACTGTTTTCAGTCTGTTGGTTTGTAGTAGATATCGGTTGCAATTTGTTTGTTGAATATTTTTATTATCAAAATGTCCAGAAATGGGAGCTCTTCATTACTATATTCCATTGTAAATTGAATATTGGAGTTTATATTGTTCAGTGTAGATTTGAAATCCAGGTTTCATTCCAAATGATAGGTACCTTTTCCAGTTTTCTCTTATATACTGGTGGAATGGGGGTCCAAATTTTTGGAGCGAAAATTCATATTGGGCAGATTCAAAGAAACCCATTATTAGGTTCGCAACGACAGGCGCTGCTTTTGTTCCCATCGCAATACCGCATTTTTGGCGGTTGTATGTTTCATCTAATAGGAATTAATTCTTTTGTAGGATGAACTTTAGAGATTCAATGACAAAAGTCTGGTTTATGCGGTCCGAGAGAACTTCGGGGTATTTTTATAGCCAGAATTTTATTGCCTCTATTCTGTAGCCATGTGGAATGTTGGTGTAGAGGTTGATGACATCGAAGGATACTAATAGTGCTTCTTCGTTGGTGGTTTTTGGTCGATGCTCTAGCATGCCCAGATCGTCTGTAATGAAATTTTTAATGTATCTGAAGAATGGTTTCGATAGTATGTCCAGAAAATTTTTTAGGTGGTGTGTTTCACAGGCTGGGCCCGCTATAATTGGCCTTAATTTTAAGTCTTCTGGTGTTGGGATATTTATGTATAGACCTGGATTTGATTTACAGGCATTGGTAATTATTTGACTCTTGTGTATGTGGGGGAGGCCATAGAAAAGGCTTGGTTTGCATTTAAAGTTTGTGATATAATCTTTTTCTTTTTCTGTAAGGCCTTTTCCATGTTTGAATATTAAAGATTCAAGATCTTTTAATGTCTTTTGCTGCCTATAATTATCAACTTTTTCATAAAAGGAGTCATTTTCTAGAATGGACAATGCTAGGTTTTTATAATATCCTGTGTCCATCAAGACTACGGCACTACCTTTGTCTGCTTCTTTGATTGTCAGGTCTTTGTCGTTTTTTAGTTGTAGTAGGTGCTTCCATTGTAAGTTGTTGAAGTTTAGTACAATTTTTGGTTTATAGAAAGTGAGGGAAATTCTGGATACGGTTGCAGAAGTCGTCTAGTGTTTTATTCCTCCCTACATAGTTTATAGCTTTTGTACAATTTCTCGTTTCTCATTTCTCACAAATATGTTCCCCATTTGTTGGCTTCCTTGAAAAGAGAAAATAGTTTGCTTTATTTTAACTGTTTCTTGCTTTTCGTTTTGTTCATGTTTTCTCGCCATGTATATTAAATTCAATAAGTATATTTTCTTTCATTTCTGTCTACTCTGCTAATTGATTTAGTGTACTGCTGAGAATATTGTAAGTATAAATTATTTGTTGGTTTACAGCTATTACCTTGCTTTGGTTTTTATTTTATTGTTTTTTGTTGTTTTTTTCGCATTCACTTTCTTTTAAGTTATAATTGAACGTGTCATATAATATTGATTTCAAATTTTGGCACAATTACAGCAATTTCTGGAGATTGAGGAGATCGGTTACTTCGGCCCCAGTGCTCAACTGATAAAATAACAGTTTAACAACCCTGAAAGATGAAAGGCAAAGTCTACCTCAGAGGAATTTGAACTTAGAACGTACAGATGGACGAAATGCCGTTAAGCATTTTGGTCGGTATGCTAACGATTCTGTCAAGCTCGTCACCTCGAATGTAGCTATAATATCATATTCCTAATATTTTGCTCTTTGTTTATTAATACTAAGGTATTTGCAATCCTGTGTTTGGTATAATCTACTATTCAATATTTCTCAAGCATATAATTAAGTTACCCTTTAATAATAAGTTTCCTTTTAATTAGTTTCCTTTTAACATGTTGTTAAAAGGTGTTAACACCATGCAGAAAAAGAATCAGACAGAAATTCTCTCTTGAAATATCTCATGAAGTATTAAATGTGTTAAATGGAGATACCTTGCTCACATATGTTTCCAGGATCGACTTCATCTTTTGGTCAACATGTTTACCACCCCTTAGATTGGGATAGTCATATGATGAGGCATGACTTTTTGTCTCAAAACCTGAAATACAATGTCTGGCATATTTGGACCTATCTTTCTGTCAGTTTGAACAGCAAAGTTCCAAAAGATTGAGATATAGTCATTTTCAAGCAGTGGAGATAGTTTGTGTTCCCAACAGTTTTTGTCATGGGGCAAGTCCAGGAGTTTTCAGATTACCCAGTGAATATTATTACTATTATTCATATACACATAACAGATTAGACTGTTGGAAAAGAAATATTCCTAACATCAGGCTACAGCAAATAACCTTAGATGCCAAAAAGCCTCTAAGTATCTTAGCTGTCCCTAATAACACTGTTTTCTGGAGTTGTACTACATTGGGTTTTATGCCTATTTCCTCTATCCATCTGTTCAAATCTTTAGGGATAGTTCCTAACACACCTATAGCTACCAGGATACATTTTACCCGCACTTTCCATAATCTCTAATTCAATGGCTAGGTCCTGATGTTTTGCTATTTTTCTATACCTCTCATATTGATTTTTTCATCATTTGAGACTGTAAAGTCAATTATCTGACATTTTCTATTCTGCTACTGCTAAATCAGGCCTAGCTTCTATTACTCTCTCAGTTTGAATGTTAAATTCCCACAATATCTTATATTTCTTACTTCCTAGTACTTTAATACGTTCATGTTCATACCATTTATCAATATGTTCAAATCCTAGCTTTCTAAATAAGTCCCAGTGGATTACTCTCCCTAGGATATCATGTCTTGTATTCTTCCTGTGTCAGCATGCTACATTCACTTATTATGTGAGTGACAATTTCCTCTTTTGATTTGCATAACCTACGCTGGAAATCCATTTGGTTTTTGTCAATCTTGGCTTTTATCCAGTTATTCCTTAATCATTGACCTTGTGATTCTACTAACAAACTTTCTGTCTCAATTTTCAGCAGCCATAACCATGTCTCACTACTACTATTTACTGAAACTGTCTTTGGGAACCTACCATGTAAAGCCTTCTCCTGCCGATCAGATAACTTTTGTTCTTTTTTTTCTGGGTTTTTAAAGTCCGTTTTTTTTTGGGGGGGGGGGGGTCCCTATATCTTGCTGTAACTCTAGCAGCTCTTGATAAGCTTTCTTCACTATTACATACATAAGAGTCTATATTTACTCTAGCTAACTCCACGCAATATTCTCCTGGTGTTAGCCCTCTTCCACTTTCCTTTCTAGATAAGTATAATCTTGTTACCCCTGCCCTTAGGTGGAGTCTTCCAGTCATATTGAATTCCTTCCTACTTCTTTTGTCTAGCTTTGCTAATTCAGTTTTTGTCCAATCTGCAAAAGCTGCAGAGTAAGGATATTGCCTTAGTATTTACAGCCTTCACTTGATTCGGACCATTTAGCTTTGCTTACATTAGCTTCTTTACCTTTTTGATGTGCTCCTTCTGAATTTTCGTTTTTATGTCTATAGTTAGTACTCTGTCAGATTCTAATACTCCTAGATACTTATAACTCCTTCTTTTAATGATTTAAATGTCTGGCCATCTGGTAACTGGTACCTTCACTGTTGACTACCTGTTCCTTTTTCATGACTAATATTGCACACTCATCTATGCCAAATTCCATACCTACATCTTTGTTGAAGAGTATTACAATTAGTTTTAAGGAATCTATCTCTTTCATTCTTACAAAAAAGTTTCAGATCATCCATGTAGAGTAAATGGTTAATTTTTCCATTACCATTTCTGAACTGGTACCCTGCCTTTTCCTTCCTTAATACTAAACTGAGGAGAATCAAGCAAATGACAAATATTAAAGGGGATAATGAGTCTCTTTGGGAAATTCCTCTCCTGACATTAACCTTCACTAAGACTGTGTCACCTGAGTAGAGATCTACTTTCCATTTCTTCATGATAAAGCTAATTAATTCTCCTATGTTGTCTGCGATACTGAATATACTCAACGTTCACTTATCCATGAGTGTGGGATCATGTCATATGCTTTTGCTAGATTTTTCTTTCTAGCTTTTACTTCATTTAGATCTGCTTTCTGCGTTCCTCTAGCCTTCTTCCTGCAACCATGCTGTTCTTCTGGCAGTAAACTCTGGTTGTCAAGGCGTTCGTAAATGCTTCTTGAAAGCATTCCTGTAAACAGCTTCCACACTAATGATACGCAAGTGTTTGGTCTATAATTGCTATCTGTATTACCTTTGCTTTTATCTTTCATAAGGAGAATTATTCTCCCTCTAGTCGTCCGATTTGGTATTATTTCTGCATTAAGGCAACCCTGAAGTTGTACCCTCAGCCTTCTATGTAAACTACTAAACTTTTTTTTAGCCAGTACCCTTGAACTAAATCTGGTCCTGAGCCCTTTCATTAGTTTCTTCTAGATTCGGTGTCTCATTTTCAGTACTTTCTTCTCCCTTATTCATTTGGTTATAGGATCTCCTCTGATCAGTCTCAAATTATCTATTCTGTTGATGCTAATCTATTATTTTCTGATATCTGGAAAGCTTACCTGCTACTGTTATAATACACTGTTTCAAGTCTTCTATCACTGTCTCAAATCTTTTCTCTTTGACTACGTATCTTTTCTCAAGAGAAGAATTGAATCTTGTTTCCTAACTTGTTCAGTTTCCAGGTTTCTAATCTGCTCAGATCTTGTCTTAAAGTCTTCCCTTTATTTTGTAATTTCCTTTTCCACATTTGCTCTTTTCTACTCTTTCCTAGTGGAATATCTAATCCTCTAGTAAGTACTATCCACTCCTGCAAAGATCAATAAGTTAGAATCTAATACATTTTTAATATCTCTCCTGCTGTTAACAGAATCTAGTTTCCTAATCATATCTAGCATTATTATTATTATTATTATTATTATTATTATTATTATTATTATTATTATTATTATTATTATTATTATTATTATTGTTGTTGTTGTTATTATTATTATCATCATCATCATCATCATCGTCATCATTATCATTATTATTATTGTTGTTGTTGTTGTTGTTGTTGTTGTTGTTGTTGTTGTTAAGGAAGCGAGCTAGTAGAATCGTTAGCACGCCAGGCGTAATGCTTAGCGACGTTTCGTCTATCGTTAAGTTCTGAGTTCAAATTCCACCATGGTCGACTTTGCCTTTCATCCTTTTGGGATCGATAAATTAAGTACCAGTGAAACATTGGGGTCGATGTGATCGAGTAGTCCCCTCTCCCTCAAATTTCAAGCCTTGTGCCTATAGAAAAAAGGATTATTATTATTATTGTTGTTGTTGCTGTTTTTGTTGTTATGCTGAAGGGGGTGGGCTGGCAGATCGCGAGCGCGTCGGACAAAATGCCCTGTGGCATTTCATCCGTCCTTACTTTCTGCGCTCAAATTTCGCCGAGATCGACTTTGCCTTTCATCCTTTCGGGATCGATTAAATAAGTATCAGTTGAGTACTAGATATCAAAGTAATTGACTTACTCCATCACCCGGAATCACAGGACTTGTGCCAAATTTTGAAGCCATTATTATTATTATTATTATTATTATTCAGTAGTTTTATTTTTATAACGTGCTTTCACTTCACTACCGAGCGCAGCTCTGTGCGCCTTGGGTATGTGCTGTGGTTTGCTGTGGTGCTCTTATGTTTACTGTATTGAAAGTGTTTTGCGTAGGATGTGTGCAGTACCCAGTAGTGCAATTTTCTGTATGTTATATATATTTGTAAGTCCTGCTATTTTTGTTATGTATTTGTCTGAATATTTTTTTATTATACCTAAGGCACCTACTATGATAGGAATTGTTTCTGTTTTTAGATTCCACATTCGAGTTATCTCTATTTCCAGGT
>NC_068983.1:113555532-113562224 GCF_001194135.2 Octopus bimaculoides
ATGTTGTATCCTATCTAGTTCATTGACTCCTAAATACTTATATGGTTGGCTTTCGTCTAGTTCTCTTATTTCATTGGCTTTATCTAGTGTTATATTGCTACTTTTAACTAATTTTCCTCTTTTCAGGGTTGCTTTGGCACATTTTTCTAATCCGAATTTCATGTCTATTTCCTTGGTAAAGCCGTGTACTGTCTGTAGTAGTGTTTCTAGCTTATTATTATTATTATTATTATTATTATTATTATTATTATTATTATTATTATTATTATTATCATCATCATCATTATTATTATTATTATCATTATTATTATTATTATTATTATTATTATTATTATTATAGGAGATTGTAGCATGTTTAATACGTAGTTTTAGATAGCAAGAAACAGTGACTTGTCCTCTTCCAAGAACATTCTTTCATTTCTGTTCAAAATCCTTTTCTTTCATTTCAGATTTTCTTAGTTACACTTAACTACCGCTGTTTGAATCTAGTCTCTTTAATTCTGATCACCAACCGTTACCTTTCTGTTCGACATGGAGACACGTTTACAACTTCAAAACAGTCAAAGGTAGTTCCACTTCATTGCCTTTTCACCTATGTAGAGTAATCATTGTTATACACACACACACACTCGCTCTCTCTCTCTCTCTCTCTCTCTCTCTCTCTCTCTCTCTCTCTCTCTCTCTCTCTCTTCCCTTGCTCCAACCCACAATATACTGTTATCGTTATCTATACAGAATTTATCGATTTATGGAACTAAGCTCAAGAAACATACTACAATGGTTCACTGTATTTATTTATTGCTTGCTTCGTTGCTTCAATCATATCGATTACCCCTATCACCATAATATAGAATTTTCCCAAGAAAATCCCCACCACCACTACTACTACTGCATCGTTCGTAGATTTCCAAAATATTATCATTATCATTACCATCATAAACCCACGACCACCCCACCGCAACTGTAACAATAACAATCTTTCTTATACTTCCCTATCTCTACTCTTACTCCTCATGATTATTAACATTATTTATGGATGGTGCATTTATTGACAAGTACATTACTCGAGTATACTGTCAACCATGACCATCATCATAAATTACCATCATAAATCATCTTTGTCATCATCCTCA
The DNA here is from genome assembly GCF_001194135.2 of Octopus bimaculoides. NCBI lineage: Eukaryota > Metazoa > Mollusca > Cephalopoda > Octopoda > Octopodidae > Octopus > Octopus bimaculoides. The sequence continues at coordinate 113,556,666 of NC_068983.1, forward strand.
TCGGCAGCAGCAGCAGTATCAACTGCATTATTATCATCTTGATCATCAGCGCATCATCCTTCCTCTTTAAGCTAGCAGAATCGTTAGCACGCCGGACAAAATGCCTAGCGGTATTTCGTCCGTCTTTACGTTCTGTGTTCAAATGCCGCCGAGGTCCACTCTGTCTTGCATCCTTTCAGGGTCGATGAAAGACGTACCAGTTGAGCACTGGGGTCGATGTAATCGACTATTCCTCTCTCCCAAAATTTCAGGCCTTGTGCTTAAAGTAGACAAAATTATTATTATTATTATTATTATTATTATTATTATTATTATTATTATTATTAAGGCGGTGAGCTGGCTGAATCGTTAGCATGCCGGGCGAAATGCTTAGCGACATTTCGTCCATCTTTATGTTCTGAGTAGTAGTAGTAGTAGTAGTAGTAGTAGTAGTAGTAGTAGTAGTAGTAGTAGTAGTAGTTGTAGTAGTGTGATATATGAGTGCTGGATTGCGGAATCGGTAAGGCTTCACACACCAATGCTTAGCAGTATTTCGTCCGTCTTCACGTTCTGAATTCATATTCCACCTGGCTCGACTTTGCCTTTCACAATCTCGGAATCGATAAAATAAGTACCAGTTGAACACTGGGTGGGGGTGATACAATCCATTATCCCCCATCTCCTCCGAAATTGCTGACCCTGTGCCAAAATTTGAAATCAGTACTATTACTAATACACAAATCGAATTTATCGACTACGCCCTTCCCTGAAATTTTCATTATAATCGCTGCTGCTGCTGCTGTTACCTCTCTTGACATTTTTGTTATTGTTTTTAAATGGAAAAAGTGAATTGCAGCAAAGTATTAAATTGGAGATTTTTATCTCTTCATAAACCTTTAGCAGTTCATAGCAGCAGTAGCAGCAGCAGCGGCGGCAGCGGCAAAAGTAGTAGTAGTAGTAGTAGTAGTAGTAGTAGTAGTAGTAGTAGTAGTAGTAGTAGTAGCGAGTGTGATAATGAAGGCAGTTAATTGAAGTGTCGAGTAGGCGACAAGGCTTTTATTTAGTGGCTTCAACAATGGATAACACAATAAGCAACTGATCATATCGATCTCTTCGATATAGGCAGTTTCGTGACATTAACTGAAATTATTGGAAATAAACAACAATGAATGATGAGGCAACATTCGCAGCAAAAACTTGCTACAGCAACGAATGATTATGAATAACTATATTACAATTATAACTCTTTTTGAGAAGGCATATGGACATTTATTTTTATTTTAAAGTCATTTGTTTGTAACGATATAATGCAGATAGCTAAATCATGCCTAGTACCTATTCTATGGATTTAGGAACTATGAAGTATGAAGCCAACCCTGGAGACACTCCGTATTAGAATACAGTGGTGAGAAACTAAATATTGGAAGGCATCTCACTGTTATTGTACAGTTTCCTGCTAGCTATATGTACGACCAATATTGATTTCTGTTTTATTATATTGGCGGATGTAATAAAGCTCATTTTTTTTTCGTTTTGGGAAAGGGGAAGCAGAAAATTTTTGGCACTCAGTCCTTTCACAAGATTATCCATGGGGAAAAAATCGAATCGTTAAACGATCTCATTCATATTCTTTTCTCTTCCAACCTGTATGCAATCAATAACGTTAGATAGTTATAACTATCAATTCAGGAAAGGGTGTTGATTGACAAAATCAGTAATACAGTGGACACAATAATTTGTACTATTTAGTTTCGACTATTAACGTTCTGAGTTCAATTACATCCAATGTTCATGTTACCTTTTATCTTTCTAGTGTCAATAAAATATATACTATCCAAGTAATATTGTGGATGTAATTGACTATTACGTCCGTCTCCTATAGAAAATTATGTGACCTTGTGCTTATGTAAATAACTAATAGTATTTAACAACATTGCATATTCACAATTGTCGGCAATGATACGGCTAGTTTCTGTTTCGTTTTCGTTTTCAGAATAAAAATACTTTCGTTCTTGAGCTGCATCGATTTCCTGGTGACAGTAAACAATCTTCTGTGCCATAAACGTTGTGTTTTATTCATTCAATATTTCGCTTTCTAAATGTTGTTGCTGCAGGTAATAGTTCTTCAGACAATATTGAGAAATCCAATTGTTAACAAAAAAGCTGCCTCTTGAATTGGGAATCCGTAAATGACCTCATTGGGTGAATGTAAAATAATCTTAAGATATAATAACTTCACTGATAGACAACCAAATGCCATAACCGATAGCAATATCTACAAGCTTGCAGCACTGAAGAAGCTCAAACTAAGAGACCTATACTAAGTCCTGAGTGATAATGGTACCGGTATTTTATCTATTCACCAATAACAAACACAACTGAATGTAAAACAAAGGCGCATATTCGTGGTCGATCGACCTCCAGTAAAGAGCATCCAAATCTTTCCCACCTTAAATATTCATAGCACTGAGGTAAAAGAAGTTGTATGACATTCGAGTATTTTCCCATAGCATTTAATCTGAAGATGTAGTGGAATGGCTGCAACGGATAAAAATTCCATCACCACTATTTACCCTAGGCTTTTCAACTCTGTACATCAGTATAGACATTCTTTCCAAGGAAAAACCATAAGGTTCTGCATGATATCTGAGTAATGTTCTTTAGCATAGATGAAGGGGTTTTCGGATGATTTTTGATATAAATTGAATGACATAAAATCGTTCTGAAATTGAATCTTGTTTGTTGTTTATCCATCAAAATTTGATTCTCGTTGTTATTAATACACTAGCATGACTGTGTCATCAAAGAAAAGGACTGTTTTATAAATTATAAAGTATGTTTTCACTTGAAGACATAAATTTCTTTGGCTATTACGTTTATAAATTTTTAAAAAACATATATAGACTATATATGTGGTATCTTTCAAGTAGAAAACTTGTTATCAGGTGTGCATCATATAAAGTATCAAAGAGATCAAATTTATGATTTTCTTGTCCGTCATACATGCCATTTCTATTATCATCTCTTATTCTAACACTTGCTTCACTGCAAAGTATTTCACTGAACAAATGGCCCCCGAATATCTTCAGATAAATTGTAACGTGACGTTTGGAAGTTCGTGGATCTAATTATGTGGATCTAAGTATGTGGATCTAATAGTGTAAGTGAAATAGATTCAACCAAAGGCGTTTTTCGCATAAAGACCCTGGATATCCGAGGTTTTAGGTTTTGCTCTACACCACTTATCACAAACTGTCAATTCATATAGGGCGATCAAAATTTCCAGATAGTAAAAGGTCAGTTTAAATGCTTAATATATTTACATCAAAGGATTTAAACAGAAAACTAAAATACTCAATAACGTTAGCTATCTTTAGCACGACAGCAACTGTAATCCCATTATCAAAAGACGAAGAACGACGTTATCGGTATACATATACAAATTTAGTATAAAGACAGTCCTTTACATGTATGAAAGATGACATGAATATGATCAGTGTATTGTTCTTTTTACTTCGTTAATAAATTGTTAGATATCCTTCATTTACATTACATGTTTCATTAGGAAACCATCAAATATTAAAATTCCTACCTCGATACCTCTGTTTCTCAAATCGCAAAGCACACAAGCAAACATACTTTGGATCTTAAGAATTATAAATATAAAGGAGATTTACACATCACATGCTTGCTATTTATCTAAAACAAATGAGACTATTCAATACTTTCCTCCTCTAATGCCCCTCTATTCTTTCTGTAAATAAACGACTTACTCAAAGCCATCTCTAACAACGCTCACATTTCTGCGGAGAATACTAGTCGCTACTTTTTAACCTACTGCATAAGGATATCTACCTTATTGCATTTTCTTCAGATTGCATTTTCTTCAGATTGCATTTTCTCCTCGAACAGTGACCACGAATATATTCTCCAGTAGAAATATATTAATCACTTCAACTCTCAAGAAAATAACTTTTGTATCTCACTGTCTTTGCATCACATATTTCTAAGTACTTCACTATGAATGTTTTTTCTTTCTCTTTAAGCTGTAGGCATTAGACATATGTTTAATATATTATCACCAAATGGCGTCTCAGATATACCTAAATTTTCAGTAATGTTTATATCACCATGGTAACACATCTATCTTTTTGTATATGCTTTATTTTCGTTAACTTATCTTTTTTCGTGAAATAAACAAAGAATGTTGTTGACAGTGACTTCGAAGTTTCAGCCAGTTAAACCATCGTCTGATAATGGCCGAAGCTTCGAAGTCATTGTCAATGCCCCTATATAAGAATAATAAATTTTACTCTGCAAAATACAGAGTAGCACATCAGATTGATGTAAAATTGTTTTTATTATACTGAACATAAATACACACATACATACATACATACATACATACATACATACATACATACATTACAAAAACCACAACATATTGGCACTAGCACTTACGAGTTACACAGATACGTACACATACACAAAAATGCAGTTATGCACATGCACACACATACAAACAAAAACAGTACATTCACACACGCACGCACACATTCATGCATTTATTACACTACTCACAACTGTATGTATGTCTCTACACGTATATGTCTATATATATATATTGTGAATATGTGCACATGATTAATGTGTCTGAATGCGTAATTGTTTCTGTGGAACTATATATGTTTGATTCTGAGTGCGTGTGTGTGTGTCTGTGTGTGTGTGTGTGCGTGTATATGTGTGTGTATGCATGCGTCTGTATGCGTGCGTCTGTATGCGTGCGTGTGTGTGTCCGTGTCTCAAATATCATGCGAATAGTTTTGTTTACAAATGACAATAAAAGTGACGTCACAAAGCTATATATATGAAACATTTGAGAAATTCAGCACAAGTTGTGAAATCTCCAGAAGTAGACGTTCTCATCGATTGGGTTTCTTATTTATCCGTTGCATTCCATCTATTGTCACTGAGACTATATTAAGTGGAACTAAATTACAAATGCAGCATGAGACCACCGGGACACAACTTTCTCTCTCAAACTTTCCAATCACGGTAAGCCACAATCTCAAAACTATTCTGTGACACTTTTCCTATCGCTGTGATGCTATTTGTTATAATGACATAAAGAAAACAATGTCAATTTGTCTTGGGAAATACATACTTCAGATTAGGTGTATGGTTGAAATTTCATAGAAACCTGAAAACGAGGAGTTGACGTCATTCGTTATTATAAAAAGTAAATCATTGCGTAAAGTAATCGAATTTAAAATTTCAACTTAAAATTTCAATATATATACATGTGTGTGTGTGTGTGTGTGTGTGTGTGTGTGTGTGTGTGTGTGTGTGTGCTGATTCACCGGAAGCAATAAATTACATAATTTGAATGCTTGTAATTTAAGTAACCTGAGTTACACATTTCCAACCATTCTGCTGGTTTTCCTTTGATATATTAACTATTTGAATATATTTTGGAAATGGTATTTGAAACTAATGGAGAAAACGCCTATCTTTATGTTCTTTTTTAAACTGACCTTGCCAACGTCACGAGTGAAAAACGGCTGCTTCAAGCTCACGTAT
>NC_068983.1:113562531-113565516 GCF_001194135.2 Octopus bimaculoides
ATAGGATCGCGGTTTCGATTCCCAGACCGGGCGTTGTGAGTGTTTATTGAGCGAAAACACCTAAAGCTCCACGAGGCTCCGGCAGGGGATGGTGACGAACCCTGCTGTACTCTTTCATCACAACTTCCTCTCACTCTTACTTCCTGTTTCTGTTGTGCCTGTAATCCAAAGGGTCAGCCTTGTCACACTGTGTCACGCTGAATATTCCCGAGAACTGCGTTAAGGGTACACGTGTCTGTGGAGTGCTCAGCCACTTGCACGTTAATTTCACGAGCAGGCTGTTCCGTTGATCGGATCAACTGGAACCCTCGACGGAGTGCCAACAACAACAACATACACATATAACCTACACACATGTACACACACATGCACATCACTGTATCAAAATATTGACCAAACTATCAGATATTGATATACATCGTTGGTCACAATTCGCTTCAAATTCTTTCTTGATTGTGCCATTCTTTTCGATCTGGACCCAAATCGTGTAACTAACTCGTCTACCCATCATCTTTTCCGATCTTTTGAATGTTGTTGTGGAGAAGCTTCTTCTCTATGATTTCGTTGATCACGATCTTCGCCTGTAGCAATCGATCAACCTGTGTTGAACGGTGCAATCGCTGAGAAGTACTGCAGTATACACCGTTTGTCGACTAGAATAAAGTCAATTTCATTTTCGTATGAGCATTGGGAATTATCCAGATCCATCTCGTTCCAGAGTGCTGCCTGAAAAGGCTGTTTCCAATGTAAAGTCTTCTTTCCTTTATCATTGTAAGCAAACGTTCTCTTTTGATTTTCTCTTCCGATACGAAGTATGGTATTTTTGTCAATTTTTCCAATATATCTCTTTCCCTATCGTCCTTTTTCAACCTTTACGCTGAGATCTCCCATCACTACAGTGTAAGTGGATCTGTTAGCTAGCTCTTGGTAAAACTGTTTCACTTCGTCTTCGCTAGCATTTGTGAGAGCATGTTGATCTTCAGGACAGAATTTACTCTCACATTCCTGAAATTCATGGTTATAAGTTTCGGCATAGAACAGTGAACCACAGCGTTGTACCCAACCTCCAAATGTTGTACCCACACGCAACAAGGAGAAAGTACATGAGCCAGAGTAAAACGAGCGACAAAACGACGCTGTGGGAACATAGGACGGTGTGTTTTATGGTTCACTCGTATTATTTGTACGAGTTTATATGGTGCAGGAGATACGAAAATTGTAATTTGTTTGAGGAGAAACCCCTAGAGTGTATCTCAAACTTCCGCTTTAAATTTTCGCGGCAAAAAATATATTGTTTACACAAACAAACTACAGGACTATAACGTACAGTTTTTTCTTTGCTTGTCTTTTTTCGTAATTTAACGTAAAGTTTCTGCCGTTTTGTAATTTAACATAGTTTTTTCTTTTGTTTTTATAATTTTTTGCCAAAAAGATTTTCATTGAGAATTTTTCCATTTTATATGCCTGTTCCAACGTTTCACATGACTTTGTTCATTTAAGCTTATTAAAACTACAACTTTCATCTTGGTAATATATTGGTTGCATTGGCGTTGTAATAGACAGCTATTACGCACTAAATACCAAATTCCTGATTGGATAAAAAATCATCAAACTTTAAACTGCTGTAACGTTTTCGTAAAACCTTTCTGGGACAAGTGAATAACAGCATCAGAGTCAGCGGGAAAATTTACATCAATATACTAAATTTGAACATTCTCACATAATTTTCAAACTTCAAAAACTGTGACAGCAACAGAAAATATTCCACTTTGGTACTCAACACTTAGAAATATCTTCTTAGAAACTTACCCCCACAAGCAACATATTTTTTCGAACATAGGTAAAGTCTGAGAAGAGCAATTTCATTTCTCATCAAATGCAACGTATTCACAAATGGACTCGCGAACGAATAACAGAAAATGTTTTTGTGATCCTCGATTTAATGACATTTCAATAATGTTACATTACTGGTTTCAACTATTCACTTGGAAAGCAGATGTTATTTTGTTGTACGGTTATATCAGCCCTGCGTTGTCTCGTTTTGTAGTCTACAATTATCTTTATAATAGTGATATATTAAAATGCAAACAATTTCCTCAGTGAATGACATTATTGTCCATTTTGATAAGTATACCTCTCACGCATACGTATTTTTGTTCTGTAATCCACAAGCTTATGCGTTATGTATTTCATACCATTAAGCATTGCCTGTATAATATTTTGTTTATTTATTCTGAGAAAAAAAAACGTTCTAAACATATTAATACTATCTGAAATAATTTGATTGTTGTATTGTTGTCTCAAGTTATATGCAATCAGTTATGCCCTTTAGTTAAATATTAATAACTACTGGAATCCATTGAGATTCATTTTAATTGCTTATAGAATTTTCTCTTCCATTCAAATATAACTTTTACAATGAAAAAAATACGTATTTAAAAAAACAAATTGGTTTTGAAATAAAATTTTGGCTTTTACATTGGAACCTGTAAAATGGAATCAGACTTCATTAGTCATCATTCTTTCATAATCATAATTATTACCTCCAAGCCATCAATATTTTATATACATTTACGTGTGAGTATATGTAAGTGAATCTATGTGCGTTTGTGTGCGCGCGCATTGCAAATTACTGACGCATTAGCTATGCCTCCATAGGATGCTAGAATATACTCTACAACAAACCCACTTATTTTTTAAGCCGGCATTGTGTGTGCAGATTAATTAAAATTAAAAATTTAATCAATTTTCACATGCAGTGACGGCTTCAAATTCAATATTATAACATACTTAAAATATGCATTTATGTGTGTATATGTGTGTGAGTGTGTGTATGATTGCGTATGTATGTACGCGCGCGCGCATTTGCAATACCGATATGTATGCACTCGAAAGAAAAATAATCACTATATCAAGCATCACATGCAGTGGAATACTAAGTATTATGTATATATTATATATATACGTATATGTGTATTGTGTGTG
>NC_068983.1:113566546-113568149 GCF_001194135.2 Octopus bimaculoides
ATATATCGATTTAAATGAGAGCTCAAAACTAATCCATTGAAAATACTTTATTATGATAATCACCTATGATCATTTCGATGCGATATCCAGATGGATTCATGCATATTATAAAATATGGGATACTGCATCTCCTCAGGGCCTTATTAATAGCAGACAGATAATAAAAATAGATAACATTCATATACAACATTCATAGTTGACCAATGAAAACATGCAAAAGAACAAGTTGAAAAGACATGATATATATATATATATATAATGCATGTTTACATACACACCTAGATATACGAGAGGGTGCTGAAAATTTCCCGGCTTTCAGGATATCGCGAAAAGCCTGATTAGGGGCCCAACTTTTCGAATCCTTTTACAAGGGTTAGAAAAACTAAAACGACCAATGCAATAAGTGTGTGAATCTGAAAGGGGAATGTGTCGAATAAAATCATAATAAACTCATCCTCCTGTATTTTCTTTTATCCATAACCAAGAACTTTTCAGCAATACCTCGTATATGCTTATGTATATACTTATATATTTATGCTTCTCTGTGTGCACATGGACATATATATATAGTTATACAGTTGAAATTTATTGAAAAACAAATGCCGAAGACAGGTATATAAACAACAAGCAAGTTTTTTGTTTGACGCACGGGAAAATGAAAATGTCTTTTACGTTTCGAGCCCACTCTCTTCAACAGATTGTTGTTGTTGGCATTCCGTCGCTTACGACGTCGAGGATTCCAGTTGATCCGATCAACGGAACAGCCTGCTCGTGAAATTTACGTGCAAGTGGCTGCGGACTCCACGGACACGTGTACCCTTAACGTAGTTCTCGGGGATATTCAGCGTGACACAGTGTGACAAGGCTGACCCTTTGAATTACAGGCACAACAGCAACAGGAAGTAAGAGTGAGAGAAAGTTGTGGTGAAAGAGTACAGCAGGGTTCGCCACCATCCCCTGCCGGAGCCTCGTGGGGCTTTAGGTGTTTTCGCTCAATAAACACTCACAACGCCCAGCCTGGGAATCGAAAGCGCGATACTATGACCACGAGTCCGCTGCCCTAACCACTGGGCCATTGCGCCTCCACTTCTCTTCAACAGAAAGGAATGAGAAAATAGAGAATGAAAACAAGTTTTAGATTTCAGCGGTCCAGAATATATTTATCCATATATTTAATGGATATGTGTGTGTTTGCGTATGTATGTAATAATATATATTAAATGAGCAGAGTATAATATAAATCCAAATATATATACATATTACTATAAAGTTTCTAAATACATATATGCGTGCGCGCGTGTATGTGTGTAAATATTTGTTTATGTGCAATGATATGTATGTGGGTATGTGGGTATTTATTTATGTATACCAAGAGAAAATTTCGAAAAATATCAAAAATATAGTTTCTACCGCCGGTTACAAAGACGAGAATGAAACAAATTTTGAAATTTCCATTTTTTTTTTTTTCATTCGTCTCTTATATGTTTAGCTCATAGAACTCACAAGAACTTTCAGTAAACAATTACAAGTTTAGAATTTTGTATTGAGATATGTCTCAGCTGAATTTTTTACAATGTGTTGTTACACACATACACACACACAC
>NC_068983.1:113568307-113570214 GCF_001194135.2 Octopus bimaculoides
TATATATATATATATTTACAAACATAATATAATATACTCGCAGAACTCTGGTGGTTGAAATAAACTTTACCAATGTGACTTCAGAATTATTCTTCAATTTATAATTTATTCTATCACATACAGTTCATATATTGACCGTTTTTCTACAATATATAGATTATCAGATATACATTTTTCACATTAATATACCACTTTTAAAAAATATCAATTACTTCTGCTAATCGAAAATTCTATACAATAAACAATGCCACATGAGGTGTGTCTGATTCTCAAGGACAATTGGTCTTGATCTTATTAGACATCGTCGGTGAAGCATATCTACTGGTTTGGCTAAACTAATACTGATCGATATAGATATAGAAATAGACATGTTGTTAAGTGCGGTCTGCATAACAAATACAAATATGTATTGATCACTCTTAGCCTTGTCATCTGAGTAGAATATGCTCCATTTATGAAGTCTATTCAGGTCAAAGCGTGGTCATTACTTTCACCCACCAGTGTGCTGGTCCTTACTCGAACTACATCAGGTATTACTGTTCATATTGTCAAAAGTTTCACGCAAGTGATCTTATTGGATTTATCACTCTTGTTTGTTGCTATCCTTACCAGAGATTTTTATCTTCTTATTTTGGAAATAAACTCATCTGATTCAGGTTCTACAACTCACTGTATTACATATGTGAGACGTTAACACTATTTGTAATTAGAATGCAGGGTGGGTAATTTTCCTTTAGCTACATTGTTATTTTGCATACATAAGTATGACTTTACAAGTTGCTATAGGTGCGAGTGCCTATATATGCATGTATATGTCTGTGCGTATACCATCGGGATGTGAGTGTCGTACACTACTAGTATTCCAGCAACTGATTATCCGACATCTCTTTTAATTAGGCATGATTATGTCAGGGCACCTTAATGACTATTATTAATAACTTTTTCAGCACCACCAAACCGTCACGACTCGCACGTGTTTATCATTTAGAACAAAATGCACTCCCTCCTCTTACGAATACAGAGATGCAAAATATTTAAAGCTACGTCTATCACCACGTGAAAGCCCCTTAAAGACTTTTCTCTGTAAAATACAAATCATCGCGGAGTGTACAGTGTCTCAGCATAAAAGAAGATAAGGTGGATAAAGTGTAACAGAATAAAATCTAATCGTAACTATCAAATGCTCTTGACAGTTACATTTCAAAGGAGGAACTGTTGCGTGCTACATTAGGAAGGTAGTCCGTGGTATTCGATTTTGTTTAACTATTTGCACTTTTACATTATTATGCTTGAACAACTGGAAGAAAGTTTGCAACAACACCTCTCTAGTGCCATTAGTTTCGCAAGGAAATGTTATGAATAACATGGCAGTAGTCTTCTAGGAATCTACTCAGATACAGGGACATGATTTTCTTTCTTTTTTTCTTTTTGATTAAACAAAGTAGATAATCAGGTGCAGACCTAGAAACTAGGATGCAAGAAAGTCGATGGTCTATATACATATAGTTTATACTCATATATTCATGTTTGCATGAGTGTGAGTGTGTTCATGTGTGCATGCGTGTGCGTGTATATGCATGTACTTAAAAAGCACCAACAGCGTGATTATGATTATATATACATGCACACACATACACTTTCACATATATAAACATAATACTGTGAAATATGGCTTGAAGAAGAAGGCAGTCAATAAAACAATGGATTGTAGTTTCAGGGACATGTAGCTGCTATTTCAATCAGGTCGATCTAATATGTAGTGATCTCTGTCTACATTTTGTCCTCGTTGGCTTGTATACACATGTATACATATACGACAGCAGTTTGGGAGAGATTGCGGAATAACAATTATGCAGAGATCTCCTTCATGAGATTATACATATATATATATATATATATATATATAT
>NC_068983.1:113571745-113579758 GCF_001194135.2 Octopus bimaculoides
TGTGTGTGTGTGTGTGTGTGTGTGTGTGTGTGTGTGTGTGTGTGTGTCTATATATATATACACGTATACACACACACCCACACACAAATGTTATTTCGTTCGTTCTTTCATTTGTAATCCAGTAACTTAATTTCTCGTTACTTCAAGTTTCATGCTCGACATAATCTTCTAACGGAGGCAATAAGTTGAAGTAATTCTTGTTTGATATGTTGATAGAAGTCTAGTGGAAAATTGTATTACTGTCTTCCGGTTGGTTGTTAAATTTCGACGTAACGGCAATTTGTATCCGGTTTCTCTATCTGCTTTGTGGGCTCTTTTGAAGTTGGCGAAAAAGAATTTGTTCTAGTATCGGAACGATGTGTGATCTGTAATTTTAATTATCTGATGCTTTAGATAGGATTAAATATTGCACTCGCTCCCGTGGTTACAATATAGACTGACGTTATCATATCAATTGATAAATTCGCAGTAATCGTGAAAACTTCAGTTATTTTCAAAGTTGTAAGTTGGGATTGTATGTTTTTCCAAAGCCAAATTGACAATGGTAGTACTGAAGGTGCAACCTAAAGAAACAACAGCACTGACAGCTTTATTTTTATGTTTTCTACTTTGTGTGTTATCTATTATTTTTTTTTAATTTACATCAAAAAGAAATAGTTTTCAGTATAGAACAAAATCGAAGCCACTTTCCATAATGAAATTGTTACTGAATGTTGTTAATTTTTTAAAATTCTTAATACGATTATTTTTCTTTTATTCTTTTACTTGTTTCAGTCATTTGACTGCGGGCGTGCTAGAGCACCGCCTTTAGTCGAACAAATAGACTCCAGGACTTATTCTTTGTAAGCCTAGAACTTATTCTGTCGGTCTCTTCTATCGGTGGGAGGGTTCAATGAAGAGGGAAGCTGGGTAGAAGTGAAGAGAGGAAGTAGGTGTCAGATGAAGAGAGGAGGGTCGTTGAGCCCCTGTGGGGCAATATAGCAAAGAGAAAGGATTAATTACTGTTCATAGCGAAGGCGAGAGTCCAGGTGGTCCCTACGACGGGTTTCTTTCAGTTTCCGTCTACCAACTCCCCTCACAAGGCTTTGATCGGCCCGAGGCTATAGTAGAAGACACTTGCCCAAGGTGCCACGCAGTAGGAGTGAACTCGGAATCATGTAGTTTGGAAACAACACTTACCCTAAACTTTCTCATTCTTCCTTTCGTTTGTTTACGTCATCTTTCATTGTAGTAAACGTTCATATAGCACTAGGAGAGAAGATGAAGAGCGAAAATAACCTAGCAAAAATTACTGGATAATTCGTCTTCTCTCCCGGTGCTATATGACCATTTATTGTGGTTTTAGAGTCAAGCTTTGACTGCTATTTCCAGCGTGGTGGTATCTCTTAGATACCCTAAATTATAATTTTAAATAATTATTACCTTTGATGGTTTTTATTCCCATGCTGGCCACTTGATAAAATCGGTAATTAAATATCGATCTTATCCTTATTTATATAAATTTATATATCTATTTCGTCATTATATTTACTGAATTGATATTCTGACCATATCGCACGAGGAGTTTTTAGGCGGGCAATTTGAACTGGTCGTGTACATAGTGAATATATATGTATGTATACGTTCGTATATGTAAGTAGGATGTTATTTTCTAAGTATATTCCACTGATGAGGCAAAGCTTTGCTTATGCGGAGCCAGAAATCCCGAACTCATCCATGAAAATCCACAGTCACATATAGAAAAATTTAATAAGTAAATACACTAAAAAGAACTATAATAAAATACAGAGTAATAATTATTAAAATAATAAAATGACTACACGTGTATCATAACCAAATTTTCAAATAGAAAATAAAATAAAATAAAATAAAATCGATTCAAATAAATTGATCGAAAATCAATTCTATTCAAAAATATAGTTAATCTTCGGGTCAAAATACAACAACAATAATAAAATGAATGTATATATATCAACCAACAATAAATAACAAATGAATTTATAAAAAAAATACTTATTTTATCAATAAGTAAAAGTACTTATTTTAACAATAAATAAAAGGAAAATATTTAACGATATTATTCTTACCAAAGCTTTAGTTTAATCTAAAATTTAAACGTTATACTATTAACTTATCGTTTATTAGAATATCAGCTAACAATATTATAACAAATGAATTTCTATAAAACTACTTATTTTACCAATACATAAAAGAAAACGTTTAACAATTTTATTGAAAATAAATGCAATACTTATCTACTCGAAGTTTTATGTTAAATTAAAATTATAAACGTTACATTATTAACTTTATGTTTATTAGAATATAAACTAACAAAAATAATAAATGAATTTTTATAAAAATATATATTTCACCAAAACATAAAAGAAAAATATTTAACAATATTATTGAAAATAAATTCAAAGCTTATCTTATCGAAGCTTTAGTTTAAAATAAAATTTAAACGTTATACTTATTAACTTAGCGTTTATTAGAATTTTAACTAACAATAAATGAATTTATATAAAAATACTTATTTTACTAATAAATACAAGAGAAATATTAAACAAAATTATTGAAAATAAATGCAACACTAATCTTATCGAAGTTTTGGTTTTAACTAAAATGTTAAACGTTATACTATTAACTTAGCGTTAAATAGGATATCAACTAACAATAAATAAGAAGTGAATTTATATAAATATACTTATTTTACCAATAAATAAAAGAAAAACATTTAACAATATTATTGAAAATAAATGCAATACTAAAATTATAAAAGTTATATGATTAACTTTACGTTTATTAGAATATAAACTAACAAAAATAATAAATGAATTTATATAAAAATATTTATTTAACAATAAATAAAAGAAAAACATTTAACAAAATTATTGAAAACAAATGCAAAACTTATCTTATCGAATCTTTAGTTTAAAATAAAATTTTAAACGATTAACTAATCGTTTATTAGAATATTAACTAACAATAAATGAATTTATATAAAAATACTTATTTTACCAATAAATCAAAGAGAAACATTAAACAATATTATTGAAAATAAATGCAACAATATTCTTCTCAAAGTTTTGGTTTAAACTAAAATGTTAAACTACTATTAACTTAGCGTTAAATAGGATATCAACTAACAATAATTATCAAGTGAATTTATATAAAAATACTTATTTTACCAATAAATAAAAGAAAACATTTAACAATATTAATGGAAATAAATGCAATACTTACCTCAACGAAGCTTTAGTTCAAACTAAAATTTTAAATGTTATACTATTAACTTAGCGCTTATTAGAATGAAGTCGCGTGAAAATATGGCGTAAAGAAAAGGAATAGAATATAGAGATATATATACATGATTAAAAGTTTTATTTATAAATTCATGAATGAAAATTAAAATTTATTATAACTTATATCATAATAAAATAACTGTATCATAAGCATTTTATGGAAAGTTAAAAACTATGTAATTTTAGAGTCTAAAGAATCAGACTAAGATACATAAATAATATAATATATATCAAAGAAGCTAAAATACTATAAATAAATTAATTAATTAAAATATTATATGTGTGTGTGTGTGTGTGTGTGTGTGTGTGTCTGTGTGTGTGTGTATGCGTGTGCGTGTGTGTGTGCGTGTGCGTGCGTGAATAAAAATAAATATACAAGATAAAAATAAAGATAAAATATATATTCAAAAAAGGGTTTTGTACGATCGTGTATAGAGAAATATATTATTTAAAAGAGTTCCAACTCTGTTTTTTATGTTTTATTTATATTCTTATAAAATTAATGTGGGATATAGAATATGGAATATATAATATAATATAAATGGTAAAATGAAATGAAGTGTTGAATGTCTTATTGAATATATGAAATATTGAGTATTAGATATAGAGAATCGATTCTCTATATTTAATACTCAATTTGAAAAGCTTGTAATTGTTTAGAATAAATTTATTTACATATATACCAAACTAGTTTCGACAATATTTTCTGTTTATCAATGGTAAAAATTTATAATTGTGAATTAGAAAAATATGTTTAACCGTTTCAATGTTGACAAGTTTAAATGTTCATTACAGTCAATAATATAAAAACTGTGCATCAACTTGTTTAAATGTGCAAAGTTCATTAGTGTTAGTAGGGATCGACAAGAAATAAATATCATCAAAGTTTCAGTCACACTGATTTAAGAGAGAAAAAACAAGGAAGAAATGAAAATAGTAAAAAAGGGATTTGGTTTATAATTTCTCTGATTCTCTTTCTGTCGTATGGAGGAACTTTCGCTTGTAATGGTGCATTTGTAATTCTTTTCGTGAACGGATTTGATTTTGATTCGTTAAAATGCTGCTGACATCTTGTTTTTCCGGTGGTCAAGTTTGTCGGTCTGTCTGCTTGGCTTCCCTGTGGGGAACGGTCATCAGCCCTGCCGGTTGGTCGATTCTCTTAAAGGGTCATTTGTACATTTAAACAAGTAGATGCACACTTTTATATTATTGACTATTACGAACATTTAAACTTGTCAACATTGAAGCTTTTAAACATATTTCTTAATTCATAATTATAAATTTTCACCAGTGATAAACAAAAAAAATTGTTGAAACTCGTTTGGTATATATGTAAGTAAATTTATTTTAAACAATTACATGTTTTTCAAGTTTAGGTAGATTTTCAACAACAAATTTTCCTATATATATATTTATATATACAAAGCTGCATTCCCTCGCTTTCAGTAAATATGTTGCTTATTTTTTGGTAGTTTTTTACTTATTTAGTCCCTCGAAGCGTGAGGCATTACTACACAGTTAATGCCCTTTATATAAAATTATTTATATTTATGAAAAAATGATGAATTTTTTTCATTACGAAATTTCTTTCATTATTTTTTTCATTATGAGGTTTTTTCACGCAGACTACTTGATAAATTCTTATAAAGAATTTATCCTATATTATATTATATATACAACAAAATATGTAAAAAGGCATTTTTTTAGAAGCGTCGACTGTGTATAATATATATATATATATATATATATATATATATATATATATATATTAACAAAATATGTAAACAAACATGTTTTGCTTTTGAGAGCATCGAATGTATATTTATATTTATATATATATATAATTATAATATAATATAATATAATGTAATATAATATAATATAATATAATATGATATAATATAATATATAATATATATCATATATATATACACAGACATACATACATACATGCATATAAATATATGTATTCATGTATGCATGTATGTATGTATGTATGTATGATTGTATATATGTGCGCCTGTCTACATGAATGCGTATAATTATATATGTAAATATGTTATGAACTTATACACATAACTATGACTGAGTATATTTTATTATATAAATGTTAAGATACACACACATTGTGTGTGTGTGTATCTGCATGCGTCTGCGTTTGTTTGAGTGTGTGTGTGTGTGCGTGTGTGTGTGACACTAATACGTGTGGAGAGAGTGTGTGCATTTGTGCGCGTGCGTGTGACACTAATACATGTGGGAAGTTTATGTTTATCAAATTTATAATATGAAAATGGAAGGAAAATAAAAGCAAATTTTGTTTTAAAATGACAATAAAAGGTAATGCAAGTAAATCAAAACTTGTCTCAGAGAGAATGGTGCAATACAGCATATTTCAGTAGTGAAATCTTCATGAGAAGCATTCCTCATTGACGTTGGTTTGTTATTATTTTATTACACTCCGTTTGTATATTCACATTAGACATTCAGTAAGAAACAGAAAAATACAAATAGCATATGCTAACAGAGACATTCTCTTGCAGTCTCTTTGGCCCTGAGAGAAAAATACAAATGGCATATGCTAACAGAGACATTCTCTTGCAGTCTCTTTGGCCCTGACAAGACTGCATCTAAAAATATTTCTTATATTTATATAGTGACGATGTTTTCAAGGTGTTTGGCATGGGTAGTAATGTCATAATTGATATTGGTGATGATGTTAATGATATAGCAGACGTCTTTCTCAACGGCTCCCCATACATAGTAATCCGTGCGATTATATTTGGGAGAATTAGGAGACCAGAAATTGGGACAAACACTTCTGACTCTTTCTAGTGGTATGGCTAGGAGCCGAATCCTGCTGCCGCATATATGACCTTTCAAAAGCAACCCCCTTCAGTCAGGGTTTAACCACGGTCTTCAGTAGCTTCACATAGCCGTCTGAATTGAGACTAAGGCGTAGTCATCGATTGCTGATTGAATTCCAGAGTGCAAACGCAATCAGAAGACCTGCTGTGTCTTTCCCGCTAGCCACGGCCTTGTAGTCTCCGTTGCAGCTGTTCTTGTCACATCTTACAGCCTTTATAGTGTTCACAGAGCACTGAGTAACAGTCATGATATCGGTATTTTGATACTCGGCACGAATCATTATGGTGCAAGTAACTCTCTCCCAGCATTCAGATAGTTTCCAGTCTTCCATGCCAGTTAATCTTTTCTCAACTAATGCTTTTATCTTTATGTTTTCCAACACCATTGACTTTTCACCGATACATCAGATTGCTCCTGGACAAAAAGGAGACACTGGTCGTGGCTTTGGAGAACGATACGATATGACACATTTTCCTGCAACTCAACAACTTGGACATTCCTTGGCCTTCTTTGACTTTCAATTTTACTTAATTGCTTTCGTTCAGATTACCTTCCCTACATACACCAGCCTTTGGGAGTCTTTTTAGCAGAATTTCACACCTAAGAAATAAAACAAACTGTTTCTCTTATAGATTAATTCCTACCCTTGTAATTTGCAGCCTTAAAATCCCTTTCTTGAAGTGTACCTTTTCATTTTCTCGATATAAGCAATAGAAACTATCACTACAGGTTGAATAAACCGCCAACATAAATATACACACACACACACACACACACACACACACACACACACACACACACATATATATATATATATATATATATATATATATATGATTAATCAAAGGACATACTAAGGATGTCTGCCTGCTTGAAATAACAGTCAAAATTAATTTGCCAGTGCAGAAACCGGTCCACGTGAGTTCAAATACTTAAATGTATGTTAACATTTAAATGTGTGTTAGTAGGTTGTCTTAACCGAATTTGCCTTCGTATCATTTCTGTAGTTATCATCAGAGTATTTTTGGAGATTTAATAATAAATTTGACTGTTATTTCAAGCAGGTAGACATATTTAATATGTCCTTTGATTCATTTTAATCCCTCGGCTATTTAATGCTATTTTTGGCCTGCTATCGCCTGTGTCATTGATTCTGTTATTATCATTCTTGAAATAGTTACATTGGATAATAGAATTAATGACACCTTCGCAAATTAATTTTTCGTAAATTATTTTTCTCGTAAATTGTATCGAGATTATTTTACACTGGTGGCTGCTGTGATTTCGGCGCAAAACGAATCAGTTGCAGCACAGACTTTAAAACGATGGGTTGGGAATCTTCAATCTTGGTAACGTGTGTTGAAGAAGATAAGGCTTATTTTGCCAGTGCAGAAACCAGTCCACGTGAGTCCAAACACTTAAATGTATGTTAGTAGATTGTCTTAACCGAATTTGCCTTCGTTTCATTTCTGTAGTTATCATCAGTGTATTTTTGGCGATTTAATATTTTCCAGCTGTTTTCCTGGGGTTAAAAGGTAGTGACATGGCCCTACGCAGGACTGCCACCTTACGTTGGCAAAAAGATTTCACTAGGAAGTCTAGATACTACTTAGATCTCATTCAGAGATTTAAAACTAGCTGTTTTGCTCAATTCCCCTCGTTCTATCTAACCACCCGCCATGTTTGTTTTCGCTCGGTTTCCTTGTATGTCTCCACTGTCATTTTTTGTTCCCACCTTTGACCCTCCATAAATCCTAAATTTTATAATATATATATATATATTGTATATATTATTTATAATTTATTATTTAATTGAACACGACGCATCCATTTCCAAGTAAGTTTA
>NC_068983.1:113580325-113585904 GCF_001194135.2 Octopus bimaculoides
ATATATATATATATATATATATATATATATATATAAATACATATATATATAAATACATATATAAATACATACATACATACGTCTGGGAGAATATGAATGGCGCTTAACTTTTACGCATGATGGCAAAATTCAAATCTATTTTTCCTTTGTTTTTATTTTTATTTGTTTGTTTTTTACACAGACTTGACATATTCTCTTTTAAAATTTGGAACTTAATTTTAAAAAATATTTGTTTTGAAAATCGATGAATGTCTTCTTAACAACAACAGGTCAAAATGAAGTAAAAATCAGATTTGTTATTGTCTGACGTTTGATGTCTTTTCAGATTCAATACACGAAGCACGCTAAGCGAAATACTCGCTACCGTGAATGAATAAAATGTCAAGTGAATAAACAAATAAATAAATAAATGAATGAATAAATAACAGTAATGTTTATCAAGATTCGAACTTAGTTGACTGAATTTTAAAGTCCAAAATGTTAATTATTGATTTATAGAATTGACGCATAAATAACTTTGTATCTGGTTCATATATATATATATAAAATGGGTAGTGGGAGTTAAGTCCACTAAGACTTTTTCAGAAAATATAGGGATTCAATTTATGGAAAGGAAATAGAATCTTGTTGACTGTCATAGATTCCCATAACCTATTAATAACTTTGATGTTGATAAAGAGGTTAATGGACTAGAATATGTAATCAAAACACAATATGTACATACCTCCAAATATTCTGATTAAAATTTAACCCTTTATCATGTCGTTTCACCCAGTTTTCTTACTTGTTAGGAATACGTCATTTGTTGATACTCTACTTGGAGGTCTTTCTACCTTAAATGTGATCAAATATTTAACCCTGGAAATAGAATAAGTTTCTAACTGCACTATTTTATAATTCTTTTGAGTAATTACCTTTGTGTGAAATTAAAAAAAGAAACAAACACGTTTTATAAATACAACTGAATACAACGGTTAATATATAGTTAGGCTTAAAGGCGTTAAGTTGGCAGGATCGTTAGCACGCTGGGCGAAATGCTTAGCGGCATTTCGTCCACCGTTATGTTCTGAGTTCAAAATAAGCCGAGGTCGACTTTGCCTTTCATCGTTTTGGGTTCGATTAAATAAGTACCAGTTACGCACTGGGGGTTGATGTAATTGACTTAATCCCTTTGTCTGTCCTTGTTTGTCCCTCTATGTTTAGCCCCCTGTGGGCAATAAAGAGAGTTGGCAGGGTCTTTAGCATGCCAGGCAAAATACTTAGCGGTATTTCGTCCGTCTTTACGATTTGTGTTCAAATTCCACCGAGATCGACTTTGTCCTTTCATCCTTTCGGAGTCGATAAAATAAGTACCAACCAGTTGATTACTGAGGTTGATGTTATCCCCATAGCCCCTTCTCGAAATTGCTGGCCTTGTGCCAAAATTTGAAACCAATATATATTTAGGTTTATTTGTTTTTATTTTCTTCATGATGCGTTGTCTATTACTTCGAAAAATTTTACTATGACGTTGTAAATTGTTGATGACGTCAAATTTATGTAGAAACAGTAACGTTTGTAGATGTTTATTATTTCTCATCCTAAACTTCATTCAATTAATTTACTTTGTTTTTTAACTCCGAATGCATTAACAGTGTGCTCATTTCTACATGCATACTCTGTAATACGCAGATGATAACTAAGAATTATTTAATTTCTAAACAATGAAAGTTTTAAATATTTGGTTTTATCACGTTTTATAATTCAAATTATAAAATCGATAATAGAGAGATATTGTCGTAAACTGAAATAAGGGCCAGAAATCTGAAAAATTTAATTTTCGTAATTACATTTTCCCGATTCAGATCTTTATTTTAGGTTTTAAAAATCTTGAAATAGCTACCAACCTACATCGATTTTAATGTATGAACAGTAGATATTTTTCTTTTTTTTTATTTCTTTATATAGTTTGTCAGTATGAAATTATAAACAAAAAAGTAAACGGAAAAGAAAAAGGATTTGCAATAAAATTAATATTAAATTGCTCGAATGTTGAATGTGTGGAATATCTGCGTTTGTAAGTATATGTGTCTGTATGAGTGTGTGCGAGTCTGTATGTTTATGTTAATGTGCGTAGCTGTTTAGGTGAATGAGTACGAGTCTCTGTGAAGCAAAAAAAGATAAAATTGAGAGAAATATTTTTGGGGCGAGTTTGACAACAAATTTGTGTGTGTGTAGCTCGGGCGAACTGAAGACGGGAAACACATAATGAAATGTTATTAATCATCCCAAAATAACTTGAAATATTCGTTTCTTACTACAACAATTTCTCAAAGCTAACCTACCTGCAACTTTAGAATTCATATAGTCTTCCAGTACACACTTTTAGCCATTTTCGAAAATATTTAATGTTGTTTAAAGACAAATTAATTTTCTGTTAAAATAGTTATTCTGTTCAAATTTGTATTTGAAAATCCATATTATTTAAACTTTTCAGTATAATTCGTGAAATGTTTCTGGTGGTCAACTCGATTGGTGACAGATAATAAGGAAGAACGTTCAGTTTGATAGACGAACCTTTTGTTGGATGGTTGCAATGCATGTTTTATGAAAACATTACATAGTAAAGATGACGAGAGCTAGAGAATCACAGAAAATGACTGTCGTGAAGCGACAGTGTTTACAATATAAAGTTTTCCTGTTATACAGGAACAGGCTGGATGGTAAAGATAAATAAATATCATCCGTCACTACAACCCTTATAGATCGAGAATCAACTTTGATGCTCAACCTGCGAGAAATAGCAGGCAAATTTACTTCAAATCACTCCCTACTATTTTAAATAAGGAAATAGAACATTACAAAATGGAGTCCTGAATACTTTAAAAAAAAAACGAAATATTCGCAACTGAAATACGCTCAACATTAGATCTGCTTAGTCAAAGTTGACTTGAAGTTAAATAATAATACTACAGATCATAGAATATGTGAACTCTGAAACGAGAATTCCGAGTTCAAATCTCCACGAAGCGTATTTTGTTTTTATTTATGAAACAACTGTTTAGATTTTAATGTAAATATTATACGATATTTGTTTCAAATTGGTCAGTGACTCTTTAAATGTTGCAATATGTATATACTCACATTCACATACATACATACACACACACACATTCATACATAAGTACATACATACAAACATATGTACGTACGGACGTGCGTGCATACATACATTCATACATACATACATACATACATACATACGATCAAGTGACTTGCTCCCCAATCGTGGATGCTAGAAACCTTCGGACTGGTTAAAGTTCCAGACATCAGGAACTTTATCAGGATCATGGATTACCTCACTTCGTCCTGGGCCACCTTTGTAAAGTTAAATACACGAAGTGATTCTATTGTCATTGATAGGATACAGTATCACATCGGTATTATTCGGTGTGACAGTCTCTCTGAGATATTATTTAAACTTTTAGTAAACCACTGTCGTTTCTGATTAGGAAATTTGACGGATAAAAGATTGGCCCTCAGAAAAGCAGTAGCACTAACTTAACACATTGTTCTTTTGTGTCTGACCTGAAAATGCAAGCCAAGAATATGGATGGCGTGGAGGAAAGCTTTGATCAAGATATCACATGCTCAAAAATTAGGATAAATGTTATATAGCTGCAAAGCGAAGGAGAATTACAAGCCCAGGTGACATTGTACTCCTGACTAGCTCTCCATTATTTCACGAGAAATGCTACATGTACCTAGGATTAAATAATAATTCTTTCTATGACGGACTCTGTGACAAGGAGCGGACGATCAGGAAATAAAACACTAGGATAAAGAAAATACGGCCCTCGGAACTTACTATATAAAACGATAGCTCACAGTGTGTTTGCTGTGCCAGAACTTTTACCAACACTCTGGCTACTATTCCTAAATAGTATCTTTCTCTTTGATACGCATTTATCTAATATTTATCGTCCCACACTAGATGAGATACGGACTGCTGATATCAAAACCCGAAAATTTTTAACACTTTCCAGAAATTTTCAAATCTTTACTTAAAATGGAGACTATGTAGCAGAACATTATTTACATTAGTTACATTCGACGGATATTTGTCCTCATCTTGTTTGTTGTTAACACAACGTTTCGGTTGATATACCCTCCAGCCTTCTTCAGGTGTCTTGGGGAAATTTTGAACCTGGGTTCTCATTCCTAAGGTATTTTTCGATGTTACTATTATCATTATTATTATTATTATTATTATTGTTCAGGTCACTGCTTGGAATCGAACTCGGAATCTTGGGGTTAGTAGCCCGCGCTGTTAACCACTACGCCATATGCGTAGATGAGAACAAATATCTGTCGAATGTAAATAATGTAAATAATGTACATAATTCCTCATCTCTTAAATATAGAATATGTAGCAGAAGTTTAACATCAATTCCATGAGACTTTTAATGCCGTATCACATTCTTTTGACATCTACTAACCATCAAATACCGAAGTTCTGCTCATCATGAAAGTTGGAAAGGAACTTCTCCGAAAGTATTCTGATTGATAGCAAAAGACATGCACTCAGAGGAGTTGCAGAACTCTGCTGCAATATGTCATCAGAAAAGAGGCTGCATAAATACCATACAAACAAAAGGTCTTACACGGTTACATATCTAGAAGGCTTCAAAATGACAGCAACATTAACAACCAGAGTAATTTATCCTTGACGAACAACCTGAACATTACCTTTCACTTTGAAGGCTATACAGGAGAAAAAATACCTGATATACAAAATGGATAGGGATACAAATATATCACATAGCTTGATAAAAGATACAAGCTTTGTTCTGACGGCTTTATCTACATGTGAAACACACTCTTGTGGTTTGGTCAATATATAACGAAACCTGTGGAAAGGATAATCTTGAGGAAATACATATAAGAAACTACGGTGATCTGAATAGTATAATCACACATAACTCGACGTATTTTTGAAACATTCTTGTCGAGACTTTAATAAAATGCAAGGCCAACAGATTTGATAGAAAAAAGAAACTATGCTGAGTTGTTGAAAATGGTTGCCCAACAAATATCAACATAATAAAAAGCGAAAATCGATACCAAACTGCTCCTGCAGTTAGTTTCCCAAGTGACATGGATCATTGCTTAGGAGTTTGCGAATCCACTATACAAAGTACACGTGAAGCTTTCTATTAATTATTACTGGAATGACAGGATTTGTATCGTATTTCGTGGATCAAAACATGGCCGGACTTTAGTTCTAGAAGAAAGGATTCAACGCTACAGAGGACAATGAAATGTAAGACAGTAAAAATTTCCACAAAAGATAAATGGCTGCTTGAAGAATGAGTAACGGAACAAGATTATTTCCTTTATAACGTTTCGACTGAGTATTTGGCCGGTTAAAAGGAGTTCTAAAATTCCAATCAAAAAGGGAACAACGTAGATATATCCATACATACACATGTACATAGTTCGTGCGTATGATTATAAGTGAACGAAGTTTGTCTGTATGTGTTTGGTATGTAGTAGAGCTAACCATCATATACATATATATATATATATATATATATATA
>NC_068983.1:113585954-113591510 GCF_001194135.2 Octopus bimaculoides
TGTGTGTGTGTGTGTGTGTGTGTGTGTGTGTGTGTGTTATCGGTGCCGCGATCGAATATGCCTTTTTAGCCCAGCTAAAGATCTACAATGTCTTGTACAGAATTGGCAGCTAAAACCTTTACCGGTAGTAGCCGGTTGTAGTTGTAACTGGGCTTCATGTACCTTTGCATGTTTAAGTACTCCCGCCGAATTGCATTCCCTTCTACATACCTGACAGATATGATTGCATTCCCTTCTACATACCTGACAGATATGATTCCCTTCTACATACCTGACAGATATGGTTGTCAATCATCTGTCTCGCTTTATGACTCTGAAGATGACTCTTGAGTCCAGCTTTACTGAGGCAGGGCCTTGCACAGACACTGCATGTCAGCATCATAGGAAGACCCTTACCATCTGGAAGTGCAACAGCGATGCCCTTCCTGACATTCCTCCTTACTTTCTCATGTGCAACTCGAGATTTCACAAAAGTAACTATCCCCTAGTGCACAATCCTTCTCCACCTACTACAGTCGATAGCTATGCGCTCCGATGTCTCAAGAGAAATGCAAGCATCTCTTAAGGAAGCCTTCAGCAAGTCCTTATGCCTCTTTTTTGGTTTATGTGGAGGTCGTTCTCCTTTAGCTAACTCTCCATAAAAGGGTTGTTTCGGCATCCTTGAATCCTTCATTCTAACCATATGACCACTCCATTTGAGCTTCTATACTTTCACACCGAGAGCTTTCCAATATTTAAAGATCACTGATGCGATCCTCCCACTTAATATCATATATCCGTCTGAGACACATGTGATGGAAACGTTCCAGTTGTTTAAAGTGGTATCGACGTGGTATCACAGGCATAAAGAAGAGAAGAAAGCACACATGCCTTGTATACCTTTATCTTTGTCTTCCTGCATATGTCTCGCCGACTCCTGAGGCGCCTTTCTAGCCTTCCGAAAGCATCACTTACTTTCCTAATTATGTATGGAATTTCATTATCCAAATTGCTATATCTATTAACAGTGCTTCCCAGGTAGACAAACTGATCAACTACATCAAGTCGTTTACCATACACATAGATATTTGGTTCACTATACTGCTTACCAGGGGCAGGTTGGTACATGGCAACAGTTTTCTTGAGACTGACTGTCAATCCTAAGGCAGTGCAAGCATCAGAGAATGCATTCAAAATGTGTTGCACATCAATCTCTGTGTGCGCTACTAGATCACAATCATCTGCATACAAAAGGTCTCCTATGATAGAGGTAAATACCTTTGTTTTTCCAGCAAAGCGCCTGATATTAAATATGCTGCCAAAGGTTCGATAATGGATGTAAACACCATATCTGCAGTCTCTGAATGCAATACAGAAAGCCATTTCAAAATATGTAGCAAATAGGGTCGGTACCAGAATATCCCCCTATTTCACTCCATTTTGTATTGAGATAGGATCCTACATTTTCCCTCTAACACTAACCCTACCCTTCATGTCTTCATGAAAAGACCTAACCAAAAGCAAGGAACTTTTCAGGACACCCAAGTTTCTGGAGGACTTTCCACAGTGCATTTCTATTAACGGTATCAAAAGCTTTTGTCAGATCGACAAAAACCTGATATAAATTCAGACCCTGTTCCACACACTTCTCCTGAAGCTGTCTAGCTGAAAAGATCACATCAACAGTGCCGCGTACCACATGAAAGCCAGATTGACTTTCTGGAAGAACACAATCTGCAACGTGTTTCAGCAGACGGTCCAGAAGCACCCTGCATAAACTTTTTCCTACGACAGAAAGTAATGATATTCCCCTATAATTACAACAATCATTCCTGTTCCACTTCCCTTATATACGACCACCATTACTGTATCTCTCCAGTCCTCAGGTACAGATTCACTAGCCCATATCCTACCAAACAAAGAGTGAAGTTTCTGCAGAAATTTCTCACCACCATGCTGTAACAACTCCGTATGTATGCCATCCATACCTGGAGATCTCCCATTATTCATCCTTGAGACAGCCACTGCAACATCTTCCAACTTTGGTGATTCTGCGATAGCCACCTTCACAGGTAATCCAGGGATGAGATTGAGAACATCCTCACTAACTACAGACTGCTGATTCAAAAGTTTATCAAAGTGTTCTCGCCACCTTCGCAGAACTCCTTGTGAATCACGAAGAAGTTCTTTATCATCCCTGCTTTGAAGTGGCGTCATCAGAGAAGAAGTCGGTCCATAAACTTCTCGCAAGAGACCATACAACAGCTTTGTGTTATTGGAATCCGACGCCACTTGTATCTCATCAGCCTTCTTACTCCACCATGTATCCCTCATCTGAGAGAGCCTCCACCTCACACGTGATTTTACATCCTTGAGTTCCCTATGCAACACTTCCCTCTCCCGTGGCTTTGCTGACAAATAGCGTGACAATAAATCAGTCAATAAATTATCTATATGTTCATCATTTTCTTTACACCAATCTTGATACTTTCTTTGTATCAATCTCAGAACTTTCTTGTCTATATTATAAACTGACTTTTTAAGGGTCGGCCAATCCTCCCCAATATCTGCAACATTCATTTCCTCTCGTAAAGTTCTCTTCACTTAAGACAATCAACATTCAGTCTTTTAGGCAGAGTAAACCCTACAACCCAGATTTTACGTTTTGTGACTAATTCCACTTTTGCACGCACTAGATGGTGGCCAGTCCAACACTCAGCCCCACGAAGAACATGAACACACTGCACATCTCGTCTGCCACGCACCCTAACAAGGATGTAATCCAGAATATGCCATTCTTTAGATGCATGGTGCACCCATGTGGTTTTAAACTTTTTCTTTTGTTGAAACATGGTATTGGTAATACAGACGCAGCTCCTCACATGTCTGCAGCAGAAGCATGCCATTACTATTACACTTTCTCACCCCACACTTTCCAATTACAGTCTGTGTGTTAAAATCCCTACCCACTCTAGCATTAAAATCACCCAGTACGATGACTTTGCCTGAGGGATATTTCTTATAATGCCCTTCAAAGCATGTTAGAAAGAAACTTGTTCGTCATCAGTATAGCACATAGTTGGAGCATACACACTCACCAAGGTCACATAATTTCCTTTAACCAAAGGAATTCTCATGGACATAAGCCGCTCGTTAATCCCGACTGGGAATTCTTCCAACTTGTCCACAAGAGTAGTCTTAACAGCAAATGCCTCTCCAGCCTCTCCGCTAAACTCTTCATTCCTCCCTTTCCAAAAGAATGTATATTTCCCACTAGATTTTGTAAGATGACCATCTCCAACTAATCTTGTCTCGGATAAAGCAACGATGTCAAGATCATAGCGTCAAAACTCCTTCGCAACAAACGCAGTTCGTTCAGGATATTCAGAGGATTCGCGGTCAAGCAGCGTCCGTACAATCCAACAGCCAATATTCAATATTTTATTTGGTTCTATCACAGTAGCATGATGAAAGCCGGGTTCAGACTGTGATGCTCTGGAGCCCCGTGGTCCCAGAGTCCTTACTGCCATTTATTTTTATACTGTTTTGGTACATCATTGAGTATTTGCTTTTTAAGGCTACAGCCAGCCATTCAGTTGAGACTCACAGCACTATCAGCAATCATCAATTAGTTAATCAATTTAATCAATCAATCAATCAATGTTGTTATCGTGCAATGCCTGTGAAAGATTTTTTTTAAGTGAGAAAAGGCTGTGCACTGAGTCAATCCCTCTCACTAAGCAACAGCAGCCATAATCCGAAAAGAAGAACAAGTCAACATCATCGGTAACCACTGAGCTGCAGGTTTAATGTCGGAGTTACCCCAGTTACCTTCTCCTAGAAGGATGCCCTAACAAACGCTAGGGGTCCTTCACTCCCTGAATTACTTGTGAGGGCAGCTCTTGCAGACCACCTATGTTGGAAGAAGTCGCTTTGGTTGTCTCAAGGATGAATAATGGGAGGTCTCCGGGTATGGATGGCATTCATGCAGAGTTGTTGCAGCATGGTGGTGAGAAAAATCTACAGTAACTTCACTCCTTGTTTGACAGGATATGGGATAGTGAATCTGTACCTGAGGACTGGAGAGATACAGTAATGGTGGTCTTATATAAGGGAAAGGGCAACAGGAATGATTGTGGTAACTACAGGGGAATATCATTATTTTACGGTTAGGTACTTGCTTCTCTATTCACTCAGTTATTCATTCGCTTTAAATGATAAATTATTTCATAAATATCTAGAGCTAGTTTTAAAATGAACACTTGTGAAAGTCTTTAGATAAGCCAGTGATAAATCTTACATCATACAACCGACATTTTGGAAATATATTTTTCTAATTTCATTTATAGAAAAGTTTGCACAAGTTATCTTAGTACAGCACAGTTCAGAATCACCATTATTTTCCGTGAAATACCAAAGTTGAAATTTCACAAAATTAGATTGTTTTCTTTTACTTAACACAAGCACTACTTCTTTGTAGGAGGTAAACTTGGAAGTTGTGATGTTTGTGATATTTATAATTTTAGGAGCAGAAATAAAATTGCCATTTCACAATTCAAACTTCCTTTCAACATTAACCAAAAAAGAAATAACAAGTGAAATGATTTTTACGAAAAGGTCAATCAGAAAAATTGAAGTTAAGATGTATAAACCACTCCTGAGGCTCGATCTCGTGTTGCTGGATTCAGAGTACTAACCAGTACACTACATAAGCAAGCTACCCTGAAATGGTACCTATCGATATACTTCTGCATATCTTACATAAACCAGGATAGGCCTAAGGGACGTGATATGTTAAGAAGCTATGTGTTATTGCAATAAATTGGTCTGGTTGAGGTGCTTAGTTCGTGTCAGCTCTGAGCACACCTAAAGACGTCCAGACCATGGTAATTCCAACTTTATCGCGATATATGAGGACCATAGTACTCTACATATTCTTTCTTACTTTATTTAGTAGTTGGTGATTTGAAAGAAATGTGGATGCTATATCTAGCAAATCTAGCGATTAAGCCGATGTTGTCTTTGTTGTATGGAGTGTAGGCTGTTAGTGAGGACTATGGTGTAACAGTTGAGAAATATGCAGTACCAAAGAAACGTGCGCACGCAATTACAAACGCACAACACGCACATACGGTAAAACACACACATACAAAATATATAACACTGTATTCATAGGATTTTCAGGAAGAACAGAGTAGCTATCATTTACGGCAAGCAGTCAACCAACATCTCAAACCCATTATACCTTTCTTCAGGGGAGAGGGGGAGATAAAGAGGGAAAGAGGGAGATAGAGATAAAGAGGGAGAGAGAGAAAGGGAAGGAAGAAGAGAGAAAGTGGAGAGAAAGAAAGGGAGAGAGAGACAGTGATAGCTGTCATCCACGGATGCTTGGCTTGATAACTTTTACCAGGCTATCACTAATTGTTTCAGGCGAGCAGACATAGACGGCCTCTCGACTCTCCCTCCCTTTAACAAAGAACATCCACAGTGTTACATGTGTAGAGAGAAAGAGAGAGAGAGAGCGAGAGAGAGAGAGACAGACAGACAGACAGACAGACAGACAGACAGACAGACAGA
>NC_068983.1:113591955-113592517 GCF_001194135.2 Octopus bimaculoides
TATATATATATATACATATATAATAACGAAGGCGTCAAGACAATATATAACCGAAAAGGAAAAATTCATTTGTCCCTAATAGTCACTGGGGGTGTAGGTTAGCAGCTATATTGCTAGAAACAAGAGTCAAAGACCCTGATAGCCAGAAGGAGCACATTGTCTAAGTATTCACAGAGGAGTTAACCGCCCTACAGTGAGTGAGGTCACTATACTAGCAAGTTAGTTCCCAAGCGTAACTAATTTGCTTGTATAGCGACCTCGTTCGCTGTGGGGCGGTTATTTCTCCTGTCTATACATAGACAATGTGCTTTATGTGGCTATAAGGGTCTTTGGCTCCAGTTTTTAGCAATATAGGTGCCAACCTGAGCCCTCAGTCACTGTTATTAGTGACAATTGAATACTAAGTACAGTAGTTACTTTACTAATATAGTGGACGCATGGTAATCTACGTGAAACTCGATACTTAATAGTAATTGTAGTACATCTATTTGTATACACAAGATTTAGTACATATGTGTGTGTGTGTGTGTGTGTGTGTGTGTGTGTGTGTGTGTGTGTGTGT
>NC_068983.1:113593786-113594953 GCF_001194135.2 Octopus bimaculoides
TATATGGGTGTGTGAGGGGGCGCATGTATGTTTGTCGTGTATGTGGGCGGTATATATGTAAGGTGTGTGGGAGGTGTGTGTGTAGGTGTATGGGAGGTATGTGAGGTATGTGTGAATGGGGGTATGTATGGGTTGTCAGGTGTGTAGGAGGTATTTGCGAATGGGGGTATATGTGGGTTATGTGTGCAAGGGTGTGTATACTTGGGTGTGTGTGTGTGTATGTTTGCGTGATTGTTAGCGTGTGTGTATTCATATATGTATATACATATATATATATACATATATATATATACACACACATATATATATACATATATATATATACACATATATAGATTTGTATATACATATATATATATATGTGTGTGTGTGTATGTGTGTGTGTGAGAGAGAGAGAGTGAGTGTGTACATGTCTGTTTATATTCGTTTGTATGTCTGTATTTATGTACCTATGCATTTATGTATGAATTTGTGCATGCATGTCTATGTTGTACTAAAGTGTTATCATTACGAGGAAGAGTTTATTTTTCGTTTTCTCTTATTAATATCGATATCAAATCTTTTCACATGTTTTCCTCGTATTTACAAGGATCCATTGCAGCCACAACAATACACATCACAATGCTAAAATATATTTATGAAAATAATAGTTGATAGCGCAGTTATCCTGTATAGAGAGTAAGAGAAACTTTATAAATTAATCCTAGAAGCTATATTAATCGCGAAATACAATAAATCAAAAAATTAATAAACCACAGATAATGATGTCTGGAACATACGAAATTAAAATTTCTTTCTAATTGCCGAAAGAAACCCTATTTTAACGATTGCATGTTTCAAATACAGGGATAATGAAAGATTCTTAGATATGATAAAAACGGTAGCTGTACATCACGCCAATAGCCACTTCCTTAACGATGGGTTGTTCTAAAAACGCTCATAAGCTGGTAATTTCTGTTCCAAACAATATACATATGTGAGTTTGGTGTCTGTGTATACACGTATTAATGCATATGTATATGTGTGCGTGTATATGTTTACGTGTATACATATAAATATACATACATTCATACACAGAGAAATAGACAGACAGACAGACAGACAGACAGACAGACAGGCAGGCAGGCAGGCAGGCAGGCAGACAGACAGACAGACAGACAGGCAGAC
>NC_068983.1:113596041-113603953 GCF_001194135.2 Octopus bimaculoides
TGTGTGTGTGTGTGTGTGTGTGTGTGTGTGTGTGTGTTCTGTGTGTCTTCAGGTGTCGATAAACCAGCCGGAAAAAATGTTTTCCTGGAGTTAAAAAGTAGTAACAAAGTTCTAGTCAGAACTGCCACATTATGTTGGCAAATAAACTTTACTATTATTAAAATTCATGCGGTACAAAGACGTTTTGTTTCAGACAATGATCTTTATAATGTATCTAATTTCGTTTTTAAAAGTTGAATGACTGCGAATTAAATTCTACCGAAGTTTCCTGGTTTCAAATAGAACTAACTCTTTATCCAGATAATAAAACCGAGATGATCAAAATCAAGGTAGTCTGTCTTACGTTGCAAATTCCAGTCTTTTCGTCGGGATAAAGTTTAATAACACTGTTTTTGCTTACCGAACTGTTACATGTTTCAACAACTTCAGACCTGAAGTTCAAATAGGATTCAGTTTTAACGTTGCGTTATATGCGTCATCTTCGAAATATTTAGGTATACATTAATAATTCGATGATGACTTTTTGTATGTGTATATTGAGGTCGAAGAATGGATGTAATCATGCAATTGCGTGGATTTGAAGAGCTTGACTTGCACACATACATTAGCTTGTAAAATGTACAAGCTAATAATTTATAACACATAGACTAGTGCAGACATGTAAAATAATATACTATACACTAACATTAATTATTTTCCCATCATTTTGGCAACGAAACAATCGTAATCTTATAGATATCAGCTTGTGAAATAAATATATTCATCTCATAGCTCTTAACTTTCTTTCTGTTCTATATACTCCTCACGGAATAATTTTCACTGATTGCATTTACTGAACTGCATTGTCATTGCACTCTACATTACACCCCAATGTATTAGTTTACTATGTGGCTTGTAGCCTGGTCCGCTAATGGATCTTTTTGTATGTATGTATGTATGGGTGTGCTTATAAGAATATTATGTGTATTGTTTGTAATATCATGATTGTATTTTATAGATAGTTATTATATGATTATATACCAAACAGCATGCTCTGATTATGCCGGAAAACTCTTCACAATGTCTTAACTGTCGTGATATACGGCATGCTTCAAGTTGTCTTAACTGTTATACGATATATTTCATCAACACGCAACACTTATTATGACTGTCACATAATCAGGGGATTCATTGACACTCCGATCAGAATTTTATTACCAAACAACAACCAATAGAGGTATTTATTGTTATACCAAATGAGCCACGCCGTAAGTAAGAGAGGTTATTGCTACAGGGTGCGAGAGGTACCCGAGGGAATAGCAAGCATCAAACGTGTTGAAGAAAATGTGTTCTCGATAAGTTTTTTTTTTTAATTATTCTATGAATCCACCTTCAACTTCGATGACTTCTTCAATGCTGGTCTAGAATCACTGACATGCCTGCTCTTAAGGGTCATTCATATTTGATATCTTCTGGAAAATGGCGACCTTCACTGAAGCTACGGTATTGTGAGGTTGTCAATTAATCTCACTTCAACAACTCTCTAACCGTAGTAGTCCATTGGATATAAATCTGGTGAGTTTGAAGGCGACGCATTTGGTATTACATAGTCGTAAAAATTGTCTGACATCTATTATTGGGTTACGTGGGCTTTGTGAGATGAATTTTATTGAAACATGTGTGGCTTTCCACTGAATACTTCATCCATCCAGGACTTAACAACTATCTCAAACGCCTCAACATATCCAGCAGCATTAATTCTAAGACAATACAGAAAGATGTGAGGCTGCATTATATGACCCTCCTTACTCACCACTTCTAAAATCCTCACAGTTGTTAGAATGTTTGAGTGCATTACACCAGGGAGTTAGAACGATCTGCACATAACCGTTTGTTATTTTTCCTCCGAGATTTTCTGTCTTGGCCGAAGTTTTTTTCTTTTCTCATCATAAAAGAATCAAAGCATGACATGTTCATAAGGGTTTTATCCTTGTTAGGTCTCTGCTTGTCAAGGATAAAACGGTTTTCTGCATCTTTGCAGACATGAGTTGGCTTCTCCTCATTACATACGACTTGTATCAAATTTCCTGATAGTTCACTATGACAGCTGAAGTACTTTGGTGATAGCCCTCATTGATTTTCCGGGATCACAGTCGATAATGTTTTGAACCAGCTGGATAAATTGTTCTATCCTCATAATATCCAAACATTTAGAGTGGATTTTCGTTTTTCCTTAACACGGCCGAAACATTCCTGCCAGAGGTTTCCAATTCTATCTGAAATTTATCTACAAAAGAATTTGCAGCATTAAGGAAGTTAACATTTTCTAAATCGTTTTATACCACACGTACTGCAACAATGACGTTTCTTTTCATTTCTTGTGTCAGCATTTTATTTGCCATTGCGGATTAGAAAGAAATATTCTGATATTCTCCAGTACATCTTGTAGCCTGTATATAAGTCGATACTGCGTCTTTTACTACATCATGCGAATATATATAAACAGCCAATAAGGATTAAAGGGTATACTAAAAATCCCTTTATAAACAGATAAAACTTAGTGTTCGTATCTAAAAGGGAGCCTGTTACAAAGACGCACACAGACAAATATATATATATATATATATATATATATATATATATGTATGTATGTATGTATGTATGTATATATATATGTATATATATATATATATGTATATACGCATGCATGCATTTATGTATGTATTTAATATATGCAAACCACTTACAGCAGAAGGGTAGTACATATTGAAGGTAGAACAAATACAATTATCCCGTTTCAAATTCTACATATACACACCTTTTTTTTTCTTTCTCAAAATTATAATATCGTGCGATAGCAAAATATTCAACTTCAACACCTTATTATTCATCACCTGTAAACATAAGTTTATTCATCAATATTAATAGTCCACTTTCAGGTAGCGACCTGGAAGGATCGTTAGCACACCGGACAAAAAGCTGAGCAGCCTTTCGTACGTCTTTACGTTCTGTGTTCAAATTCCAGCGAGGTCGACTTTGCCTTTCATCCTTTCGGGTTCGATAAATTAAACACTAGTTGTGTACTGGGGTCGATCTAATCGACTGGCCCCTTCCCAAAACTTTCGGGTCTTGTGCCTAGAGTAGAAAAGAATATTTTTATAGTCCACTAAATTCAAAGCAAAACAGTTTTGTAAGCATACATTCACTGTATAAAAGTATTTAGTAGGTGTATGTTTCATGTTCAGAGTTGTGTGTAGCTGTTAAAGAGAAGTACATGTGATAAAATATCATTTAAAGTGGAAAAAAATATGTGTGCGATGGATTACTTTTGTTAATCCTAAAGCAAAGATTTTGCCATTAGCCTACAGGCTCCATTGAACAGAGGCTTATTTTGGATTTTGACGGCATATAGGATGACAATGCTCTTTCTCTGAAAGAAACACCAGGTTTTTACAGGGCTATCACCGCCCAGATATCACCGGCATTAATTTACAGCTATCAAGTTATTAAGACTGAAATGTCCGATTTTGAACTGAAACTTAATTTTACTTTATCTCAACAAAAAGCAAAGCAGTTAATCAAAGTATGCACTTAAATTACCAACACAATTTTGCCATTTTATTCTGGAGAGCAAGAGGTGATGAAATCACAAAAGGCTGTTTTTGTTTCTTCAAATTGAAGTTTTTCCTTGCTAAAAATTGTCTAATGCCTGGAAAACGTGATAGTCAGTTGGTGCAAGGTTTAGTGAATATGGTAGATGACAGAATACTTCCAAGTTCAGTTCCTGTAACTTAAGTAGCGTTCTTTGTGCAACATGTGGTCGAGCATTGTCTTACAAGAGAATTGGCTTGTCTCTGTTGATCAATCTCTGTTGTTTAATAGCAAATTCATTCATATTACATCCAGTTGGTTGATGTATGCATCCACTGTAATTGACTTACCTGGTCTCCTGAAGCTGTAGTGGATGACACCAATGCTGGACCACCAAACAGTCACCATTAGCTGTTTTTGGTGAATATCCTCTTTTGGTTTGTGGTTTGGCACTTCGTCTCTATCCAACCACCGCGCAGAACGATTACTATTGTTGAAAATAATCTATTTTTCATCACATTTAACAATACGATGAAAAACTGGTTTGCTTT
The DNA here is from genome assembly GCF_001194135.2 of Octopus bimaculoides. NCBI lineage: Eukaryota > Metazoa > Mollusca > Cephalopoda > Octopoda > Octopodidae > Octopus > Octopus bimaculoides. The sequence continues at coordinate 113,600,163 of NC_068983.1, forward strand.
ATGCTGTGACAGCAAAAAGCAACAAGTTTCAAGATGACGTGTCATTTGATGCTCGTCCAGTTCGTGTGGTACCCACTTGTCCAGCTTCTTTACCTTGCCTGTTTGTTTCAGATGGCCCAATACAGTTGGAATTGAAACATCAACCTTGCTGCTCACTTTCCAGCTCATCATTATCCATCTTCATCTCAGGTCAACCACGGGGCTGATTTTCTAAAGTAAAGTCACCAGACTGGAACTTTTCAAACTATTGACGTACAGTGCGCTCATTCGCCACATCTTCACCAAACATCTCGCTGATGTTTCGAGCTGTCTTAGATGCATTGGTTCCACGACGGAACTCGTATTCATAAACACGAATTTTCGATCTATCCATGTGTTCACAAAAATTGATTTACAACAGAAATCTCACAATATTATCAGACACCATGACTTGCATTTCGAACAGTGATGATGTAGCTCTTCAATGTTGTAAAACAAAGAATTGTCAGGATAAAACATTAGCGTTAACGACTGTCAAACTTGGTGAATCTTATCAACCTGATAAATGCACAGGAATAATGTGAATTGAAGTTCCTTGATCATGAACACACAACTCGCCGCCCGGTCCCAGAACAGAAACTTCCTTCTAATGATTATGTGCCTAACATCATTGTCATCATCATTTTCTCAAGGTAGAATCTTGTAAATATATATTACCTTCCTTTTATTTTCTTCTCTTTGGCACCTTATTTAGAATTGAATTATTTTTCTGACAATTTTAAATCAAAATTTACAACATGCGATAATTACAACTTCTGTATCTCTCCCCTCTCCGTTTCCCTTTTGTGTTTGTGATTATTACAAGTATTAACAAGATTAACCTATACTGCATCCGCCACGAACAATTAACGACCACAAATTAACGCACATCCCATATACTCCAGTTTATCTCAGCCTCACCATAATAACCATGCAGCTATCCCCATCTACTATTTAACAAGTAGTGAATAGTTAATCCCAGTCAAATGAATCCCAACTGTTAGTCTGAGTTATTTTTAAGTAATTAGCTGCAACTGTTCATATCTCTGCGCACATACTTAACTATCTGTCTTCCCATCTACTAAATCGATTAAAAGCCAATCACTTACCGTACCACTCAATATCACCCAAAATACTAATTAAACCCAGTAATCAAATTTTAACCTCCTTTCACTGACAACACATTGTTTGCCTAGCCACTACTCACTCACCAAGGACACCCTCGTATATGCACGTGCCACTTCAGACCTCCAATAGCACTTGGCCCCAGTACGCCTTCAACCTCTCCTATACAGCCAGCCACGAATTTCCTCTATTACAAACAGCATCGAATGTATGAAACGGGATCAAACTAACAAATTGAAAAATATTTAATCTTTCTAATTCCTGAAATAAATATTATTTAGACTTCTCATTTTTTTAGCAGTATCCGTACACAGTGATTAAACTTCCTCGATTGGCATACGCTCTCTCTCTCTCTCTCTCACACACACACACACACATGCCTTATAAAACTAGCACACATCTGTGTGTGTGTGTGTGTGTGTGTGTGTGTGTGTGTGTGTGTGTGTGCGTGTGTGTGTGTGTGTGTGTGTGTGTGTGTGTGTGTGTGTGTGTGTGTGTGTGTGTGTGTGTGCGTGTGTGTGTGTGTGTGTGTGTGTAAAACAAATGATAGAGACGGGAGGTAGAATACACAGGAAACTTTATTGCTCACGACGATCGTTTCGACACATCCTGCATCGATCCTTTGCAGGCGGCAAAATATACACCTAGTTGCTGTGCATCCCTCGGTGCGGAAACGTCTAGCCAGTTCATGTAAATGAACTCTGTTACGCTTGGATTTAAAACATGTTAGTGACGGTAGGTTTAAGCTGTTGGGCAGGAATGCCAAGGGACTGATTCTGTTGCGAAGTCATAGATGCAGTCAGAGAGTAATTAAGAAAAATAAGAAAAATAAGAATAAGGAGAATAAACATACAAGAAAGTAAAACATTAGATGTATCAGTACAAATATATAGTTACTTCCATATTCACACTTGTTCTTTGTACACATACACACTGACTCATACGCGCAGTTGAGTAGATGTCATTATATATCTGTGAGAAAAGGGGAGATTAAAATGTAGAAAATATAAAAAGGTAATGATAGTTATAAATGATGGTGGCAGTGGTTTTACTGAAATGTCAGAGAGTAAAAGTGAAAAGAGAGAGGGAGAGGGAGAGTGAAAAGAGAAAGAAAGCTAGTTAGAAGTTTCAAAGAAGCTTGCTTCTTAGAAAGCGTGTGAGTTTTAAGTAAACATGTAGAAAAGCATGAAGTTGAGAGGGAAAAGATGAGATGAAACACTATGAAACGTACCGACATTTACCCCTTTCTCCTTTCACAGAAACTCTTGAGATCTATAAATATGAATGTATATATACTTTTATATTTATTGATATATATATATATATATATATATATATATATATGCGCGCGTGAGCATGTATTTATGTACGTATGTTTCATGGTTATCTGTAAACTAACCATCTTACAGTTTTCAAAATAACTGTGGAATTACTTCGAGTACTGCTAGTAATTATTTATTACGTTATTCAAAATATATTTCCTGCAAATTCCTTTGATGAAATTTAATTTTCTTCTTTTATTTATATTTTTCGTTTTCTATGCATATTTCTGCTTCTTCACTTAGTCCTTCCAACATTCAATTACGTTCTCATTTAATTTGATATCGACCATTTATTTGCACCCATGTCACTAACAACAATTAATATTAACTAATATCAGAGCTCTTCCTTATGTTCCTATTACCTTCAATTCCTCCCACACGTATCTACTACCAATGATATGAAATAACATCGACTAGCTTTTCAAGTACAGTTCTTTCATTTTCAAACTGCGAATAATCTGCAAACAAATCTGATTTTCATGTCTCCCAAATTTTAATGTACCACATGTAAAAAGAAAATCTTGTTAAGGTAATTAGACGCATTATTTTTAAAGTAATGGATCTAATGTAATGCATCGTATTAACACTTTCTTCATCTCGAACATTGATGTTCTTTTGATATTTTCTACAGATCATTGAACAGAATAAGCACATGAAATTTCCATTTGATAATGCTACTTCTCATACCATATTGGTAACACATTTTTCTTCATTATTGTTACAATTTTCTTGCTTTCTCGTACATTCATTGTAAGACTTTACTTACAAACAGCAACATTCACAAGGATGCATAGATACCTGCAGTCATACACACATACACACATACACCAAACATCCATATCCATACATACGTACGTACATATATACGTACGCATATACATACATACATACATACATACGTACATACATACATACATACATACATATGTTTATACGTAGGCGGAGGTTTGGTTTAATCACCCCATAACTGATAGGAAACAAAAAGATTATGGCAGATAAGAGCAAAAACGTAAAAACATTAAGATTTTGAAACATCTTTTTAACATCGTAATTTTTGTTGTATGAAAGACAAGAAGACCACTAAAGGAAGAGAAATATTAGGTTTTTTTTATCTCTAAGATGTGGTACGTCTAATCCGAAACTCCACCTAATATACACATACATTCATGCATTCATAGAAAAGGACTTTTATACATATATGCTTGCACATATATACCTAAACGCATGCATCCATTCATGTACGTCTACATATGTAAATAAATACATACAATCATACATGTATACACACACACACACATACGCGTATATATATATATATATATATAT
>NC_068983.1:113605285-113609404 GCF_001194135.2 Octopus bimaculoides
TATATATATATATATATATATTGCCGTCTCCTTTGCGTTATTGTTGTCAATAGCATTTCCGACTTTCCGTCAATGGTCTCTTAGAAGATTATTCAGTCTGTTCTACTATCCAAACGACAAGTTTGTGAGCGAAATGAAAATGGGCTCTTTGATTCTTCTTGGTGACAGAGGTTTCTTTGCTGATGTCTGGGAAGCAACCCAGAACTCCGTAATCTTCGAGAAACTGGTTTGCGCGATACGTTGAAATTGGAAGTGGAGCTAAACATGCAGGATATCTCAGCAGCACTCTTAAACCTATCCTTCAGTGACATCCTAACCATAATGTGATCCTGTATTGGTAATGTTTTACGAGGTCTACCGGTTTCGGGTTTAGCATCTCTTGACCCTGATGACATAAAATAAGCTATAATTCGTTGCACAACACTTCTGGGCCTTCCTACAGTAGTTGCTATCACAGAATTTGATTTGCCCTCTTGGCGAAGGCACACAATCCTTTGTTTTTCATCACAGGATACCGGTCGTTTCTCACAAGTCGCCATATTGACAGTTGAATGTTCCAATAATGTAAGATCATAAGAAATAACTGTTAGCCCATTAACAGTCTTCTAAACAACAAAATACCTCGGTTAGTAGTTCATTTTTTTTCTAAGTGACCCTTAACTTTTGGCCGCTGCAATTTGGAAGATTGTTTGTTTATATCCTCATAACTTACGACATATTCCTTCTATTCATTTGAAATATTCATGAAAGATACATATTAGATATATCAAAATGTGTGTTAAATATCTAGACTCAACCGGTTGTTAATCTTTTATAATAACTATTTCGATGCACTTGTTCTTACTGACCTTATATTATGGCCGCTACTGTACAAACCTACATACATACATACATACATAAATACATACATACATACATACATACATACATACATACATGCATGCATACATACATGCATACATACATACATACATACATACATACATACATAGTATCAATATATTAGCAGATGTCTGTGTATTTTTATGTAGAAGCAAAATGAAGAAGTAACTCTTTACTTCTCTTCCATCTCCTCATTCATTACAACGTTTTTCGATAGAGGGGGAAATGTAAATAGTGTGTGTGAATGAGTTAGAGGAAAAGAGGGAGAGAGAGAGAGAGAGAGAGAGAGAGAGTGAGAGAGAGAGAGAGTGAGAGAGAGAGAGAGAGTGAGTGAGTGAAAGAAACAGACATAGACTAAAAGAGAGGAACAATTACAGAGGATGAGGGAGGATATGTATGAGCGAGAGAAACACAGAATGAGTAAAAGACAGAGAGAAGAAAGAAAGAAACAGAGAGAAGAGAGAAAGAAAGAGAGAGAAAACAATTTTCTATAGGAGAAGTTGAAAGAGAGAGGGATAGAGAGAGACACTGATGTTTGATATTGCATGTATGTTCTATAGGTGAAGGTGAAAGAAAGCCGACACAAAGAGAAAGGAAAAGCGGAAGAGAAAGAGACACTGATGTTTGATACTAGATATGTGTGTGTGTGTGTGCGTGTGTGCGTGTGTGCGTGCATGTGTGCGTGCGAGCGTGCGTGCGGCGTTCAACAATCGCCATTTATTTCAATCACTTTTGTGAAGAGATTCGTGTAACTTACCCTCATCTTTTCATTTAATCCCCATTTTCATTTTGGAAAATGTTTCCGAGAAAAATGTTCTCACTCTCTACAAGAGGAGACGGGATAGATGTAGATGATCAGTATTCTACAGTGAAGCAAAGATGAGAACAGATAGCCAGAGTAAGATCTTTAGAGACCCTTGCACAACGACAGTAAAGAAATGAAAATGATCGAAGGAGAGCTACTGCACGTAGGGCCAATGAGTCACAAGAGGCACGGTTAAAACAGTTAGAACAATTACGCCAACAAAATGCAATCCGCAGGAGCCAAGAGTCAAAAATGGAAAGAGAAGAACGTTTAAAGGATGCAAGACAAAGACAAGCTGCTAGAGTTGCCAATGAGACAATAGGTCAGCGAGAAATGAGACAAAGAAAAAGCCAGGAGTAAACAGTTGCTGCAAAACTTCGCCAATCCTCAGAGAAAAGCCTTAAGCGTCTTGAAGAATTTAGACTGAATAGATTGACAAAAGAGTTGCACCTTCAACACATGTGATACAATTTATCTCCCTTCACAAAGATGGTAAATTTTGTATTTTCGTTATTTTTGTTTTTTGTATTATGAATTCAGTATTGATTTCCCCATCTATCCCAATTGAAGAATAAATTGAATTTAGAGAAACAAATTTCTATACAACATATTTTGCTTTTTTCTTCTAATATATAAGGAACAATTTCATTCCCAGGCAACGCGGTGCCTATGCTAGTACATACATATGCACATACATGCATACATACATGCATACATACATGCATACATACATGCATACATACATACATACATACATACATACATACATACATACAACCATAAACGGAGACGGAAGGAAAGATATAGAGACAAGATCGTTCAAAATACTTCGCAAAAATTTAGTCTTTTGAAATACTGGAAGTAGCAGCCAATACATTTTTTATTTATGCCTGCCGGCTTGAGTAGAGAGTAGGTTAAATAACATAAGATAGTAGCACCTGTGGGAATTGCACGGTTATTTTGAAAACTGTATGATGAAACTATATTTTTTCATATTCTTGAGATGTAAAAATCCACATATTGAAGGAACAATCAGCCAATAAATAAATAAATAAATATATCTATTTATCTAACTATCTATCTAATCTATTCCTCTCTGTTTATCTCTCTATATAGCTATCTATCAGCAATCCTTCCATATTGGTACACGACGATATTCACTCACATTAACTTTCCTCATGCAACAGATAAAGAGGCTAGGTGAAAATGGGGGTGAATGACGTCGTCTTCTCAAATCGACATTCTCTATACCAATACCGAAGGAACGCTCTATCTGTCCATCTATCTATGATATTCTCCTTACATTTCTCTTGGTGTGGGTGTCTGTTCCAAAAGCCACGGATAAACATTGAAACCAAATAACTCAAAGCAAAAATGAATTAGATAATTGCATGGTCTCAACCTATAAGAATGCTACACATAAAAAGATAAAAGTGACAGACTCAACTATTTGCTACGACTATTTCACTTTGATTTACCTATGTGTTGATATATCTAGCCACCCGTCTTTCTATCTGTCTATCTTCTATCCGTCAGTTAATCTATTTATACACATAGATATATCGACAGATTGAAGTTGTATGATTGAAACGGTTGAACACTAAAACCTGTAACAACTAAACTTTTATTCTTACCGTCTGTCACAATATTCTATTATACTACGTTTAAAAATCAAGTAACTACTTTCCATACCTGCGTTCTTTTCAGTCAACACTCACTTGCTCTCTCTCTCTATCTCTCTCTCTCTCTCTCTCTCTCTCTCTCTCTCTCTCTCTCTCTCTCTCTCTCTCTCTCTCTCTCTCTTTGCCTCACTCTTAATATAACTGCCCACCCCTCTCTCTCTCTCTGTCTGCACTACTTTAATCGATCTTCTGCTAAACATTGTGTTTCTAACACTCTTTCTGTATATCCCACCCTTCAACTAACTTTTTAACTACTAATAACTATTACTTTCTTCCTAACGCAGGGCGTTAACACTTCTCTCTGCTTCTTTTTCTCTCGCTCTTCGCCTCTCCCTTCAACTAACCATGTCACAGCGTAACGCATTGGGATTTAGCATATTAATATTAAGATAGTAATATAAAAATAAACAGGACTATCACAACTGAAACCGCTTTCTTCAGCGTTTGACGATATACTTCACATTTGTTCATTATAGTTATAACATTTATTCATTATGTGATCGGAAATGCATAGCCTTTCTTTTAAAACACATTTCGGTCTCTTCAAGCCAGTCCTTTCCGATGACAATTTCTTCCAGTTTTTGAAAGAACATTCTACTACATATAAAGACATGTACATATTTGCATAAAGTAACGCAGAAGCGCACGTGCGCGCGTGCACCCTCACACGCACGCACACATAACGTATTAAGAGATGGCGAGATCTGGAGGAAAAAGTAACAAGATAATGTAATGATTATCTCCAGTAAA
>NC_068983.1:113610123-113611955 GCF_001194135.2 Octopus bimaculoides
GAGAGAGAGAGAGAGAGAGAGAGAATGAGAGAGAGAGATAGAGACAGGCAGAGAGAGGGAGGGAGAGAGAGAGAGAGAGAGAGAGCAAGTGAGTGTTGACTGAAAAGAACGCAGGTAGTAGAATGATTGTTGCAATAGTATTTATTCATAACTTTAGAGGAAATATATTCTACTCCATTTCCATCCATCGTTTTCCAGTTCTTGCCATTCAATACCTATTCCCATCTCTTCGGGCAGTCGTTTCAAATTTTTGATACATTCTCATTCAGTTTTAGGTCAAACTTCTGCTTCAAACCAATCGCTCAAAGTTATGAATATCAATTAATATAACATTTCATTACAGGTGCGTCTTCATTTCAGTTAATTAAAGTTCAATTCAATTTAGGTTATCTTATTAATACCCTCTCGTTTTCACAATCCTGCAGCAATTCACAGCAGTCAGTCATTTCGCTTACAGCGATAAATGCAACTCTATTTGTTTCCGTTAATTTTAAAAATTAAGAATTTAGTAAAATAACTTCGTCATTATTAACCTAATATATGGAAAGTAAATTAACATGAAATTTTCATGAAAGGTTTTAATTTAGATAACTTTAAAGCAGGAAACTCGTATCATAAAACCAAGGGTGGTCACAGGTGTGTTGATATCAAAGGGGTTCATTGATATCGTTTCAATCCATTTCATATTAGTATCGAGTAACATTCTCTTCCAATTGTAATTGTACACTACATTTTCCAGTACAAGTGACAAACTTTGAAGTGTCTAATTATTCATATTTCAATAACTACAAACCACTTCTACCAATAAATATTGTATATCTCTCCAGTCAATACAATACAAAGCATTATCTATCATTCAGTAGAGACAGTGGGAAAAGCATCAGCGTCTACTTGAATTTCGATCTAAATATCAAAATTTACTGGAGATAATCATTACATTATCTTGTTACTTTTTCCTCCAGATTTCGCCATCTCTTAATACGTTATGTGTGCGTGCGTGTGAGGGTGCACGCGCGCACGTGCGCTTCTGCGTTACTTTATGCAAATATGTACATGTCTTTATATGTTCCTGTGTATATGAATGTGTACAGAATGTATATTCCGAAATGAAATTTCCTGATTATCTGAAAATACTGAGTTTATATTTTAACATATACATAGGGTCAACATATTAAATTCATAAAATAGTGAGTGAGATTGTTTGAAATCCACATGACCAAACCTACGGACATGATGCAATTATTCTAAGAAACCGGATATACAGTATTGTGTACAAATATGTGTGTGCGCGGTAGGGTACGTATGTATATATATATATAACATATACATATGTATGCATTATACGTATATATGATGTGTATGTATATTTTATAGCTGACTTCTGAGTCCGAAACTTCGTGGGACGCGGTGAACCGCTGCGGTGTTACTCCATTGATTTCTGATCTAGTGAAATGATCCCATCTTAATATTTTCAAAGACCTTTACCCTAAAGTCAGCATCCGTCTACACTAAATTCTCCTTCTTTCCAACCCCTCTCTTTTTCATTATTGTTAACAACTTCAGAGAATTCCCCACTCCCAAATATTTGACCTCTTCCTTAACTTTTCTTATTTACTGACCCTTTTGTTTCTTCAAACATTTGTTTTTTTATTTGGTTTTTATTTGTTTGTCTGTTTGTTTTACTTTGTCCTTCAAGATTCAACACTCATTTCAAATTATATCTTCGGCGAGTTGGGATCCCTTAACGACAATGTAACCTTCATATAATTAAGGTATCTACGACTTGATCAGTAGCTAGTTGAGCACCCTTTGTTGCATCAAAGGATTTGCTA
>NC_068983.1:113612151-113617499 GCF_001194135.2 Octopus bimaculoides
TTTACCTGTTCCTCTCCCTCAATTTGGAAGAATATATATGAGTGTGTGTGTGTGTGTGTGTGTGTGTGTGTGTGTGTGTGTGTGTTTACATACTTCAAAGTTTGAATAAGTTGAAAACCTTATAAACTGTGATATTCGTCTTGAGAAATTATCTATCACAGATGTATTTTGTTAAAAGCGCAAGCAATTATCAGCACCAGCAATTATCTACGTCATCACTTCCAGCAATCAAACATCAATTGCTATCTGATATAGTTAAATAATGATTGAATGGCCAATGATACCGCATTTAGCTGGCAGGCTGAACAAAAGTTCATTATTAGAGACAGAAGAAGGCGGCAGGCTGGCAAAATCGTTAGCATGCTGTACAAAATGCTTTGCAGCATTTAGGTTTTCGGCTCAGAGTTCAAATTCTGCCGAAGTTGATTTTGCCTTTTATACATACAACGTAGATGAAATACGTACCACTTATATTTTGAGGCTAATGTAACAGACTTACCCTTCACATATTATTGCTAGCCTTCTGTCAAAATATAAAACTATTATTAGCGATGGAAGCAGTATTAGTTTAAATTAGTGATATGTATACAGACTTAAAGTGTGAATTTTGGCGACCTTCCATATATACGTTGACGACCATATATATGTCATGCTTGATCGCTAAATCTACAGGCTTTTTTCTTACTCTCTCTGTTTATTTTCTCTTACTCCTTTCTGTTGAAGAGCGTTGGCTCGAAACTTTTCATTTTCCCAAGCGACTTTTCATTTTCCCGAGCGGCAAACTAAAACACCTGCTTGTTGTTCATACACCTGTCTCCGTCTTTTGATTTTCTATAAATTTTAATTATATGCCCAAATATTCTCAAGTTTCACTGGTTCCACTCCACTGGTCTTCTTTGTAGTAACGTGCGTAATTTCACTAGGAGGGGGTCAGTTTAATTTCATTCCCCTCCTTTTGCAGCAGTCCTTTGAATTAATCAAGTTCCTTCTTCGATATTCCGCCAATGCCGCAAAATTATTTACTTTTTCATTTTCCTTGTTTACATTTTCCGAATCCTTTCTGGTCGACATTTGCTGGTTCGGTTTTTCAACGTACTGAGTCAACTCCTCCTCAGAAGAGTCGACATCAGTCGAGCTTACACTTGTGCATAACATAATGAGCAAGAACTTCAATAATTCCCCCCTTAAACAAGGGGGAAAACGTTAACAAAATCTGCCACAAAGCAGAAAAACAAATATTATAAAAACACGATAACAAAAAAATTCAACAATATAATTCAATAGTAATTCAAAAGCAAGCATACACACCGGTAAAAATGAAGCAATCCAACACAAAGTGAGGGAAACGAATAACACGACGTCCAATTTGCGAATTGATTTTTTATTTATCATAACGGTAAAAACAAAGAGAGGACTGACAAAGGGATCGGGGGTCGAATGAAATGGCAAGATTAATTAAAAGTTTTATTTTATGGTGACATATTATAAACGGATGATAATGATGGAGTGAGGGACGGATGTGAACCCACAAACCACGTTCCACCACTGAACCCTTTGTAAGTCTTTTATGTTCTCCCTTAAGCAGGCACGGTCACTCTCAACATGCTTGCCACTTTCTTCCATTTTTTCTCTTATATACTGAATGACAAGCGTCTCCTCTCCAGCCTTATTTTCCAGTTAAGATAGAAAATAAAAAAGTTTACCAAACCAAGGCTGTCACTAATCCTTTCATGGGTGTTCTTCACGCTACTTCTTTCACCACAGCCACAACAGAGAGAAAACAGACCTACCCCTCCCTGTTCAGCGAGGTTGGCGGAACAATATTTATTATAGATTCGGAAGATAGTTGTACTCTTCCCAAACGTGACAGCAGTTACTCAACATAAACCCACATTTCCGAAATCTTCGGACACTGCACAATTGCGTGCAGAACAGTTTCACTGCTCTGCTCGCATCTTGGGTAAGTGGGTGAGCATGAAGAGCTGTGCCTGACGAGTTTATCTCGAACTAGTAAGGCTTCTTGGTAACATTTCCGAGACAGGGACTTTTGGAAGTTATCCATAGGCCCTGGCCCACATGTTCTTCGGAATAGGCTGGCAAGTTGACCGTCATCGAAGCCCAGGGTTTCCCCCTAGAGCGTTGTCCACTTGGTTTCTACCAACACTCAATAGAATGACGAAGTGGAACCCTCGCCGCCGCTTTACTCGTCCGGAAGAGAAGCGCCAGTACCTGACGACACTCAGCTTGCCACGCTCCCAACTTTGGTCTGCGCTTAATCCAAGGTTCCAGTTCACCGAAACCAGTGAACCGAAGAAGTAACAGTTTGACGAGAGAACACTCGCTCACGATCCAGGTAGCACCAAAGATGTTTCAGCCTCAGCGCATCCATGCGCATCATTTGCCACGGCATCCCTAGCCCACCCTTTAGCGGTTGTTGACATCAAATAGAGTGCGTTACAAGAGGTCCTTTGCCCTTCCACAAAAAGCAGAAGAGCAAACATTCCAACTTGCTTAGCCACGAATCGAGGCAACTCACGATGTTTAGGCGGTAATTGATTACAGATGCGCAAATTGCGAATGCCAGAAACGCGGTTCAAGTTGATTTTTATACTTATAACGGCCACAAGATGCACGTGTGTTTCGGTTTTCATGACAATTGTTTGCGACTGCCACCCATGGCATTCGACGCAGCTGCGTTTTGGCGTCTCGTTTCAAGGAAATTTAAAAGGTTACCTGCAATTTGGGTCTCAGCCATAAACTAGCATGTCTTGGAATATTTACACTGACATCTCCGAAATAAATTTTCGGAATTTACCATATAAAAATAACATTTGAAAAAAATCACATTTCTTTTGCAGTTCAGTGTATATGTTAAAATCTGATGTCTGTATTTTCAAATGTTCCTATAATTTCATTTTGAAATTTACATCATATACATATTCATGTACACAGGCACATGCACAAATACTCATACATAACAATTCGCATATAGAAACGTAAAAGTATATATATATACACATACGCTCCTTCTCTCTCTCTCTCTCTCTCTCTCTCTCTCTCTTCCTCTCTCTTTATCCCCTTCATACACCTGCTCACAAACACAAGCCATCTAAAAGAACATGAAAATCTGTACAATTCTTTTTTTTCATTTATTTGTAATCGAAATTGAAATAATTTTCAAAACACGATACTTTTAAGAGAATAAGGAACAAAATGTTAACCATTAAAACGGGAAAATAAAATCGAAATGAATGTTTACAAAAACATAAGAGTTACGAAAACATATCAGTTTTATTCATTTGAAAATTAAAATTGGATAAAATATAAACATTAAGTGCACTTCTAGGATGAGCCCATTTGAATGTGTATAGCTTAGAGTATACTTAATTGATAAACTAGCGTGTAATCTATCACATGATGGGTATTATTCGTGTATTTTATTAATATAGAAATATACTGCGGGTAATTTAATAGAAGTTAAATTATAATACTTGTCTGTATGTCATATTTCCAGATTTTACCGATGGTTGCAAAAGTGTATGGTTGGCTAAGGCGAAGTATTGTTTTCAGTCATGTTTGTTTGTTTTGTTTTTGTCCGTGGACAAGGTGTCTCAAGAACCGCAGGTTGGATTCGGATGAAACTTTCAGGTATATTTGGCCTCGTAACTGTCACGAACTGATTAGATTTTAGGATCTATCCGGTACCGGACAAGGATTCTGGATTATTTTTTCCTGTTTTTCAACTTAATTTTTGAGAGCGGTTGGGTTCATTTTTAGTATTCTCGTTTGAGCAGTTTAATTTATTTAAAAATCGTCTCTAGCTAATCGTTGAGAGGACGTTGATGTTGCTGTGGCGGAGATTTGCGTTCTCTGAATGTTCTTGTTATTATTGCAATCGTTGTGATTTGAAGGAGTTTGCTATAAATTCTTAAGTTAGTAAATAACCAAATAATTAATGCAAAATGCTCCGCTACCGAACCTGAAATATCGTCTAAGGAAAATATCAAAATAAATATGAAGAATCGCTGAGTGTTTTTCAGCTACAGCTGAGAATATCACTTACTCCTACTCTCACTTAATCTCTCTCCACCACTTACTCCTCCTGTTCTATTATACTTCTCTCTTTTTGCATGTTTAAACCTTTTTACTCATTGCCTACCACTACACCTGTGGAGGCGCAATGGCCCAGTGGTTAGGGCAGCGGACTCGCGGTCATAGGATCGCGGTTTCGATTCCCAGACCGGGCGTTGTGAGTGTTTATTGAGCGAAAACACCTAAAAGCTCCACGAGGCTCCGGCAGGGGATGGTGGCGAACCCTGGTTTACTACAACTTTCTCTCACTCTTCCTGCTTCTGTTGTACCTGTATTTCAAAGGGTCAGCCTTGTCACACTGTGTCACAATGAATATCTCCGAGAACTACGTTAAGGGTACACGTGTCTGTGGAGTGCTCAGTCACTTGCACGTTAATTTCACGAGCAGGCTGTTCCGTTGATCGGATCAACTGGAACTCTCGACGTCGTAAGCGACGGAGTGCCAACAACAACAACCACTACACCTAGTATGTCAACTTCTCATACTTGATTAAATATCGCAAAACTAACTTAACTGGCAGGAACAATCGCGGGTAGGTCGTTTATATTTTTCAAATGTGAAGCAATGTGTCTCTGTGTAACATCAATAATCTTTATTAGAATGTACATGTGTGCTCTCTGTCTTTTACTCTCTTTCAATAGGATACCTTAAGCTATCTTTCTCCATTATTCTCTCAGTAGCGTGAAAAATAAGAGTTCATTCTTTCTAGGTTTCGTTCCAAATCTTATTTTCTAAATTTTCTTTGTCGACAATGTAAAGAATATGCGAAAATTTAGAAAATATTCTGCTGAAGAACGCTTGCGATTTCCAATAGTGACTATCACCTTCGTATGTACTTTTGTTGCTGTTGTAGACGTTTTTGTTGCTGTTCTTGTTGTTGTTTTTGTTGCTGATTGTGTCTTGTCTTGTTGTTGCTGTTGTTTTGCTAAAATAAGACCTGATAGAACTGCCTTGTGGTCTTTAGGTAGTTGGCTGAAAGACGAGTTAGGACTCCTTACTATTCGATGCGAATTTGCTCTTCAATTATCCCAAACACTTTCGCATCGAGAACGTGTAACAATAAATGTTTAGTGAACTAAGGGAAGACATACAGGGCAATTGAACCATGAGAGGATACTAGGTAAAATATTTAAGTTCTGTATTGTACAAGTGGGATGAAGTTAAAATTGTCTGAAGTCAGGAGAGAGGATCTGAGTACGAGAGAGAGAGAGAGAGAGAGTGTGTGTGTGTGTGTGTGTGTGTTTGTATGAGCTGT
>NC_068983.1:113617860-113619014 GCF_001194135.2 Octopus bimaculoides
TCTCTCTCTCTCTCTCTCTCGCTCTCTCTGTCCTTCCCTGTACATCAGTCAAAAGGACGCGGAGCAGCTCCGAGACATTAGGCTCGGCGATGACACCCCGATCTCGCACCATTCGCTACAACATCTGTCTGTGTTCGAACTGTCTTTGCACAGGGATCATCCGGACTCCCGCCTTCACCGTGAACAAGATTTAATCTTCTCTCTTCGTTCCTTTGCGTCACATGGGATCAACTCACCTCCTCTCTTCATCTGACATCAACCTCACCGCCTCTTTTCATTTGATACCAACCGCACGCCACTGCACACACATTTGCACTGACCACTTCTCAGCACCAATATTACACACCGTCATTCACACACCCACACACAATCTTCAACAACGTCACCTCATACTACTATATAAGCAGCCATACACAGTTTACCTCAGTACTCACACCATCACGCACACTCCCACACTAACACAAGCACATAACACCTGAACACAGACAATATATACTCTCACACCCACACTAGGATATAATACCTGTATACAGACTATATATACATACACACTCAACACGCATTAACACACACAACATACATAGACAAAGCTAACTTTCGCCCATATATATATACACCATACACATGCACACTGTTTGGTCACAGACACACGCACACATATGTGCACACACCACGTAAAATGGTAACAGACACAAACACACACACACACGTTACACACGCACACACTCACACACGTCAGAATAACTCGCCCCTGTTCACACATACATACACACTCACACACATAATTCTCATATGCACAAATGCATGCGCACCTTCCCTTCTTTGGATCACTTGAACTTTATTATCTCCCTTTCATTCAACCTCTTTTTTATTATTCTCTCCCTTTCGTTCAACCTATTTTTCTTCCAATCTTTCGCCATGTTCGACCGCTAAACTGTACAAGTGTTTTTCATTCTCTCATTGTTTATTTTGTCTTATTCCTTTCTGCCGAAGAACGTAGCTCGAAGCATAAAAGGCTTTTACATTTTTTCCCGAGCGTCAAACAAATACACTTGCTTGTTGTCCATACACTTGTCTTTGTCTTCTGTTTTTCTATAAATTTCAACTATATATATATATATATATATATATATTACATCCCCTGCACCCTCCAT
>NC_068983.1:113624230-113626245 GCF_001194135.2 Octopus bimaculoides
CCGAGAACTATGTTAAGGGTACACGTGTCTGTGGAGTGCTCAGCCACTTGCACGTTAATTTCACGAGCAGGCTGTTCCGTTGATCGGATCAACTGGAACCCCCGACGTCGTAAGCGACGGAGTGTCAACTATTTCAGCATGTGACTTGCCCTTAAATATCTATCCGCCAAATTGTAGGTGCCGTTTTATTTGTGCATTGCGGAGCAACTATGAGATGAATTTTTCTTGCATACTTGTATATACCTTATTATTACTACAATTCGCTATATATGAAGTTCGGCCCAATTTGTTTCCCTAGTAGTTTTCATTGAACCGCTGAATTACCAGTACTAGTTGCCTCCCCTTAACTACTACCCCGAAGATTCCCTAATTCCTCCCTTATGCATGTTATAGCATTAAAATGCTGAAGGACATAAACGACTCCACACTATCTATTCATTGACTTATCCCCCGTATTTGTTTCCTTTTTCTTATCTTGTTTATTTCATAAACAAATTCCTTTGTAACGGTTTTAACTTGTGACCTCGCGTGCTGTTCGCTCATAAGCATGCTCTGGCATTCATTTTTGTACATGCCATTATTCTATTTGTGTGTTTGCTATAAATGTTTGCTTTTCTTTATCATACATGACTTTCATTGAGAAAAAAGCTTCAATGCGGTTGTATCAGGTATTACGAGAAAAATAAGTACATGATACAAAACGCTTCTAGTAAGATATAGGATCTCTAATGCCTACTGCAATTGCGATCCCATTTCATGGACTTTCATTTACTATTAACTGCCAAATTTGTATTCAAAAGAATTCATTCATTACCTAAGTTTCTTAATACCATATCATAAGCTGCTAACGAAAATGGTAATTATACATTTTACGCTTATCAACCTGAAACGACTTCTAACTGCGGGCTAATTCAACTTAAACCGTCCACAGGAGTGCATCATTATAATAATTACACCGTCCAAAGGACGGGTGCATTTGTTAGTATGTATATATATATATATATATATAATACATCTGTGTTCATTCCACTTCTAATTTTAGGCAGCTTTTTTCTACCATATCTTCGAACCAACCCAAGTCATGGAAGTATTTCTAAGCTCATCATCATTTGGAGTGTTCTTTTAAATCAAAGAACCAGCTTAGTGTGTCATATCTACTTCAGCTTGAGGATTGCGTTAGTGGTACACGGACTTGTGAATATTCCAGGGCTTACAAGGTAATAATAAAATAGATAGATAGATATAAACTTTTTTCAAGTTTTCAGCATCACGTGTGATCAGGTTTTATCATTTTCTAAATGCTTAGCCATTTTAAGGCAGTGAACAGAAAAAAAGTTGAGTTGGACAAAATATTTAGCAGTATTTTTAACGGGTCTTTACGTTCTGAGTTCAAATTCCGTTGAAGTCAACTTTACCTTTTATCTTTCCGGGTTTCCTGTAGTCGATTTGTACCCACCCCTAAAACTGCTGGCCTTATGACAAAATTTGAATTCATAGTTTTGCCATTTAATATCTTGTTGTCTAAATGAAATAGTCATATACAGTACAGCTTCTGTTGTTATCAATTTGTATCATAAGAACAAATCATGAAGGAAAATGTGTTAACTTTATTATTGCCAAATTTTAGATATTTGCCCGTAAACTTCAATGTTATTTATTCAGTATCTAACAAGAGGTCTTAATTTGGAAATGCTATCTGTAATGTTAATCTGGGTTTGAATTTTTCTTTTTTTTGTATTTTGCTGTATTCATATGGCTTCTATGATTAATTTAGAATTTTTGTGAAATGCTACATAAGATTACTGTATTATCAAATAATGGATTTCTTTTTATTTTCTTTATTTAATTAATTTGTTTCTGTCATGTATGTCAATGCTTCCCGATTGTAAATAGACGAGAGTCGGCACTAAGAATGTTCTGAACGCGTGTTTAAAAGAAAAAAATCTAAATTATATAGATAAAATTTGTGAGGAAACGTGTTTTTGATTAGACATGATTATACATTATTTTGTGTG
>NC_068983.1:113626401-113631432 GCF_001194135.2 Octopus bimaculoides
ACTACCAAAAGAATAAGCAACATATTTACTGAAAGCGAGGGAATGCAGCTTTCAAAATTTATCTCTTAAAAACATTTAACTCAACGGTAGACCACTGGTTTCTCAATCAAATACATAAAAACTGTGAAGTAACCTGTATTCTTTTGTTCATCAGTACACGTATGGTCAAGATACATAAAGAATAAACAAGAATCAACCTACCACGATGTAGCCATCACAGTACGACCACTTTCGTTCATGATTATATATCCATGAAAGAGATTTGAATTTATCCAGTTGCATCTCAGTAACATGTGCTTATACAGAATAATATTCAGCACTGAATATATTCTAAGGGAAGGTTTCGAGTATGGTGAAGTATAAACAATAACATAGATGGCATCACCTGAAGATGTAATTACGTTATGTAATTATTTTGTTCATCAATGAAGAATATGTGTGAAACAGCTGTAGTGAGCCTCAACCCATCTGTCTTATTGCTTAAATGTGTGTGTGTGTGTGTGTGTGTGTGTGTGTGTGTGTGTGTGTGTGTGTGTGTGTGTGTGTGTGTGTGTGTGTGTGTGTGTGTGTGTGTGTTTGTGTGATGGCTGTTCACTCGTAACCTAGAAAGACCATCACTGACCATTACCATGCAAAATACCAGTAATTCCCGTGCATGCGGTTATTGTACTAGCAGTCGACTTCATCCAGGTTCGCGTCTGCAGCTTCTATGATCTCCGCGACTTTTACCTACGGCAACTGGTAGTCGCCTCGCCGGCGATTGCACAACCTAAAATTTTAGTTCCAATAAGGTTTGCACGGCCCATCACAAAACCTCCCCCGCTTGCTAAAATGATCTTGAGACATGCTAGAAGATATTCACTGTCAATATCTTCCGCAGGCTCAGGAATGTGGGAGCGCCATGATATCAAGCATAAGCAAAAGATCCCCAAAATATTCAATGCTATTCCCTACATGTCTGGGTTTATATCAGTGACTTTTTAGAGACATGCTTTAATAATAGCTGAGGGGTGCCTCTCTCTCAATGGTCTTCCAGTAAAAAGGACACCAGCCCGGAATTTTTGAAGGTCCGTAGTATTACAGGATAGCCATTGAACTTACGCTAGGTCTTCTAGCAACCCTGCTCACCAGGCAAGCTTAGTGGGGGTGCCGGTTTAGTCGTCAACGATCCGACTAAGCAACAGGTTGCAATGGATTCCATGTTACCAGTAGCACTCATGAGACGTCACAAGTGATCTCACACACGCATACACATACATACACACACACATACACACACATACACATACATACATGTATTTATGCAACCATTTATATGCACGCATACACACACACACGCTTACATACACAACACACACTCACACAGAGTCATGCATGATGCTTATAATAAATCAAGATTTAAAATATTTTTCACTTTTCCCACTCATCTGCATTTCTGTCTCATACTGATTGAATACTGCCTTCAACACCCTTTCTCGGTCTCTTTACTCTTCCTTTCCCTCCATCTCTCACTCTCTCTCTCTCTTTCTCTCTGTATTTCTTTCTTCCTCTCTTTCTCTTTCTCCCTTTCTCTTTAATTGTCTTTATCTCTCACTCCTCTTTCTCTCTTTCTCCCTCCCCTTCTCTCTCCCTCCCCCTCTCTCTCCCTCCCCTTCTCTCTCCCTCTCTCTCTTTGTTTAGTAATGTGTGCGCGTCAATGTGTGTGCATGTGCAGTCTGCAGTCATAAAAGGGAACTAAAGTTTCGATCGGAGTGTAAGAAATAGTTGCAAAATTTCCTGTCATGTCACACATAATGCAGTCTTTTAAAAGCCATATCGGATTACACTGTCTCTGGTAAACAATAGACTGGATTGTCGGAGTTTGAATACCTTTTTTCATAGGTCTGCTCGATCAGACCTAGTCGCGGATAAACTGCAATAACTAAGGAAACAATTTCACGGTGTCCAAATTTTTCAATGGTTATTTGAGCTGCGATTAAAAAAAACCAAATCCCCTACAAATAACAGGCTTTAAAAAATGGATACAATGGATCTAAAGAAAGACACCACAAGAATCTTAATAGAAAGATATATTAGGCGTATAAGTAAACACGATGGTCACGACTGAGCACTTTTTACTATAAGCTTGCCTGATCAGACCTGACATTCACAGCAAGTACTGGCCTTTCCTAAGATTGGATATAACTTGGAAGCAAAGGACTGAATGGAAATTGCGAGATATGCTGAAGATCATGAAAGAAGCATTCTGTTGATGAGGAAATGCAAGATTATTCAATGAGACTGTGCATATCGCTCCATTGATAGCAACATAGGCATGCTTGTCGCTAAGGGGAAGGACACTGGACGGCACTACACCCTCAGATTTAGAAAAATACAGTTTACAAAATTTTTCCTGCAATACATTTCGTGAAGACTAACATGCTCGTCGCCAGTGGGATGCACTAGATGGCACTGCTCGCTCACTATTTAATAGAGCACCCTCATATTTAGAAAATACAGTTTACAAAAATCTTCTCACAATACACATTAGTGTCCACCCAGAAAATTCTAAAGCACCGCTAGGCACCAAAGTCTGATGACAGGCCTGGGCAAACGGATTGAAGCACCAAAGATTGAGAACAATTCAAACTAGATGAACTGAATACGAAATTAGACATCTTTTTACCATTGTAGAATATGCAACAAAGAAATAAGATTTTTTTTCATATTTTTCATTAATCTAGATCTTAATTATATATTTTGGATTATTATTAAATCTTGAGTTAATAATGACATTCCTGATGAAGTTTTCAGCTACATGACAAGAAATTATCATACTCTGAAAGCAGATAAATCAGCTGGTGTGTGTACAGAAGTGCAAGGCGAATGGGTGGTAATATTAGTTTTTATTAAATATCATACAATAATCATTCAATTCAGACAGAAACTTCTCTTTTGTTGGAGTTCATTTAGTGCAAAATAATTTTTCCAATTCTAATAACAATATTATCTCTGTTATGCATTTCCATTTTTTTTCTTTTCAACCAATCAACAATGCAATCATATTCAGAAATATTGTGTTAACTCTGTCTCTTCTCGTAGTTTCATTCGTGGAGACTTCCATTTTCTGTCCTAAATTGAAATGTCCTGAATCAGGGTAATCATGAAAAAGAAAGAGTTTGAAATTTTATTAGTTTTATAGAACTTTATCATCTTACTGAAGAACAAATCCATATTATTCGTAATACATTAAATTTAATTTTCACAAATAATGTATTCAGAATTACAATTGAAAATATATATGAGAATTTATGAATTTTGATTGAAATTGTAAGAGAAATTTTTCATCATTTCTATTATTCGAAAAGTTTTTTCTCTTAATTTAATTAAAATTCATTTTTCTTTTATTTCTAATAAATTAACTAACATTAGCTGGCCTAATTTTCTTTCTTCTGACACTAGACGAAAAATATGAAAAATTTATCATGATTTTGAAATTTCATCAGTTCTATAGTTCTTTATCATCTTTCTGAAGTACAAATCCATATTATTTGTAATACACTAACTTTACTTTTCACAAATAATGTATTCAGAATTACAATAAAAAATATATATTAGAATTTTTAAATTGTTTTTGAAATTGTTCCATTATTTCTATCATTCGAAAAACATTTTCTCTTAATTTAATAAAAATTAAGTTGGAATATAAGTGGGAGTCGTTTAGTAGTTAGGGACATAGTCATGAGGTGTAGTGTAACAATCAAGGCATAAACAAATACAGGTGAAGTGGTACATATTCAGTTCCTGCAAACCACTGTGTAGTATTCAGGACCTGAGTAATGTACCCCTTCATTCATCACACACACACGTATGCGCGCACTAACACTATAAAACACAAAAACAAGAAACATGAACAAGAGAAGACCCTCTACATCATAGCTGAACCTATTACAAATTACATTCATATTTCAAAAACAAAATCTAATCTTAAAAGAAGTATAAACTGGATAATTTATCCTTGCTGCAGATCTGAAAAGTGACTGGGTACTGATGTCTGAAACACCATATTTAATCGTTTCTGTGGTTGCAACAGATATAAACAATACATTTCCAATAGATTGTTTCTATGATGTAATGATTAATAGCCTATTTCTGAATTCAGATTTATGACGGTATATCAACTATCTGACACCAGATACTTTACTTCTTTTGTTTTTAATCAGTTATGATTGTTAGTGAAGACTCTTGATTGGATGGATGGATGGATGGATGGATTTTACATTTCAGACGCAATGTTCTCCAAAATAATTCCCTGACAGAAACATTAAAATTATCTTTCTTTTTTTCATTAAATGCAGACATCTTTTTTTTTTAACTTTTATTCAAATTATTTTTGACAATACACTCAACAAATGGTCGCTTGGAGTTGTATATACACATAATGACCTACATTATCTAACTTATTTATTGATTTATTATTTATATATATTACCATTTTTAGCCCCAAGAAAACATCCTTATATTCATTTTGGAAAAACAGTATTTAGTTGGCTTCCAAGGGGCCAATCTCTGGAGCATTGCAATTCTAACGGCGAGAGTACTTCACTCGAAGGGCACCAGCTTTTTAGTGATTTTTCTTTTTTTTTTCGCACCATTAATTACACACATGTGCGCGTGCGTGTATACTTTCGCACAATGCCTTTTATTAAATTCCACTCACAAAGTATTGATCAGTCTGAGGTTTTTGGTACAAGACCATAGAATGATTTGGATTGTAAACCAGATTACTAAGTCATGTAGTCTTGCCTAACTAATGTAAATATTACATCAGAGTATTCTTTTTTTTTTGTTATTTTGCCACCCGATTTCTCAGGAAAGGGATCGACCCCAGAGACAAAAAACAAAACCATCCCAGTTGAATTTTTCCCACGGAGCACCACTTTTAGCAACGTTTGTAATTGTGTCGGTTAAAGGTAACTTGTATTAATCCTTTGATGTCTGAATAAATTTAGTATTAAAATATTTCTACATTTTTTTTTTTTTTTTTTTTTT
>NC_068983.1:113631474-113634910 GCF_001194135.2 Octopus bimaculoides
ATTTTTTTTTTTTTTTTTTTTTGAAGTGTGCATACATTCTTTATGGCGGCCTCTGTATTAAATACGATAGCGCATTTTTTATGGTTCGTTCCATTTTTGCTACGTCACTGCCGTAGAGTGCTGTTCAAGGCGGCGAGCTGGCTGAATCGTTAGCACAACGGGCAAAATGTTTAGCAGCATTACGTTATGAGTTCAAATTCCACCAAGGTCGGCTTTGCCTTTCATCTTTTCGGAATCGATAAATTAAGTACTAGTGAAACACTAGAGTCGATGAAATAAACTTGCCCACTCCCAAAAAAATTACTGGCCTCGTGCCTCTCGTAAAAAGTCGTAATAAGTTATATTAGGGTGCTGAAATTGATAATGGTTTCTAACATAGGCTGTAGGACACAGATTCTAGTAACTGTTATTTCTATAATCATCAGTATTTGACTAGTTCTTATTTTATTGACGCAAAAGGACAAAATACAAACCTAATAGAGTTAGGTCTTCAACTCGAAACAGAAAGAGGTGTAAATAAATATATCAAATTATTTTCTCTGATGCGCTAACAAGTCTCTCAACTTCTGCAATTGAATCAACACAGAGGCTTCTCCGTTAACGCTTGACCTGCTCAAAAATAGTAGCCAGGTCTCACATCAATATAGACAACCTACAGTCTTAAAGACAGAAGAACAGGATGGATTAAGTAGTTCTAGATACGACTAAAACAAAATAGTCACAGATGGAATGCTTTTGATCATAGGTCTGCTCAAGCAGCTTCTGATTCGGGAATCAGTGAACAACTGCTTTTATTCATTCGCCACCGAATGGGCATGTTACAGTGAGGCTTATACTTCACTAATGTCTAAATGTCACGTTAAATTGGAATTATATGCGAGATTGTCTCTTGTAATTGGCGGAGATGGAGTGAAATGAAAAAATAATTAGTCATCGACTAATATTGTTTATTTTTCATCGCATAATTTATTCTACTTTCGTTTTTAATCTTCCATTAATTAAGTATACTGACATGTAATTACATACTGCTTGTCGCACGAATGGCGTTTAGAATTATTTAGTTTCCATATAAAACGATAAGTGAACAGAAAAACAAAGTAGGTGTAGAAGAAAGAGCTGAAGGAAAAAAAATGGAGAGGAGAGAAAAATCTGGAAAAGAGAACAAGAAAATAGTAAGACAAGAGAAAGGAGAATAATAAAGAATTGCAAATTTTCAGGTCGATAGTCAAAAATGTCGACGTGGTAGCAGAAGTAGAAGGATAAAGAAATGAAAAAAAGACCGGGATGACACACAGCAGCAAGAGTATGTGACAGAGAGAGAGAGAGAGAGTAGGGAGAGAAAATGACAAAATAGAAAGAAAGAAAAGGTTAAGTAGTATTTAATGAGAGTCAGTTGACGTTTTTAATCTTTGTGGTACATTCATGCACATTCCAAGGTGCATCTCTAAGGGTGTAGGGATATTGACCTCACGATCGTTAAGATCATGGTTTCGATTCCCAAAGCAAGTGCACCTTGTGTTCTTGATCTAAACATTTCAGTTTACGTAGTTCCAATCAAGTCAGATGAAAATAAAAACCACCAAATGCTTGGATTTATCCCTGCGAGGAATTAGTATCTTGTTTAGAGCAGTGGAAGTATTCGGCACTCAGTCACATGCGTTTCGGAGAGGGATACGTAAATCACCCTCATCATCTCAGTACATCCCTGATCCACTTCTAGTCGTCTCTGCTTGCTTTGACCCTGGTCCTGAAGTTGATGAACGAAAGGGTTTGGTCACCTACCATAGCTCTCTCTTCCTCTCGTTCTCTCTCTCTCTCTCTACCTCTTTCTCTCTCTCTCTCTGTCTCTCTCTCTCTCTCTTTCTCTCTCTCTCTCTCTCTCTCTCTCTCTCTCTCTCTCTCTCTCTCTCTCTCTCTCTCTCTCTCTCTCTCTCTCTCTCTCTCTTATATTGTTTGATGTCCATCTTTATTAAGAATCGTACTGCTTGGAACCACAAACGAGACATTTCGTTGCAGTGATCGAGGTATTATGTGTCTGCAATAATAAAATGCTTGTTCCTTCTTTAGTTTTCTTATTCGAGAGGGCTAACATAAGGTGTAGCATAGGCAGAAATAATCACGATTCTCCGGTCGCACGCACAACAGCGTCCTCTGTTGTTGATGTTCTTTAAGAAGTGCCTATAGTGTCAGCTTCGAAAACGAAGCACGAGCAAGAAGAAAGAAAACATTTGTCTATGGAGTATTCAACCTATCAAGCTTTACTTTGAAGTGCAGGATCAATTAGTGTGCTTAGATGAACAAAATAATGAATTAATAGAGTTGTAAAAAAAAAACCACGCGAATATCTAAGTAATGATTTCTTTTAATTCAATAAAAATATCTTTTATATATTTGTTTTGCAAGATTTTTGATGTGAAATCGTGTGTTGAAACAGATGTTGTTGTACTTGGGGATGGTCATATTGCCAGTTTAGCCAATAAAAACACACGCACTGTATATTTGGTGTTAATTTGCTTCAGCTTTATATTACATTACATTACATTAATCCAAAATCGTGAACATTTCAATTCAACATTTTGCTCTTATATACAATTTTGACTCGATAATTTTTTTCTCGTTGCATCGAATCAAAAGAAAGTGCGGCACAATCAGCTGTCACTTACGAACATGTATAGCTTTGTAATATGATTTTTTTTCTTTTATTAATTGTCTTAAGTATTTATGTAGTTGCGATCAGACAAAGACAACCTCTCGGCCCTCACATCCTTGACCGAGAGGAATATCCCAGCCGTTAGAGATGGAAGGAGTGAGGATTGCGGCAGCATCCGACTAGTGCTCACTGTTGCTGAATAGCATGGAACAGCACAAAAATAAAGTCCCTTGTTCAAGGATGCAAGGTGCTGTCCAAACCAGAAATTAAACTCATGACCTCATGATAATGAATCAGGCACCTTAACCATTAAGCGATGCGTTTTCACCGTGCCAAAAGAAATCAGTATTATTATTTTTTTATAGTTGTATTTCGGGACTGTCATTTTTTTCCGGCAATTAAAAACACGCACTATACATTTTTTTCTTCACTCGTTTATTAATGTTCTTATTTTAATATTTTAACTCATGTCCATTGTCCACAAATCTTTCATTACACATCTGTGACCTCTTCAGCGACACTTTTCGTTTCCGTGTGTGTTCTTGCACCACTTGTTCCATTTATGTCTTCTAAGGTGTGTATCTTTATGTGATCATGCGTTAGTGCGTGTGTGTGTTTGTGTGTGTGTGTGTTTGTGTGTGTGTGTGTGTGTGTGTGTGTGTGCGTGCGTGTGTATATGCGTATGTGTATGCTTGTGTGTGTGTGTATGTGTGTGTGTAATAGCTTTTAACAGCAGTGCGGCCTTCCCCTCAGCAGCCCCATCCTCTCACTCCATGACACACAGAA
>NC_068983.1:113635462-113644064 GCF_001194135.2 Octopus bimaculoides
CACAGACACGTGTACCCTTAACGTAGTTATCGGGGATATTCAGCGTGACACAGTGTGACAAGGCTGTCCCTTTGAATTACAGGCACAACAGAAACAGGAAGTAAGAGTGAGAGAAAGTTGTGGTGGAAGAGTACAGCAGGGTTCGCCACCATCCCCTGCCGGAGCCTCGTGGAGCTTTAGGTGTTTTCGCTCAATAAACACTCACAACGCCCGGTCTGGGAATCGAAACCGCGATCCTACGACCGCAAGTCCGCTGCCCTAACCACTGAGCCATTGCGCCTCCACATAAATAAATCTATATAAAGGGCATGGATACATACAACATACGAAGCGAACCCATACGCGCACATAAACACACACACAATAAATTTCACGGACAGCTACAACAATGTCAACAACACGATTATCAACGACAGCTGCAGCGGCGATGACAACGATGGCAATAACAACAACTACCACGATGGCAACACCGTGAGCGAACACAAATACAAGAATACAGGAACTGTACCGTATTTTCGTGTCTTAGGACAGCAGCAGCACTATGGGGTGAGAGGATGGGGTGCTGAGGGGATGACCACACTGCTGCCAAAAGCTATGACACACACACACACACACACAAGGACACAAAAGCATACACACATAAGGATGCAAACTTTAGAAGAACAAAATGGAGTAAGTAGAGCAAGAACACACGAAAAGGAAAAGTGTCACTGAAGAGGTCACAGATGTGTGACGAAAGATTTCCGGACAATGGACATGAGTTAAAATAGTAAAATAGGAACATTAATAAACGAGTGAAGAAAAAATATAGGCACTGTCATGGTATTAGCTGTCAGAATTGAAAGTAGAACTGACAAGGAACGTTACTGCTGGTTTGAGTTGATTCTTTGGCTACTGACAGCTAATACCATGACTGGCCGGAGCGAGCTATCTGTCTGTCTGTATGTCTATCTCACTATCTCTATTCATCTATCTATCTATCACTCGTTCACCTCTGTTTGTGTCCGTAGAATTTATCAAATTAGAAAACGCAAATTTAATATAAAAATATATTTTCTGAAATTGCAAATTATTTAAAATATAAAAATATATTTTTCCACAGAGAGAATTTATCAAAATAGAAAACAAATGAAGTTTGAAGTTTAAAAATAATAGGATCGACCACTCACGACTAGCTAGTGCGGACGCGCGACTGCGCGTTCGGAACCACTCTGCTTTAGTAGTACCCTTATACTCTGTGTTTTCAAACACATGGATATAGGTGTCAAATTTGTTCCAATAACTTTCGAGTGATATATATATATATATATATATATATATATATATAGACAGACAGACAGACAGACAGATAGACAGCTCGCTCCGGCCAGTCATGGTATTAGCTGTCAGTAGCCAAAGAATCAACTCAAACCAGCAGTAACGTTCCTTGTCAGATTTTTCTACTTTCACTTCTGACAGCTAATACCATGACAGTGCCAAACTATATAGTGCGTGTTTTTATTTGACAAAAAAAAAATGACCGTCCCGAAATACAACAATATCGGTTTCAACACATGATTCCACATCAGGAATCTTGCAACACAAATTAATAACCGTATTTCTTTATTATATAGAAATATGGTAGCAAACTGACAGAACCATTAGTACACCAGACAAAATACTTAGCGGCATTTCGTACTAGTGAAGTACTGGGGTCGATGTAATCGACTAGTCTCCACACCCAGCCCATCTAAAGCATTCATGCTATGTACCCAAAGAAGAGATGAATTGTTATTATATAGAAATTGAAGGCAGTGCACCGGCAGAAACTTAGCACTTCAAACAAAACGCTTTGCAGCATTTCTTCTGGCTGTATATTCTGAGTTCAAATTCCACTGAGGGAGACTTTTCCTTTCATCCCTTCGGGGTCGGTAAAATATGTACTAGTTGAGCGTCCTGGGTCGATGCTACTGACTTATTTCGGCCTTTAAAACTGCCTTGTGCTAAAATTTGAACTATTATATATAGAAATTGTTAATTTGGTTGAAATGCATTAACCATAATTTGTATGAAAATGTGTGAAAACGTGTCATATTTAAAAAATAAAAAGCCGTCGTCATTATATAAAAAAAGATTCTGCTGAAGTCTGAACTCGAGTCGATGGGTTTAGTTTAATAACTTTTATATCATTAAACAGAAATACTCTCCGCGGCATTGATCAATACGTATACTTCTACACTATGACACTAGCTTTATTAACAAATATCTTGTTTCTTTATTGCCCACAAGGGGCTAAACATAGAGGGGACAAACAAGGACAGACAAAGGGATTAAGTCGATTACATCGACCCCAGTGCGTAACTGGTACTTAATTTATCGACCCCGAAAGGATGAAAGGCAAAGTCGACCTCGGCGGAAGCTTTATTAACAAATATCTATGAAAGGAAATTTCTTGATACAAGCATTAATATCATTACGAAAACTCATATTGAATCTGATACTAGTGTGCCAAGATTTAAGCACTTGATAGATGGTTCTAATATTGAGGAAATATAATCAGCTAATATATAATTCAGTGATAAGAGAATTATTGTTAGCAATTTGAGATGTGATTCTATACAGCGGCTGTTAGCTATTTGTCACAGAATTATTATGTTGGTTCATGCAAACAGATTGGACCATTTAACCTTGTCTTTTATGT
Source organism: Octopus bimaculoides (assembly GCF_001194135.2). Lineage (NCBI taxonomy): Eukaryota > Metazoa > Mollusca > Cephalopoda > Octopoda > Octopodidae > Octopus > Octopus bimaculoides. The sequence goes on from NC_068983.1 coordinate 113,638,143, forward strand.
TTCCAGCTAAATACACGATTACGAATGTGATCAATATTTATCACGATAGTAATACTCATCTAAAGAGTACTACCAGATACTTTTACAGCGGGTGCTTAAATATGTGGTGAAAATAATACAGATGTGATATTTGAGCCTCCGGAAGGGGCGAGTGTATAGAAATGATGTCTGGTTATATTTTAAATGGTGCATTTAGTTTTGAAGCCAAAAATAATGACATATGAAACAAAATCTACGCGATTTCGGGTTCAATGCTACTTTGTGGCACCTTGGGCAAGTTTCTTCTACTTTAGTTCCAAAACAACCAATACCAGGTGAATTTGATAGACAGAGAAATTTGCGGAAGTCTGTCCTATATATGCATATGTGTCATTGTGTTTATTCCTTCCATTGTTTGAAAACCAGTTTTAGTTTGTTTACATCCTCAGGGTGGAAGGAAGAGTTCCACGTTGCTTTAGATGTGGCTTGAAGGGACACATAAGAGCAGGATGTACATCGAAACCAAGAAAAAAGCAACCAGAAAATGCGGAAGAGAAGATAGAAGAGAGTTGCAGAAAGGAAGTAACCGAAAAAGAAAAGGAAGTAGCGGAAATAGGAAAAAATACATGGCAAGAAGTAACAGGAAAAAAAACGAAAAAACGCAAGTGAGCTAAATTGTAACCCACATTCCACACCCATCCCATTCACACCCTCTCAGACCCACCTACTCCCTGCAGACACTAGGCCTATCCATTCCCATCCGAAACAAAAACAAGAGGCAAACACATACAAAGTAACCCAAAACCCCTCCCCCAAGTCAAAAAAGAGAAGGAAAAAATGTAGGATTTATATGTTGCTTAGCGACGAACTGTTAAGGGATACGGCGGAATGGGATATAAAGTGTATTGGAACTGCATGGTATGATAATGTGGAGGAACATCACTTGTGTGTAATACCGGGCAAGAGGCAGGAGGAAAAAATACAGGAGTATATGGTTGGATTTTATTTTTGGGAGGTGGACTGCAGCTGGAGTTCATTCCCAGGATTTACTACGAACGATGGGTGGTTGGAGGAAACAGGTATCGATGTGTTAGAAGGTTCAGGATTTAAAAAGTAGAAAATGAGGCCACTCGTAAGTGGGGCGAGTGATTCCATTTCCATTTTATCATTTTCATGTCTTCATACATTATAACATTCATTTTATTTCTTATATATTTTATGTCCAACATATTTTGTTTGTCACCTCTATGTTTAGCCCCCGGTGGACAATAAAGAAATTGGTATTTCGTTTGTCTTTATGTTCTGAGTTCAAATTCCGCCGAGGTCGACTTTGCCTTTCGGGATCGAAAAATTAAGTACTAGTTGCGTATTGGGGTTAATCTAATCGACTGGCCCCCTCCGCCAAAATTTTGGGCTTTGTACTCAGAGTAGAAAAGAATATGTATGTGTAGTGTTACTTGATCAGGGTTTTCTTTAACTTGATAAAACAAAACCCAGAAATTAGTGTATATGTGTGTATGCATTATGTACGCGTATGCTTATTTCTGTGTGTGAGAATTTGGATCTTTTCCCTTTGAACGGCACATCGAGAAATTAATTTTTTGTAACTAAACACTTTGAAACTTCGGACACTGGTAGAATGTGTCATATAAAACATCTTTCACTCTTAGTGTTGTTGAGAAAAGTTTATATTTTTAAAGTTATTTCGTGTTAAAATTGTCGTATTTCGGTAATTTCAACCAATGAATGACGTGTGTTCAGCTGAATAAAATTACTGCCGTTGTTTGTCAACAATAACTATCGGCGGTATAGATTTTGTTTGTCACTGTTATTTATGACATCGTTCGTGCGTTTGTACTGGTTTTAGCTTTAGGGTTTTGGGCTCAGGGTTAGGGTTTTAGGGTTAGGGATAGGGTTTTAGAGTTAGGGTTGGGTTAGGGTTAGGGCTTTAGGATTAGGGTTCGGGTTTTAGAGTTAGGGTTAGGGTTGGGATTTTATGGTTAAGGTTTAAGGGTTACGGTTAGGGTTGGGTCTTAGAGTTAGGGTTAGGGTTGGAATTTTAGGGTTAGAGTTACGGAAAATTTGAAAAATGAAGAAATTGGAGGGATAGGGGGCAAAAATGTCTTTCCGAAAATAGTAGCTGAAAAACAGGAAAAAGATAAAAGCATTGGAAATATACGAACCGTTGTGGTGGTGCCATGAAGTAAACATGCTTCAGATACACTCTTTTATTCATACAAACGTAACTGAGATTAAATATGTCATAAATAACAGTAACAAACGAAATATACACCGCTGGAAGTTGTTGTTGACAAATAGCAGTAATTGTTTTCACCTCAATAGACGTCATTGGTTGGTTGAAATTACCGAAATACGACAACTTTAATGCGAAATAACTTCGAAAATACACAATTTTCTCAAAAACGCCAAGAGTAAATGATGTTTTATGTGACACATTCTTCCAGCATACGAATTTTGAAAGTGTTTAGTTACGAAAAATTATTTTTTAAATGTGCTGGCCAAAGGGAAAAGATCCGAGAATTTCATTCTTAAAACCATGTACTTTCATTCACATGAATATCCCACATTATAAGGATTCATACTTTTAATTTCTAAGGATTTGTATTCCTATTTAGATTATATGGTGTAGTTACTTCACTATTATGCACTTTATGTTTAAGTTACAAATCTTTTCATTCTTTTGATTGAACCAGCTATTCTCACTCTTTACAGATATTGGCCTTATGCAAGTTTCTCTTACGACTAACACGGATTAACCATATCGATTTCATAAAAAATGTACTTCGAAATTTTCAAAAGGAAATTGTGTTCGAAAGTTACCCAAGAAGAAATATTCACTTGTAAGTTAAAATATACATCAGTGATGATTGCCTTCGTGTAGGTTCTAATTTGCTTAGTTGATAATTTAATATAAAATTCGATTGGATTGTTACTTTTATAAACAAAAAGTTAAGTGTTAACACTTTGCACCTAAAAGAAGTGGCAAAAGATGGACGTGCAAGGATTAAACATAAATGAGGGGTTTCATTATTTCTAAGCACGCGATATAAGTATTTTTGCATTTCTGTCTCAAACAGCTTAACAACCGTTTTTGTACAGCGCTTCCCTGGATCGTCGAAACTTTGTTTTAATGAAAATTTACTGATCAAAATTTCATAGAATTTTTATCCAAATCTGTTTTCTTATATAGGTATACTGTAATTCAATGTATGAATCGCTTCAAGATTCACATATTGAGGGTGTAAAATACTTGTAAGCATAGAGAATGTAAAAGTACATAGTTTATTTAAGATTCTACAGTTTATCTAAGATTCTGCTGTTCCTTTTTAGAACACTAAATTAATTGTTCCAAATTCGCTCAAGTTGTCTCATGAATGTTGCATGAAGTTCATTGATTATAACTGACTATATAGCATGTAATTCACTCGCTTAAAATTTGTCGCAGTGACTTGTTGCCAATTGAAAATGTAATTTTAATACTTTTCACTGACCAGGAACTTTTTTACAGTTACTTCTCGCTAATCAACTTGTGGTTGAAAAGGAAAATCATTTTCAGTCGCTCCTCACCATCTTGATAAATTAATTATTTCTTTGTAAGATTCTCTTCACAGCGCTGATCCATGAGACCAGTTTTAAGCTTCCCTTGAAAGACAGCCAATGTTAGAAGGTAATTCTCCTGCAGCATGGGAATACATTTAATGGAAAGAGTGGCAAATGAATTTTACAAGGTTCAAATTTGGTTTAGCTAATTTCATTAACGTGTAAAGAGAATTATTAACGCTACAAAGGCTTGAAACTCCATTTGCTGCAATAGAGAAGCAGTTATATAAAATATTAATTCCCACATCACTCAAGAACTTTTTCACGACTTTATGCAAGACTACAGCAGTAGTTTTTCTAGCATGAATTAATACTATGATACAATTTTATTTTGTCGTTAATTGCAATGTCTTACACGCACTCACACACATACTTTTCTCAAACAGTATCATCAAGTGAGGATGGAGCAATAATATTATTACAAGAACCCTGTATTTTGTTCTATGCAGTTTCAGATCAGTTGCAAGTAATGAAGGAATTCCTTCATTAATAATTTGTTGATGCAGTGAATATTTACATGACAAGGTACAGAAGCTGATAACTGTTACTTTGATAGTATGTTGAGAATTTGAGTTTATTACAGTACTATTTTTAATGTTTAATTTAACCCTCTCATTACAAAATTTTTCATGAAATCAACTGCCTTCGCTTCAAATAATTTGGAAAATAATAAAAAAAAAATTGTTTATAGTAACTTTGTTATTATTAAGCTGATGTATGGAAAAAAAAAATAGCGTGAAATTTTGAAGAAAGGTTTTTTTAAGATCATTTTCTGTCATAGAACCAAACGCGATCATAGGGCTGATATCTTTTAGTGATATTGTATTTTCCCCATTGCACATTTTACATAAATTTTGGTTGCTATTATTTTATTTCTCTGACCTAGTTTGAACATTCTGGATCCAACAACCAGGATATTTGAGACTATTTTTCAAGTCTACTTGTGCATTGTGTAAATGAGTATGGTTTTTGAGTAGTCTGAACACACTAAGTATTTAAAATATTTAGTTCGGACAGAAATTCGTCTTGTGACCAAATGACTGCTACCAGCATATTCTGGCTCACTTTTATAACTGGTAGGACCTACATGGCTGCTCAACATGCTAAAAATAGCAACGAAATGTCTTTTAACTGGTAAGTCTCCATCTTAAATAGAAATGTACCGGAGAAAATATTATGTTAGTACTGATTTTACATTCTCATCTTGTCCCAGATACTTGTAATATGCATTTGAATGCAATTACACCAGTCTTAGTTTTATACGTATGCTCCATATAACTGTTTATTAATTCCATTGTATATTACACTGAGGTTATAGTTGACACTGATTTAGAGGTGGCTTATATTTTAGCCATATTATTTTGTCCACTAAGTATTAATTAATATGCAATTTTAACCCTTTGTTTGTCCTGTGTATCACATGTGCTGTACAGGACACATTTCCCTGGCGTCCATGACATACATTTCCATTGTTTTCAACTGCCAGTGTAACTTGGGATTTATTAAAGGTAAATTTTAGATTACTCAGAACACATAAAACAAAGGCTAGCTAAAAATCTGGTCGCCATATTTATAGTATATGTATGATTTCTTGTATGTGTGTATACCGCATGTGTTTGTGTGCGTTAGTACGTGTGCGTGTATCAGTGTGTGCGTGCGTTCGTGCGTGCGTGCTTTCGTGCGTGCGAGCTTGTGTGTGCTTACTAAAAGTCTGAAAACAAGCATGGACGCTTAAAACAACCGTATGCAAATGCTTTGCACATGCAAATGCTTTGCACATGCAAAAGTTTAAGAGTCCTTAAAACGTTTAGTTGTGAATAAATATAACACAATCCACAACTTGAGATTTAATTTTGTATAGATTTTTGTTTAAATCCTTTCATTGTATTGGAGAGAACTTACATAGCGTGCAATACGTGGACTGTGTGCTTGAAGAATTCTTTGGTTTATCCGTTTAGGTGTATAAATTATTGCCTACGTTCTGCTTAGATATCTGTGTATAAATATTTGTATGCGACCTTCCCTGCATTCTACAGAACGGTTTTCTATATGTTGTGTTGCCTTCGCATACATGGTAATTACCGAATATCGGACTGACTACTATGGTCGCCATCTTTATAGTATATGTATGAGTTCTTGTATGCGTGTATCCCGCATGTGTTTGTGTACGTCACTACGTGTGTATATCAGTGTGTGCGTGCGTGCGTGCTTGTGTGTGCATATGCGTGTCCGTCTGCGCACCCATATGTGTGCGTTAGTATGTGCGTGTGTGTATGTGTGTGTGTGTGTGTGTGTGCAACCGTTTTTCCGTTCCTGCGTAAG
>NC_068983.1:113644074-113644532 GCF_001194135.2 Octopus bimaculoides
TGTGCAACCGTTTTTCCGTTCCTGCGTAAGTGTGCAACCGTGCTTTCGTATGTGCACTTCGTGCCTGCATAAGTGTAATGTATGTTTGTGTATGCATATCTTTTGATTATGTGGAGGCGCAATGGCCCAGTGGTTAGGGCAGCGGACTCGCGGTCATAGGATCGTGGTTTCGATTCCCAGACCGAGCGTTGTGAGTGTTTATTGAGCGAAAACACCTAAAGCTCCACGTGGCTCCGGCAGGGGATGGTGGTGAACCCTGCTGTACTCTTCCACCTCAACTTTCTCTCACTCTTACTTCCTGTTTCTGTTGTTCCTGTAATTCAAAGAGTCAGCCTTGTCACACTGTGTCACGCTGAATATCCCCGAGAACTAAGTTAGGGGTACACGTGTCTGTGGAGTGCTCAGCCACTTGCACGTTAATTTCACGAGCAGGCTGTTCCGTTGATCGGATCAACTGG
>NC_068983.1:113645760-113651600 GCF_001194135.2 Octopus bimaculoides
TGCATACTATTCTTCTCTTCCAGATTGTGAAAGCTTACCATAACGTTGAATCTAAATACACTGAAATTTTAAGTCACTATGTCTTCTCACAAATTCAAGTAAGTAATGTAATTCATATTTAATTCAAGCTTTCTAATGTTTTGAATCTGATGACAAAAGATCATTTTACTCACAACTAAAATATCTATTAGTTTTACCAACTTGAAGTAGTTTATATGAAAGCGTAAAGAAGAATTCTTTTTTTTTTTTTTTTGATGATGTGTAAACACAACGATGGGCACCCTACTTTTACAGGGTGTTGCATTATCGCAAAGGCAAGCACGTAAATCTAGGCTGTGTATGGCATTAAATCTACCTGGGAACCAGCTACTTAGCGAAGCCCTTTTTGCTGCTGAAGAATCTAGTATGAGACAAACGGATGATGGTCCACAACAGCCTATAGAACAAAATGATAATTTTCAGCAGACGAGTACTTCCACGTCAGTGTAAGCGTAAAAAGACCAGAACCTGGAATGTGGAGGATATGCCCTCAAAAGAAGAAGTCACAAGTTACCCCTACAGGCCTTCTATTGTTGACATACCTCGGCAACCTCATGAAATATTTGAGCTCTTCTTAGATGATACTGTCATAGAAGACCGTACCAAGTATACTATCTTGTTTGCAGCTCAAAAAGGAAATCATGCATTCCAATTGTCAAGCAGCGAGATTATGGTTTTCATTGGTATTTTATTGCTCTCAGGATATAACACGCTACATCACCGTCGTTTATATTGGGAAACCGAATCTGATGTTCGAAATGAGCTTGTAGTTACTTCAATGCAAAAATAAAAACAAATTTGAGGAGATAATGAAATACTTTCATGCAGCAGACAATGAACTGGACAGCAAGGACAGGTTTACAAAGGTACACCCATTGTTGGACCTTCTAAATCAAAGCATTATACAGTTTGGCTCGGTTTTTGATCCAACAAATATCTTTATTGACGACTCCATGATCTCATATTATGGTGGCCATCGCATAAAGCAATTTATTCGAGGCAAACCGATCCGATGGGGTTACAAAGGATGGGTAGCAGCTAGTTCATTAGGTTACTCATACTGGATTGATTTATATCAAGGAAAATGTAAAAAGGCAAAAAGTAGCTTTTGCAAGGACACATACGGCCTAAGAGGAGAAGTGGTGCTTAACATGACTGATAAATTTGAATCTCAATATTCAGGAAAGAAATTTTTCTCCTTTGATAACTTTTTCACATCGTTCAACCTTCAAGAAGAGATACAGCAAAGAGGTCATTCTTCCACTGGCACGATTTGTAGTAATAGATCTGAAAGTGTCCTCTAACCGAAGTCAAGCAGTTTGAAAAATGTCCACGAGAGACTGAGGAGCATTTTCTTGAAAAATATTCTGGCATTTTAGTGGCAATTTGGAATGATAATGGTATCGTTATCGTTGGGTCTAATCAGTGTGATGAGCATCCTATAAAGCAAGTTCAGCGCTGGTCAATTACAGAACGTAAACAAGTTTTGATACCAATGCCGTAAGTAATTGGAAAATATAACTCAAGCATGGGAGGTATTGACAGACTAGACCAAAACATATCTCAGTGCCGCATTAACATTCGGGGGCGGGGATGGTATTTCCCACTTGTGTCCTACCTATTGAACGTGTGCATGAATAATGCATGGTTGTTTGCCAGAAAAGGGGGCTATAAAGAAGATCTACTAGCATTTACACGTCAAACTGCACAGTATCGTTTGAAGAAGTATGGACGCCACCCATGAATCCAATAAAACAAAACTCTTGTTGCAGCTAGAGCAAGTATCATCAACGAGGAAAGATATGACAACATAGGTCATGATATATCAAAGAGTGAGCCAGAAAACCGTCGATGTAGGCAATGCAAGAGTAAAACTGTATACATGTGCAGGAAATGCAAAGTTCTTATGCATGTCAAGTGTGCCTCTAATAATCACAGAATCCAGTCTTAGTGAGGGAAGTTTTGGGTGGAGGTGCTGCCAATTATCTTATATTACGTAATGACAGAAAAAAGTTGTCAGACTCAGCCTATTACGTAATAACAGAAAAGAAAAAGGTTATACTTGGACAGAATGTATATTTTGTTTTGTGACATTGTATAATGTGTTACAATGATAGATAATTATAGCTTCATAGTAAAATCTTCACAAAGGTTTCAATCAGTTCTATGAATATATATTTTTAAAAATTTTATTAGTTCAAATACTCAGTCATTCTTATCTAATCTCAATGTTTACTTCAATTTTCATTAATTCAAATATTTTCCCTAAAAATAGAAATAACGAGTATAAAATGCTTCAGTTTTATTTAAATTAGTAAACATCTTTTCGATGTTGTAAGATTTTCTGTATAATACAGTATGGAACATGCGGCCCACTGTTGCTCTAACGAAGCATGTACTGCGGCTGGTGTGCCCATCGTTGCGTTAATGCAACATACATAAATTTGTAATAACATCTTGTCTGTTGAATAAATTAGTAAAAAATCAAGTGGTATATGTTATTAAACATAATATCTACTATATATGTAAAACATAACCGATTCCTAAGACTTCATTTTTTATGGACATATATGGGTTAAATCTTGATAATTTTTTTTTATTTTTGGTTGAAGGCTGATGTCCTACCAGCATCTGGTTGATGATCGCTTCCTTAAGTACTTGATCCGTCTTCAATAACTGAAGAAAACGCCAGATATTTAGATGACTTGGCATTATATTCGCCTGTAAATGGTTATGCCGTACCTCCAAGGAATTAATGTTTCGTGGTAAGTTATTGAATACTCGGTCATACATGTTCCACATACAAATAGGAAAGAGTGGGTTGTCTCTGCTATGCCGTCGTATTATACCGATATAAGCATCTTCAAAGTAATCAATGACTGGATCTGCTTCATGGCACAAATTTTCTTATAACTTCCCAAATACTGTTACATTGTCTGTTAGCACAAAAGCCAAGGGTAGTATCATGCGAATGCTGAGAGCAAAATCAGCATCGCTCTGACATCTTGATTGTTATCCCTCTGATTGTACCTTCCGATAAACTGCTTGAGAAGGAAGAAAAAAACACCCTTTGATAAATTGCATTTGGAAAAATTTCGGTAATTGCATTCTTGGCAACTTGTTCATAATCGATCAAAATACTAGCGGGGTTGAGCCTGGAGTTAATAGTCCGAAGTCGGCTGAAAAGTTCTTCATAGTTAGCTTGACGTTTATTTGGCAATAATGCAAAGACACAAAGAATCGTTCTATTAGAGATTAAGCAGTGAATGGAGTAGAGTTGGTAAAATAGTTCTGGTACTACTTTGAATGTACCATCACAAAACTAATCACTTGAAGATTGCAAAAGTCACATATTTTTCTCAGTAGAAAACAAAAATATGCGGTTCTCACTGGGTCCACTATCGTAAAGTAAGAAGTTTTCTTCATTGCATGTTTTTTTGTATTCATCTAGAATGACCTTGTGGAGGCGCAATGGTCCAGTGGTTAGGGTAGCGGACTCGCGGTCATAGGATCGCGGTTTCGATTCCCAGACCGGGTGTTGTGAGTGTTTATTGAGCGAAAACACCTAAAGCTCCACGAGGCTCCGGCGGGGGATGGTGGTGAACCCTGCTGTACTCTTTCACCACAACTTTCTCTCACTCTTACTTCCTGTTTCTGTTGTGCCTGTAATTCAAAGGGTCAGCCTTGTCACACTGTGTCACGCTGAATATCCCCGAGAACTACGTTAAGGGTACATGTGTCTGTGGAGTGCTCAGCCACTTGCACGTTAATTTCACGAGCAGGCTGTTCTGTTGATCGTATCAACTGGAACCCTCGACGGCGTAAGCGACGGAGTGCCAACAACAACAACAAGAATGACCTTATCATGCAAATTTCTTGGTGTGGGATGCGGAACCTTTTTAATTTGTTTATACCTTCTGATTGAACGCCTTATAGTGTTTATGACCGGTAGTTGAGTAGAGACTTTTTACCGAAACTTTTGTTATAGTTTGTTGTGAAGTTTGGTGGGTTGTAATAGCTTTCTCCTTCATTTCCTCAAGTACAGATAGATCTTGACGAAAATTATATGCAGCGTGAGTGTGCTCGTATATCTAGCTGAAAATTTCTTCTCCACACAGTATAATTTCGGCCTTGCAGTTGTTATTTCGGCGGCGTTGACATTAGAACGTTTTTCAGATGACAAGTCCTGTTCTTAACGTAGTCATAACCATTACAGCAGAGCTTCAACCCTCCACGTTAAATTCTAACGAAATGCATAGGTACTAGCAATTGTATATAAATTAAGATGAAAAGCGTTTCACGAGTTTCACTGTTAATAGAGTTGCTAGGCCTTTCGACACCTGGTGGTCCTTTACTTCAGCAAACTGAGGAAAAATACAATTATTGAGTATAAGAAGATTCGCCCAAATGACAAAATGAATGACAGCTTAAGATAAAGTGAAAGTGTCTGATGGGCAGATATCTATCTGGCTGTTGTCCCTATCGGGCAGATATCTATCAGGCAGTTATCCGCCACGCAGTTGTCCGCCGGGCGGTTGTCCATCGGGCAATTACTCGTCAGCCAGTTGACCTAGAAACCACTACTATAACTCCGAGTTGACTGATGCTTTTTGAGTGAATTTGATTGGCGGAAACTGTAAGGAGGCTGATCTTATACAGGGGCATTTGTGTGTGCGTGCACATGTGTGTATGTGTGTGTGCGTGTGTGCGTGCTTGTATGTCTATGTTTATCACTTGACAACCAGTCTTAGTTTGCTTACGTCCTCGTAAGCCATCAGTTCAGCGATAAACAAAAGGTCGAAAATAAGAATCACACTTTAAAAACATGAAAACGTGGGGCCGATTTGATCGACGAAATTCTTCTAGGTGGTGTTCCATCATGGCCGCAGTTCAATGACTGAAACAATTGTATACTGGGTTCTAACACTAGGTTAGTAGTAATGCAATGTCTAGCAAAATGTAAAGTAAAGTTCCTTCCTGCACCATATGGAGTCATAGGGCCGGTTTCCATGGTGTATATACTCACCACCTGGATGGGACACCAGCTTGTCGCAGGACAACACATTTTTGCCAGCTGACTAGACTGGGGCAACGTGAAATGAAGGGTTTTGCATAAGAACACAACGTGTCGTTAGGTCTGGGAATCGAAACCACAATCTTATGATCATGAGTCCGCTAACTACTAAGTATGTATGATTGCATGTATGTGTTTATCCTAACCACTAAGCCATGCGCAATGTCTAAGCGAAATATATGTATATATGTGTGTGTGTGCGTATATGTTTATGTATGTATATGCGCGTATGTCTTCCTGTTTGTTTATCTCTCCCCACTGCTTGACAACCGCTGTTGGTTTGATTAGATTCATGTAGCATTAGTGGTGCGGTAACACCGATCGGCAAAATAAATAGCAAGTTTTAAAAAATAATTACTAGTATCGATTTATTTGGCCAACAACCCTGCAAGGCGGTGCCACAGCATGGTCGCAGATTAATGACTTAAGTAAACGATAGTTCACATAAGGATTTACAGAGATTTGAACTTGAATTTGAGAATCAGAATTGTAACCGTTTCGCTATGGAACACTAATATTGTGTTGCTCATTATTTCCATTTATATTTGAAAAAATAGGTGTAGTTGATACATACATATTAATGTATATGTATAATTAAATTACTCATCACAAATATAGATCATATTACCATGTATTTGTATTTATAATACAATTACTTAATTTCAGTTCTCTAATTACATATAATTATTTGTGCAAATGCATGACCATGTGCTTGAATGAAAGTGTG
>NC_068983.1:113651610-113652897 GCF_001194135.2 Octopus bimaculoides
GGGGTGTCTGTGTGTGTGTGTGTGTATTTTATACCTGTTCGGCTTTTAGGTCAGCGCAAATCGACAACGCCTCTCATTGGCAGTATTCCTGGTGTGACCGAGTTATATTAGGGCGCACACGCAAAAGTGTGTCCATTCTTTCCGTACTTAAGGCGGTTGGTTATAATCCAGGAGAATTTGTGAGGTCTCTTATGAGCGCAACTAGTAACATGGAATGCAGTACAACTTGTTGCATAGTCGGGTTGTCAGCAACTTAACCAGTACCCCTACAGGGCTTGCCTGGTGATGAGGATTGCTAGAAACCCAGCAAAACTAAAAACAAGACCTGTCAAAAGGATGGATGAACATAGTGTAGGTCCAACCACTGCTTCGCAATAGGACGGGCCCTCAGAAATTCTGGGTTGGTGTCCGGCATATTGTAAGACCACTGGGAGTGAGGCATTCCTTACCTTTTGTTCAAGTATGTCTCTAGAACCCGTTTTAAACCCAAGCTACGTCCCCTCCGATAACTGGCGGCGATTTGGTCACCGAATGCTCTGTGACAGTCGACAATCGACGACACTATGAGCTGCTACGGATGACACTATCCTAAAGTGTTTACGGATGTGACTAGGGACCACTTTTGAACTTGTATTTCCACTGAAACTTCGAACATGAATTCTACACCTCACCTGCTGCCGACGGTCGGATGTGTTCAACATTCGTGAGGGACGTGGTGAACTTGTTGGTTGGAGCTGTCCCAATCCACTCTGGGTGAATGCCGCCGCAAGTACAAGTAAAATAATGTCAACCAGCCACCTGGAGGGTTTCTCGTGGGTTTGCGTGTAACGTTGTTGTGAAACCTGTCTAGCTTGCATTAACTAGTACTTTCATCATGTGATAAAACATGTTCAGCCCATGGTCAATACAACTATTTGTATACCTAAAACTATGTAGCTTAATGTGTCTCATATTTATTGACGACATTAGGTGTGGTCCGATGGAGAATTAGTGATTATCCTTAGCAAATCATTGTGTCTTGCGTGTGTGTGCGTGCCTGCGTGTACGTGCCTCTGTGTGTGTGTGTGTTTGTGTGTGTGTGCGTGCTCGCGCTTGTGTGAGTTTGTGAGTGTGCATATATATATGTATGTATTAATGTACACAGTTTAAAGATACGAGCTACTAATAGTTTCTTGCTGTGGGAACACGTTTCTGTGTTTATACTATGTACAAACATAGTACTCATTGGACGGAGTACTTTTTGTTAATCTTATCTCAACGGAATATATATATATATATATATATATA
>NC_068983.1:113653054-113663889 GCF_001194135.2 Octopus bimaculoides
TTACAGACACTGCATTCCGTTGATTAATCTGTTTATTTTATAACTAAATTGACAAAAAACACAATATACAGACACTTATGACATACCATATCATATCAACAATTAAGATTTCAAATTTAAAGGACATTTTGCAATTGGAGAAGGGACAAAATCTTACAGCTGTTTCGACCTAGTGTTGGCATGCCCCATTCTATCTCTATAGCTCCCGTACGCTGGAGTAATTAGTAGATGAAAATGATGTAATAGGGGTACATGCATGATTCGCTAGGCCTCTTCAGAGATTTACAAAATTCAATACATGAATTTTGCCAAATTTTAATACAAATATAAAATAAGAATAAAGATAAAAAGTAAAAATATAAAAATATAAAAATATAAGGCACATAAAAAAGGGGATAGATATATATGTATATGTCCCCCTCACATGTGGTGACAGTGACTGTTGACTATTTTGGTATGCATGTGCAGCCATCTGTGTATATGCATCTGAGCACACATATATACTCATGTAGCTATGTTTTTGTATCCATGTATATCTGCATATGGTAATGTATACATGTATAAGCATGTATATTGGAGTTGTTATAACTATTTATATGGTTTTATATACTTTTTGTAGGCTTTTGTGCCTTATATTTTTATATTTTAAATTTTTTTTTTATTCTTATTTTATATTTGTATTAAAATTTGGCAAAATTCATGTATTGAATTTTGTAAATCTCTGAAGAGCCCTAGCGAATCATGCATGTACCCCCATTACATCATTTTCATCTACTAATTACTCCAGTGCACGGGAGCTATAGAGACAGAATGGGGCATGCCAACGATAAGCCGAAACAGCTGTAAGATTTTGTCCCTTCTCCAATTGCTAAATGTCCTTTAAATAAAACTGGTGTTGCTTTGGCAGCATAAATAACTGCATGACCTGAAATGACCGTTAAAAGGCTAAATTCTTATAACGTATTTTGAATTAGTTTCAAATTCTTTGTTCGGTTTCCGAATATCTGAGACAGTGGATGAGACTTTCGTCCAAGAAACTTAGGCGTGAGTGTGTACATGTGTGCGTGCGTGCGTGTGTGTGTGTGCGCGCGCGCGTGTCCGTGCGTGAGCGCGTGCGTGTGCTTGTATGTGTTTCAAAGTGATAGTGTCAAAACCGCCTTTAACTCCCAGTGATAAAAGGAAAATGGTTTAACAAATATAGCAAAAAAAGAAAAAATTTTCAGATAACCACAGATTTGTGTCAGAAAGTTGATGCTTGTTCATTTGTTTGAACAACGTAACTGTTATGCTGGTACAGTTGTCTTTATTGTTTCACATATCGCATAGTCGACTGTATAGTTCTCCATAAGCAGTCTGTAGCCCTCTTTTAGATGTTATAGTATTAATAATACGACGTACATTGGAAAGCAAGACAAAAATAGCGGCGACTATATGCTATTTTAAAATGACTTCGGAAGTTGAAAGTTTTTTTTTTGATATTCTTGTAATGGACTACTCGATTTCTTTTGTTCCCTCAGTTCAGTTTTATTTAATATATTCCGTTGTTATTTTTTTTTCCTGAAAGTTAAATACGTTTTGCAAACATACGCCGTCGACAAGTTTACTTAATCTGCTTACAGATGTTAATATTCTTCTATATTTCTTGTTGTATAAGCACGGCACATATGTATGTTTGTATGTAGCTTCGTATATAAGACAAGAGTTATAAAACAAACTCACATAACCATCCTGTTTTAATTCAGATATTCTGCATACTGAATCATACTATCCAATGTGCTCTCTTCAGATTAGAGGGATATTTCACTGATATGTCAATCATTCACTGAGTAGCGACCCTTCACAGAGGAGTGAACTGATCTGAACTTGCACCCGCAAAAATTGACTTCTATAATGTCGATGCTAGTACGATGCATCAGCTTCTGAAAATAACGTGTCAGCTGAAAAATAATTTAATCAGATTGAAACATTTAATAAATATGATTTGATTTTTCCTTTATGTATGATTTTGTTAACGACTGGGTATATGTTCATGTAATAACTCTTAAATGTAATCTTAACTTTATATGTAGGATTAGCTACAATTGATCATCCATCGGTTAATGTTTACAAGTACACCGGCACGAAAATATCGACCGTTCTTTTATGTTTTTTTTGTATTTTGTTTTTTTTTGGAAATTTTTTCAGCGGATTCCTGTTTTCGATGACTGAGATTCTGAATATGCCAAAAACCATATTTTCAAAATTTTCAATTATCCCCTCCCCACCCCAAATTTTTTAATTTTAACTTTTTTCAATTTTTTTTTTTTTTTTCAGTCTAGGTGGAAAAATATAGAGATTAAGTATATGGAAAAAAGAAAATAATTAATTTCAAATTTTCTATGAGGAAACTCCAAAATTGATTCATACACCCCTCACCACCCCATCCCGCTATCTAAAAGTGAAAATGAATGGCTTGTGTGTTTGTGTGTGCGCGTGCGAATGAACAGAGAAAATACACTGAAATACATCTTACATGCCTGTCGTATACGTCGGTTTTGCTTTTTCGCTTTAAAGGTAAACGGTCCTGATAGAAGAAAATGTTTGTGTTCTTCATTCAAAAAGAATCAAAATTTCATAGGACTTCGTTCATGTGTATCCCCACACAAAAAAGTTTGTATAATCGGAAATCTATATGATATGACACATATTCGTGGAAAATTTCATTACAAAATATCCATGTTTCTGAAAGTTAGGATCATCCAAAGTCGGTGGGGCAGAAATCTGTAGTTATGCCTGAATTTTAAGTGCATAGCGCCCACAAAATTGACCACAATCGCTCCAGAGAAGAGAAGAGAAGTTTTTTGTAAAACAGATACTCTAGATCATTTCCAAGGGCACGGTGAAAAGAAATCTGAAAAATCTCCGTCAAAACAGAAATTCTAACTTGTTGGTGCTTCCTAACTCCGAAGTCGGCCTATATATGTATGTGTATCTATGTGTGTGTCTTTGTGTTTGACACCCCGTCACTGCTTATAACCGCGCTGTTGCTGTACATTATTTACAATGGAGAGGTAGGTGTCCTGATCGTGTTTGTTGTTATCACAACGATTCGGCTGATGTACTCTCCAGCCTTCATCATGTATTTTGGTGGAATTTCGTACCTAACCCTTTATTTAACTCATGTTGCGATGTTCACATCCCTATACCTTAGTGGTTCGGCAAAAAAAACAATAGAATAAGTACTAGGCTTCAAAAATAAGGGGTCATTTCGTTCGACTAAAGCCCTTCAGGGCGGTGCTCCAGCATGGCCGTAGTCAAGTGACTGAAACAACTAAAAGAATAACTACACAATGTCACTTTTCTTCTTTGTGATGAACATCCATCGCCCTTCTATAATCTGAGTATGAATGTTATTTGGATAAAAAAAAAAATGAGTGACTCGTTGACCCACATAAAAAGACCCCATCGAATATCAAACGTGTTTCACGAAATTTTGGTATATTACAGATTTCTGCCCCCACCCCGACTTTGGATGATCATAACTTTCAGAAAAATTGACATTTTGTAATAAAATTTTCTATGAATATGTGTTATATCATGTAGATTCCAAATATATAAGATTTTGGGGGAAAAGTATTTTATAAGAGGGTGGGGTGTGGAATTTCAGAAAATTCATCGGAGTCCACTTCAATTCGTCTTAACTTACAAGAAGATGGATATTTTTTAATGAAATTCTCTATAAGTATACTTCGGACTATGTAGATTCCGAGGACGTAATATTTTTGGTGGGTGGGGGGACAATTGGGAGTTATTTTTGAGAACCGTTCCACACTCGCGGGTGTTTCTGAACAAGTTCATATTTGTAGAGAATTTCATTAAAAAATATCCATTTTCTTGTCCAAGTGGACTCCGGAGAATTTTCCGAAATTCTCCACCCCGCCCCCAAAATTAAGCCGTATCCTAATATGCCACATATTTTATGCACTTTAGAAATAATTCCTGATGGACAAGAAGAATGGTTGGATTCTCACTTATGTTTAGATTAGGACAGCTCTCTCACACTTAGTAGCCTTTCATATTTGCAAGCCGTTCATTTCACTTTTAGATAGCGGGATGGGATGGCGAGGGGTGTATGAATCAGTTTTGGAGTTTCCTCATAGACAATTTGAAATTAATTATTTTCTTTTTTTTTTCTATATTCTTAATCTCCATATTTTTCCACTTAGACTGAAAAAAAAATTTGAATGAAAGTTAAAATTTTAAAATTTGGCGTGGGAGGGGGTAATTGAAAATTTTGAAAACATGGTTTTTGGCATATTCAGAATCTCCGTCATCGAAAACATAGGAATCCGCTGAAAAAATTCCAAAAAAAGGTCGATTTTTTCGTGCCGGTGTAATTGTAAACATTAACCCATCCATCTACCATACCACCACAACCATTTTGGAATACCACTGGTAGATCAAATTCTTCAAATTCTAATGAATAAACATGAATTTCTATGCTTATTACGTTTTAGTCTAAGTAACGGCTTACCTACCAGCATCAAAGTTAAAATCTTTTCTCCCATACTATTGTGGGCATTTTTGCTAATATTCAGTTCGAGAGAATGTATTAAATTAGAGCCCTTTAAAAAAAGTGCTGAGTTCAGATTCTTCTATGCATTTATGAAATGCAATAAATGGAAGAAAACTTTGTCAGCTTTTCATTCTTCCTTCAAGCCTCACTGGTAACTTTTCATATATATACACGAATAAGCAAAGGGTTCATTGATATATGTTCGCAGTTTCGGCCACTCAAAATTCTTCATTATTTCACCCGGAATTTTAACGGGATTCAGGTACAGACTCTTCCACCGTTGCTCCAATTATCAGAGTTTTCCACATAAAACTTAACATGATAATTGATTTGATTACCAAATACCATATATTTGGATCGGTCAGGTGTAGAATACAATAGAAAAACGGTATCAATCACACTAATTCCATCATACTATCAGAGCTTCAGAACCTAGCATGAAAAATGCTTGTCAGTATTATTAAAATACCGTCATGGTAACTGTAGTAACTTCAAACGTATGGAAGACAACAAATAAATGGTTCTCAAAGCTACACTGAACCGCAAAAGAAACGCGATTTTTTCAAATGTTATTTTTATATAGTAAATTCTGAAAATTTATTTCGGGGATGTAAGTGTAAATATCCCAAGACATGCATGTTTATGGCTGAGACCCAAATTGCAGATAACCTTTCAACTTACCCTGAAACGAGACGCCAAAACGCAGCTGCGTTGAAAGCCGTTGGTGGCAGTTGCAAACAATTGTCATGAAAACCGAAATGTACGTGCATCTCGTTGAGGTTATGGGTAGAAAAATCAACTTGAACCGCCTTCTTGGTGTTCGTAATTTGGACGCATCAGGTATGACCCGATTGTCAGCAGCGCAGATAGAACAAGCTATCGGTCGATTGCAAGGAAGGCAGCGTGCCCCTGGTTGTTGCGAAAGCTTGCAATGTCCAAGTCAACATCATCTATCACCTGCAACAGCGATACAACAACAGCAACAGCACCGTAGACAGTGCCCGCAGAGAGCACCCCTGAGTGACCACGCCCCGGCAGGACCACTTGATCCACCTGCAACACCTCCGTGATCGCTTCAGACTGTCCAGCGTGACAGTTCACGAGACAATTGGCACTGAACAGCGACCCATCAGCGACAATATGGTACGACGTCGACTGGCCGCCAACAACCTACGTTACTGTCGTCCTGCTCGAGGGCCTGTCCTCACCGCCCGCTACCGTCGGGCACGACTACAGTGGGCTACACAACACCGACATTGGCGGCATCAGCAATGGAGGTTGATAGTCTTCTCTGACGAGAGCCGGTATTGCGTTTCCACCTCGGATGGCAGAGTGAGGGTGTGGCGCAAGAGGGATGAACGCTACAGAAATGCATATGTCATGGAGAAAGACGCGTGGGATGGCCAATGCATCACGGTTGGAGGTGCCAGAGGCCTGAATCAGAGAATTAGGCCCATGTATTCCAAAACGTTGGTGCAAGCAGAGGAAATGGCATCACAGCGCAGCGCTTCGTTGACCAAATCCTAAAACCTCACATCGTGCCCTTCATCGCGCGTCACCATAGCCACGTGTTCCAGCAGAACAATATTCCCTTACACACGTCCAGAGTCACCACTGACTTCCTGCATCAGAACAACATCAGAACCATGCCGTTGCCGGCTCTCAACCCGGATTTGGACCCAATTGAATACCTGTGGGATGAAATCCAGAGACGGCTGAACCAGGTGGTCTCAAGACCGACAACTCGTGTGGAACTTTCCTCAGGGTGTGGGCACAGGTGCCAATGGCTTTTGCGAACCGCCTCATGCACTTCATGTACCGATGGTGTACGGCCGTTTTGAACACTCAGGGAGGGCATACACAGTACTGAACACGTCACGCCCTACAATCTCGATGTACTGGTCCGCCCACTACCAGAACGCATTCCAACGACCCTTAGACTACGGTCAAAGTGCATCCAAGAAATTGACTTTATCAGCTTTATCAAAATGTATCTCTGACAATGAAATTAAAACCTATTTCACAGTCACACACGTCTCACGTTTCTTTTGCGGTTCAGTGTATTTGCCAAAGAAACCCAAGTAGGTGAAAATAGCTATCCTTTTCGCACCGGTAGAAACAAGCCTTAAAATTTGTTCGGATAGCATGAAAGGAAAAGTACATGTCCTACTCTTGCCTACTCCTAAGACATCTTATGCAAACAGAAATGTTGAGTCTGCTATTCTATGAAGTACGAATAAGTATAGATATGTGTTAACAAGACGGTTGGGGATGCAAAACATTCGTGATGGGCTTAGCTAATTCCAGTCGGTAAAATACAGTATCAACAATATGGCTTCCGGCGTTCCTTTTCCGTTTCTTATCCATGAAAAATACCCCATCATTCAATAATTTGCTGTCTATTTGAAAAATAGATCCGCTTTACTCTATCAACCTCTATATGACATTCAAATGTCACTACGCTAACAAGTTTTTTAAAGCTGAACTATTATGACCCTTTAGAAATATATTGCCGTGTCACCAGATTCCGTCCTACTGTTGAAGATTCTACTGTATCTAAAGATACAGTAAAATCTTTAACAGACTCAAGATTAAAATTACCTTTCCTTGTTCTCCTAATATTAAGTCATATATCAATAAGCAACAGACGACTCAAGCCTACATTGGGTGCACATGCAGAGGCGAATCTGAATGTCCTCTGGGGTAGAAATGAGATATATACTCTGCTATTTATGGAGCACCGGTATCGGTGAACTATGACAACGGTCGATTAGAAATCAAGACTTATATCGGAACCGTGGGAGAAAATTTAATTCCAGACATAACAACCATTTTTTGAATTTCAGGTACCGTGATAAGAGGCATTCAACTAAACTATCGGCTTTAATCTGAAGGCTTAAAGATGAAGGACGTATCTACGTCAACAAATGAACGATCCTTTCGAAAACCAGACCTTATATTGATGAGTCCAAAAGATGTTCAGTATATTCTCTTGAATAAATATGCCTTGAGAGCTTCCAACACAACGTAAATTCCAGGAACGAAATGTTTTCTAGTTGTTCACATTTTAAGAAATACATCTTGGCGAAATTTTAAAATAGGCTACGATCTGTTTACGTCTTTTTGACATTTGCTTAATGTCTTTTTCCTTTTGACCAGCATTCCTTATTCAAACGTCACCTGCTCAGAAAGCAACAAGCAAACAATCTTGTTCTCAGCTTGAATAATGGCGAGATAAATTAATGTTTCGACCAGAGAACCCTGGGTAGCTGTATTTTGCAAGCCTTGTAGTTTTTATTATAGTATTATCTTTACTCTGTTAGCTGATCGATTGTTATTCTGCTTGTTGAAAGCTTAATACATCATATATATATATATATATATATATATATATATATATATATATATATACACGTATGTGAGTGTATGTACTCTTATTAGTATTGGTTTCTTCATAGACGTAATATAAACTAGCGATGTGATGAATCCGTGTTTCTGTGTTCTCAATGATAACCATGTTTTATATCTCCGTTTATAAATGGCTTTTGAAACAGACAAGAACTACACATAATTTCATCTTTCAATATGTAAATAAATATGTTCTAGACATAACAGCTGTATTATGTTCTATATCAACCAGTAACTGTACGAAAAATTTAATAAGCATTTTCTAAGCATTAACTCTGACGTTTCGTTTTAGTATTATAATTTATTATGTGGAAAGTACGTGGCTTAGTGGTTAGGGCATTCGACTCACGATCGTGAGTTCAATTCCCGTCGACACATTGTGTCCTTGAGCAAGACACTTCATTTCACGTTCACTCATCTGGCAAGAATGAGTAGTACCTGTATTTCAAAGGGCCAGCTTTATCACACTCTCTGCCGCGCTGAATCTCCATGAGATCTACGTGAAGGGTACACGTGTTTGGTGAGTGCTCAGTCACTTGCACGTTAATTTCACGAGCAAGCTGTTCCGTTGATCGTATCAGCTGGAACCCTCGTCGTTGTAACCGACGGAGTGCTCCTTTTTCTTATTATGGTTTTGCAGTGATAACTAACTTTACTGCTAAAAATGGGATACAAATGGAATCTAAGGAGCTTATTAATCTGTAAGAGAGACCATATAGATTATAGCACAAGATCATAAATTTAGTAGAAATAGCTATAACTGATTCGGTACCCGTGATCGATTAGCGCTTGATTTGTAGACTCTGGTTGGGTGTAACTGAAATACCAAAGGTACCTAAAACTCTTATTAACAATAATTGTTTTTAAATGAAAGTTTCGTATGAGAGAGTTTATAATCTATAAAATGAACCTTCACCGTATACTTGCTCATCATTGTACACATTCTTAGAGATGAAAAGCAAAGTTGTAATTGTCTGGATTTAAATTCAAGAAGTAGGTGAAACGAAACCAATCAGAGAAAAGGATTTTATCAGCGTACTATTGTTTCCTTGAAATTGCCTTTAAAAATAATACTGATTCCGTAAAAGGACATGAAATCAAATATTTGTAGGAAAGATGTATAGTTGATGACAAGACAGGTCTAGTACTTTGTTTCGCCTCAGAGAGAAGAAAATCAGATTTGTTTCGGGTGAGATCTGAATTCAGAATAACTGAATGAATCAAACCAGTGATATCACTGATACTTATTTTTCTGGACTTTGCAACAAGAAATTCGGAGTTAACGTCAGCAAATCTGAACTCAGAACTTAAAGGAATATAAGTAGGGACTGAGAAGAAGACAATTCTGTCCAGCTTACGATTAATTGAGGTATTAATCAAGCTGCTAGTCAAACCACAATGACACCAATCATGCGAAAACAATATAACGATTTAATTACCCTGATATTCTTTTATTCTTCTACTTGTTTCAGTCATTTGACCGCGGCCATACTGGAACCTTAAAGGGTTTTAGTCGAGGAAATCGATTCCAGGACTTATTCTTTGTAAGCCTAATACTTATTCTATCGGTCTCTTTTGACGAACCGCTATGTTACAGAGGCAGCACATCAGGATAAGTTGTCAAGAGATGGCGGGGGACAAACACAGACACACTCATACATACATACATACATATGACTGATTTCTTTCAGCTTCTGTCCACTAAATCTACTCACAAGGCTTTAGTCGGCTCGAAGCTATAAAAGGTGCCACGCAGTGAGGATGAACCCGGAACCATGTGGTTAGGAAACAAGCTTCTTACCACACAGCCACGCATGTGCCTATATGACTATTTTTTCTTGAGACCTCCTGATGAGATCTGGACTGACAACTTGAAGGAACTAAGCTAACAATTACAATTTATTAAGTGCGCCAGCTCACCAACAATCCTGTGCTGACATGAATCAACCGCAAACACTTGAGTGTCATTTTATTTTATCGACCCTGTAAGGATGAAAGGCAAAACTGATCTCAGCGAGATTTGAACTCAGTGCATAAAGAACCATAAAATATACCGCAAGATGCTCTAACAAGTCTGCAAATCTATTGCCTTCATTAATGCTGACAATAATAAAATTAAACAAAAACTGGATAAGAAAAAAAAAATTAAACAGGTGGATTGGAATTACTAGTGTCCATATTGATCTGACGAAAATGGTTTTAAAATGCAATTATTTGAAGAATATTACAATTAGACTTTACGTTGTCCAGAATACTGCAATTAATCTTATTCGCACCGTTTTACTAACATGCTATTATAGATCATCGATGAATGTGTTTAGATCGATATATTAAGAAGGACACTGTTTAATTGCTTTGTTTTGAATTTTTCAAGTAGTATATTATCATATCTAAATGGTGGCAATGGTGGGGCTGAAGTGATGACGATGGAGATGGTAACAAAGATCAGTTTTTTAATCTACTGGATCACTGGAGAAAAAACAGCCAATGTAGAGGAAGAGTATCAGTCTTTTTTAGCTCATTCTCTCAGAAAATCTGAACGAAACACTCATTGTACTTGCCTACAGCTAGGTTGACTGAGATATTTCAGGTAATATATATATATATATATATATATATATAAACAAATGGTAAATGAGTATATGCATATATACGTACAGGTATGTGCATACCGACATCCACCTGTATGTATAGGTGCATATCTGGGTACAGGACATTGCAAACAAAACAGAGACGAGAAAACACACAAGCCACATAGAGAACATTCTACTTCATCAGCTACCTCCGTTTTAACACCGGCGTTTCGAAGAGCTAGGCAGGACGCATCGTTAAAACAGCTCTTCCCATGGACCGCAAATTAAATTTGTATACA
>NC_068983.1:113664569-113665306 GCF_001194135.2 Octopus bimaculoides
ATATATATATATATATATATATATATATATATATATATACATACATGCATATACATATATACACACACACATATATACACACACATGCATACATACATATATATAGATATGAAACATCTTTTCTTTCGAAATTGTATAACTGATTTTTAAGTGAAGTACAAGGCTACACAACTTAGAGACGAAAGGCGATAATCAATTACATCTATCTCTACTTGACAGATACGTATTTTATACACCACAGAATGATGAAGGGTAAAACCAGTATGGAAGAATTTGAACTTAAGACTTAAAGAAAGCCAGATAAATATCACAAGATATCTGGTCCGACGCACGAGCGCTGCCAACAGTGTGTATCGTTTTCATTCAGGATTTTTCTCGTAATTTACCCTTAATAGTTTCATTTATGCTTCTACACTGATAGGCTAAGACCTGCAGCAATCTTTAAAAACCCTAAATAAAGCAATAATTGAAATTCAGTTAGTGCTCGGACATATAGTATTCTTAAACTGCAACATTTTAATCTTGCTATAAAATTGAAGTGGATATCCGTCTGTCTCTCCATCACATCTATTATAGAGCGGGAAAGAAGGGCGGAATCAAAATATACTACGTCACAATGTATTTTTAGAAGAGGAAGAGAAAAAAAATGTTGTTAAGAAAGAAAAAAAGAGAGAGAGAGGATGTGTGTGTGTCTGTGTGTGTGTGTGTGTGTGCGTGTGTGTGCGTGTGTGTGCGTG
>NC_068983.1:113665316-113667411 GCF_001194135.2 Octopus bimaculoides
GAGAGAGAGGATGTGTGTGTGTCTCTGTGTGTGTGTGCGTGTGTGTGCGTGTGTGTGCGTGTGTGTGCGTGTGTGTGCGTGCGTGATAGATAGATAGATAGATAGATAGATAGATAGATAGATAGATAGATAGATTGGCCGGTAGTGTTGTCATCAAGGTAAATAGAAAGTTTTGATAAAAACGCTGGAATTTAAGTGCAAGTCTGTCAACAGAGCGCAACACAGTCACTGAGCACTTATACACAATATTGCAGCTCAAACGGTAACCACTCAAAGGGAAAGTAGTGGGTATTTTGAAGCTACATTTGTTCTTATCACGAGTTAAGTGCAGTGCAAAATTTCTCGCGTTATAATTATAGTTGTTGTAGTTATTGTTATCATTATTATTCTACTTCTCAGAGCTCTCTGTCTTACTTGCTCTGTTTGATTCTCTGAGAGAAGATAGCAACCTGTTGCAATAGGTCTCACAGGGTCTCTTTCCGCAAACTATAAGCTTTATTAACTTTACATTAACTTATCGTGGAAGACATTCAACACCCAAGCACCATTCTCAAAATCCTATCTGTCCCTAAAAGAGCGGTTTGGGGGCCTGTTCTGCCCTCATGTCAATTCCAATTTCTCTGACATATTTCTTGAACCTGAGAGTTAGTGCTTCGAGTGCCCCTGCAATTTCGTCTTTTAATTGTCTGTATTTCTCGATCTTTTCCGAGTTATTATCATTATTAATATTGAGTGAGCGAGCAGTGCATACTAGCAAACTCACACTAAGGTAAAATAAACGAAGCCCAGTGTACCCATCATGACTACCGGTCTGATAAGGATACACAAGGCAACATGCATCACAGCCATATGTGCGCGACATGATGATCTCATATCAAAATAAACAGCGTATGACCTCGCAGGTGGGGACCAGTGAAAATTTTCTTCAGGTCGAGTGGCCCATCCCGCTCAAAAGGTCCTTGAATAAGGGTTGTTTAAGGATGTTGAACGAAACACCCATGTTTCCAAAGAGAATTATTCAAACCCCAAAGAATTCCTTTCAACACATGGCTATGATGCTCTCCTACTACTTCTGCTCGTTATCAGGGATGCACATATCGTTAGCCACTTTAACTTGTTAAAGTCTGACAACCAAATCTGCGGTATTGAGCAGAATATTTATTGTAGCCCATCTTTTATATCAAGACAAAACAATGTACATGATAACATTTCCAATCAGAAGCCATGTCAGCCACTGCCTGGTACTGCATCTGGGCATTGTTATTATTATTATTATTATTATTATTATTATTATTATTATTATTATTATTATTATTATTATCATTATTATTATTATTATTATTATTATTATTATTATTATTACCTCCGCCTTTGCAAATGCGGAGGTGGATAGATTCGGATGAAACTGTCAGGGATGTTTGGCCTCGTGACTGCCACGAACTAAGTAGAATTTTGAATTGATCGAGTGCTGTACAAGGATTCTGGATTATTTGTTATATTTACTTTACGTGAAGTATTACGATCTTATATACATATATTTTTATTTATTTATTTATGGGTTTCAAGCAAGTGGCTGTGGTCATGCTGGAGCACCACCGTGACTTTCCGTCTTTATGCTGTGCTCTCTTCACGTTCCTTGCATGGCTCTTCTCCTCCACCTGATATAGTCCAATCAAGAGTTTTGATGGCACATCTGGTGTATAATAGAATTTGACATCACTGCCCTAAACTGTGTCTCATTTCGAGCCCTTGGTTCGTTTGGTATCGTGGAGAGGAAAGCGTTGAGTTTTGTCTTGAAGACCTCTATATCCATGTCTTGCAGGTCTCTCAAATATTTTGGCAGGGCATTAAAGAGCTGAGGTCCTCTGAAACCGAGGCTGTTGCAGTACCTCGTTCTTATGTGAGATGCAGTGGACGGTACCCTTGGTACCATGCAGTGGCGACCTGTGCGGGCATTCGTGTAGTACTTGATGCCAAAGTTTGGTACCAGTCCTTCCAGTATTTTCCATATGTATATTATAACATATCTCTCCCGCCTGCATACATATATATATATATATATATATATTTATACATACATACATAGTTAATTTAT
>NC_068983.1:113667792-113671253 GCF_001194135.2 Octopus bimaculoides
TATATATATATATATGCATGAATACATATATACAGGCACGCACGCACACACACACACACACACATACATATAATACTAGAGACAGAATCAAAAATGAACTAATACCAACTATTTAGAGACCAAGTGAAACAATTAACAGAGGAGATATCTAAAGAGATCAGACGATTATCTAATATATTACTATTTATACCGACAAAAATGTTTATTAAAAATAGAACAAATTCTACAGGGAGCACAGCTAGAAGAAAATGTATAAATAAAGAAGGAAGCTAAAAGTAAACAAAATTGAAATATTTCATGGAGAAATAAGTGTAATTGCTAAAACGAAATTCAGTAATCCCTCGATTATAGCGGGTATTACGTTTCAAACCCTCCACAATAAGTAATAATCCGCGAAGTAGAAACAGTACTGTATATTTTTTTTTATCATTTTTATAATTTGTATACATATCACGGATAAATCGACGTAAACTTAAATAACAAACCGCGATAGGTGAACCGCGATGTGGCGAGGAATTACTTTGTAGTACAATAAATGCAGAAAGGGACCAAACGATAAAAAGTTCCTGACATTCCAGATATTCTGTTATTTATTTATTTAAAGTATAATATTATATTTATGTTTTTCCTTTATTTTTATTTGGAAGTACTGACTTGTAATTATGTTAATCGGTGTTTCTCCAACTAGCAAAATAATTTCGAAATTGAAATGTCACATCCTTACTGTAGTGGCTTCAGTAAGTTTGTTTCTATACTACCTTTTCCTCTTTTGAGGATATTCCTAATGGAATCCTGCTGTTGATTAAGAATATTAAACATCGCTCAGGGAATTGGGAAAGTAGAAAAAAAAAACTGTAGTGTGTAGAAGTAAATTAAGGACATACTTATTGTAAAATGGAAAAAAAACCCTCAGAAAATTTAACATTTTTCATGATGGCTTACTCAAAACTTTTTAAATTTTGGCAAAAGACAAGCAAGTTCAGAGAAGGTGGCTTAGTCGATTACATCGACCCCAGTGTTCAACTGGTACTTATTTTATCAACCCCAAATGGATGAAAGGTAAAGCTGACCATAGCGGAATTTGAACTCAGAGCGTAAGGACAAACTAGATGTCGCTAAATATTTTAGCTGGCGGGTTAACTATTCTGCGAGCTTGCCGCCTTGTTTAAAACAAGAATATTAACAAATAAATCTACTAAAATCCATTTCTGATTTACGCTGGGAAACAAATGAAAATATATGAAATGTCAAACTCTGAGAATTTCAGACAAACATCGTATTACCTAACAACGTAGGTTTTTTAAATCACATATAACACGAAGAACAATCTTTTCTACTCTAGGCACAAGGCCCGAAATTTCGGGGGAGGGACCAGTCGATTAGATCGACGCCAGTACGCAACTGGTACTTAATTTATCGACCACGAAAGCATGAAAGACAAAGTCGACCTCGGCGGAATTTGAACTCAAAACGTAAGGACAGGCAAAATACCAATTTCTTTATTGCCCACCAGAGGCTAAACATAGAAATGGACAAAACAACTGATGAGATCAGTAAATTGATATGATTTTACATAAAATATGACTTTTAAAAATTAAATGAAATATATAAAAAATCGAATGAAATTAACAATACAGGGACAATACAAATGAAGCGATGATCAGGCCACGCTCCGACCCCACAAGCCCCGATCTATCGCTGGTACCTATTTTGTTCTTTTTTCCGTCTATTCACACGGTTCCATGCACGCATAACACTCGTGCAACATGCTTCCATCTCTTTTGGAACGTAAACTCCGACAGACATCTCTTCTCCAGCCACACATTCCTTTTCAAATGAAAAATAAAAAATGATCGTAAATTGTAGCCATAGATAAAGCTGCCTGTCTTAATTCTTTTTATCCTAGTCTTCCATACTGCCTCTTTCGTTATTGCTACAACCGTGAGAAAACAATTCTTACCTTCGTTTGTTATAACTCCCGGTGGATCAATTTTTATAATTGACTCAATCGACAGCTGTACTCTTCCTTCGCCGAACAGGTGTTCAGCATAAGCCCACATTTCAGATATCTCCGGACACTGAACAATAGCGTGAGGAACGGTTTCCCTGTCCCCTACCCCGCATCTTGGACAGTTCGGCGACCGACGCTTACCGTGTCTTGCGAGCTTATCCCAAACGGGCAAGGCACCTCTGTAGCATTGCCAAGTTAAGGACTTTTGGAAGTTGTATAACGTTCTCAACCCGGTGAAACAGGCTGTCCAGTTGAATAAACCCGAGACCTAGAGTCGCCCCCAGGCCATCATTGCATTCAGACTCTACCAACCCACTATATAAAATCTGTATTTGACCCCCACCGCTGGCGTTGCCCAAGCGCCGAAATAGCAAGAGGGCCTTACGGCACTCTTTATGCCATTCACTCGACCTCGGTCTACGAGAACACCAGGGTTCCTGTTCGCAAAAACTTTTGAACTCCGAGAACATTTGTCTGGCCAGCGGAGACCACACCCGTTCACTATCCAGGAGAATCCAGAGGTGCCTCAATCTCAACGCATGTCTGCGCATCATTAACCAAGGCATCCCTAAACCTCACTTTAAAGGCTTTTGACAGCAGACAGAGCGTTTCACAAGTGGCGACCTGCCCTTCCACAAAAAGCGAAAGAGCTGTCTCTCCAACCTGATCAACCACCAATCGGGACAGGGCACGACGGTCATGCGGTAGATAATGACCGATGCGATAATCACATCGGCCACCTCTACCCTCCTTTTCAGGGATAGCCACCGCCAAGAACAGGTCTTGAGTACTGCCGCCACCCTGCTCAATATCTCCGTCCAGTTCTCTATCTGGAGGCCTGGTCCAAACCAAACTCCCAGCAAATTAACCGGTCCCTCCGTCCAGCGCCCAACAACGCTGTCTGAAGGCATCAACTTGCCAACCCAGGTGCCGAGCTGCAAGCCGACCGACTTTTCCCAGTTAATCTTTGCTCCTGCCACCTCCTCGTAATCCTCAATAGTCTTACCCACCTCACGTAGGCGTGCTACTGCGGTTACGCTGATAGTGATATCATTCGCGTAAGCCGTAACAAACACCTCTAGAACTGGTTCTCTCGGAATGCCACTCAACCTTCGCAGTAGGGGCTCCAGAGCCACCACAAACAATAGCGGTGAGAGCGGACATCCTTGACGAACCGACCGTCTGATGCAGAACGGCTCTGAAAGGAAACCGTTCACGCGAACTATCGAGTCAATGTTGCGGTACAAAGCGATAAACCACCTGAGGAAGCCAAGGCCCACGCCGAACCGCGCAAGCACAGTCTCCAGGCATCAAAAGCTTTAGACTGGTCCAAATGTACCAGTGCCCCACCTTTGCCAGATTTATTACCAACCCTCTCTATGGTATAACGGATAAGATGGAGGGTATCCTGAATGGTTCTGCCAGGGATGGCACATGTCTGTGCCCCCCC
>NC_068983.1:113672122-113683889 GCF_001194135.2 Octopus bimaculoides
TGTGTGCGTGTGCGTGTGCGTGTGCGTGTGTGTGTGTGTTCGCTCGCACAGTTCATTTAAATTATCAAGGTGAGTGCAGGAGATTATTTCGCTCTTTTTCAAAATAATTAGAAAATGGAAAGAAACGAGAAAAAATATCCAGTATACAACGATTTACATAGAGTAAAAATGGATAGGACTTTCACTTAAGAAATATCGCTTCCAGGCTTGTGTTTAATAGCTGGTTATTTCCTAACGAAGGCTTCCTTCTTCATGCACACGTACACCAGCACATACACAAACATACATACCGAGCATACATACATACGTACATACATGCATACATACATACATGCATACATAACAGATGTACCAAGTTTTATACATATTTACATATATACACACATATATATATATACATACGCTTATCTACGTATACGTATATGTACGTATGCGTGTGCATAGAGAATGTGTTACTGGAATGTAGAAGTCAATGGAATGCCTCATATAAACATACTTATCCACTATATATTCTAACCGCCGGGGTTATGTAATTCATAAAGATGCCCCTCATGCACCACTGCTCTATCTCCCGGAAGACGAAGCTCCGCATCTACAACGCATCGACTCTCTGCAGTCTCCTTTGTGGGGCAGAAACGTGGTCTCTCTCGGAGACCTGGCAAAAAGAATCGACAGCTTCGATAGCAAAGCTCTGAGAACTATCTAGAATATCAAGTGGTACCATTACATTTCCAACAAAGAGCTGTGCTTGCATCAGCCCGCAACCTCCCACCTGATAACTATTCGTCGCATGCACTGGTACATACATGTCCTCTGTCTCCCGCAAAATCATCCTGGCAGGGCTTTAATCTCATTCGACGCAACAACTGCAGACTGGAAAGGGACTCGTGACAGGCCCCGCTCCAGATGGTTGGACGTGATTAAAGAAGATCTCCAGTAATTCTGACCGCTCACCCTCGCTGCCGAAAGAATACTTTCGGCAGTAAGAGATACCCAAAAAGTGACGGAAACAGGAGAATTTAAAGAGAAAAGGAAGAGCAGACTGAACAAATGAAAAGAAACTGCGTAGCTAATTCATGCAATGAACCGAAAATGTTTGAAGTGAAGTCCCCTTCGGTTGACGGACGGGAACTTGAAATGAGAGACCGAAACGTCAGTTTTGATTGACTTCTGTACGATAACACAAAATGAATATAAGTGCAGACGTGACTGTATAGGCAAAAGCGTGCATTAAGTATGTGGCTTCAAGACAATAAAAAAAATGGTATTAATGCCGACCAGGAGATGTGATAGAAAATGAGAATTATAAGATCTTATGAGATTTTGCCATAAAGACTGTCCATAGGCGCAGGAGTGGCTGTGTGGTAAGTAGCTTGCTTACCAACCACATGGTTCCGGGTTCAGTCCCACTGCGTGACACCTTGGGCAAGTGTCTTCTACTATAGCCACGGGCCGACCAAATCCTTGTGAGTGGATTTCGTAGACGGAAACTGAAAGAAGCCCGTCGTATATATGTATATATAGATATATGTATGTATGTGTGTGTTTGTGTGTCTGTGTTTGACCCCCCATCATCGCTTGACAACCGATGCTGGTGTGTTTACGTCCCCGTAACTTAGCGATTCGGCAAAAAGAGACCGATAGAATAAGTACTAGGCTTCCAAAGAATAAGTCCTGGGGTCGATTTTCTGGACTAAAGGCGGTGCTCCAGCATGGCCGCAGTCAAATGATTGTAACAAGTAAAAGAGTAAAGAGTAAAAGAGTATACTGTTGGAGGCAAGAAGACCAAACATGAATATAGAGGGCAAAATAAACAGTGTAAGATCATATATTTTGAAATTCCTTATGATAGCAGAGTTAATATCAAAGAAATTGAAAAGCTTGAGGAATACTAGGATCTAGCCAAAGAGCTGAGAGGATTGTGAAAGACCAAGGTAACAATTATTCCTGTGGTAATAGGTGAACTTTGCGCAAAAATCAAAATTCTACATAAATGACTGAAATAAAATTGCAACTCGCATTGTCAACTTGCATAAAAGTACCACCCTAGATTCTGCAAGCATCTCAAGAAAAATTCTCAAGATTTGAGGAGACCTGTCCCAAAACTTCAATATAAATACCTGCTAACTTAATTAGCATAATGATAATAATAATAATAGCTCTCACAGAGTTCAAACATCTGCCAAGGCAACACCAACATCCTCTCAATGATTAGACGGAGACGATTTTTGCAATGAGAATATCTGAAATAAACTCGACTGCTCTCACAAACGAACCCGACCGCTCTCAAAAATTAAGTAAAGACATCAGAAAAATAATCCAGAATCCTTGTCCAGTACCTGATCGATCCTAATGGTAGTCATCGAATGTGAAGCTAAGTGTGCAGGCCGTGTTTGTAATGTTGTGTGTGTGTGTGTGTGTGTGTGTGTGTGTGTGTGTGTGTGTGTGTGTGTGTGTGTGTGTGTGTGTGTTTGTGTGTGCGTGTGTGTGTGTGAGTGTGATCTGCAGTGGTAACAGGGACAATTTTGTCTATGAAGGCCTTTTTTAGTCTATCCACTGATATAGTGTCTTTACGATCATTAAGGTCTATAGTGAAAAAGTTATCCGTGAGTGAAAGAAAACAGAAAGGACCTGCATATGGTGCTGTTAACGGAGGTTTAACAACATCGTTGTGCACAAAAATGTGAGTCCACAAAGTAAAGCTTCCTTGTCGGTAAAATCTTTTAAACAGGAGCGATATATTCAAAATTGGTAAAACTAAAAGTTGTCGCCGATAAATTAAATTTATTATTGTTACTGAATATTCTAGTGTTATTTAATTTCTGAGCAGTTTTGCTGCCGTTTGTTTATGTAGTATGATTCCTGTATCCATCAGTTTCTACTAAGTTTGAGACGTGAATGAAATTAATAATAGAGAAACGAAAATAAGACTATGGAAGCAGCAACGCCGCCATAACTTACGTGGAAACCATGAGCGTGCTTTCAAGGGAGATAATCAGAGAAAGACTTGAAAGTCAACGTAAGATCGTAATACTTCACGTAAAGTAAATATAACAAATAATCCAGAATCCTTGTTCGGTACCGGATAGATCCAAAAATCTAATTAGTTCGTGCCAGTCACGAGACCAAACATCCCTGAAAGTTTCATCCGAATCCATCCAGCGGTTCTTGAGATATCTTGTCCACGGACAAACAAACAATCATGACTGAAAAACAATACCACCGCCTTTGCAAAGGCGGAGGTAATAATAATGATAATGCCCGAAATTAGCACAACGCGAATACAAAAGACGTCATGAGAATGTGGCAAGAATGATCCATTGAGAACTCTGTGGTAATCACAGCCT
The DNA here is from genome assembly GCF_001194135.2 of Octopus bimaculoides. Lineage (NCBI taxonomy): Eukaryota > Metazoa > Mollusca > Cephalopoda > Octopoda > Octopodidae > Octopus > Octopus bimaculoides. Next base: position 113,675,470 of record NC_068983.1, read on the forward strand.
ACAAAGACCAAACACGTGGTATGCGCAAACCTCAGAAGGAGTCACTGAGAATAAGATCTGTAAAATCCTGTAGGACACAATGATTCAGTGCGATTACCTGACCAGACATCGGAAACCGGAGATTATTGTGGTGAATAAAAAAGAAAGAACATGTATTATAATCGCCATAGCATGCCCCGGTGACAACAGAATCAATGTGAAAGAAGAAGAAGAAGAAGAAGAAGAAGAAGAAGAAGAAGAAGAAGAAGAAGAAGAAGAAGAAGAAATAAATAACTATAACGATTTGAAGTGGGAAATACGAAGTTTGTGGTCAATGAGGAATGTAGACATGATACCAATAGTAATTGGCACACTTGGAAGTATCAGCGCTCAACTACCAACATGGCTGAACAAGATTGGTGCAAGTGTGAAGGTAAAACACCTACAAAAATCAGCATTGCTTGGAACTGCAAGAATTCTTCACAAGGTTCTTGAAGCATGACCAGTAAACAAGTATCACCTTAGTCTGCTGGGTGTGGACAACTGGCTCTTTTCATCATTGATCTCAGTTCTTGAGAGGTACTTTATTTTATCGACCACTGCATGATGAAAGGCAAACTTAAATTATTAACCTCGGCAGGATTTAAACTCAGAACGGGCCAGAAGAATTGCCACGAGATTTTGTAGCATCATTGTAATCACTGTCATTATTACCATGAGTATTTTTATTACAATTAGTTATATCACTGTTTTCCTAATATTTTCATTCGAGATCTAAATAGATGATTTGGAAAATTAATCGAATGAATACAGAATTTCTTGTACACGAATATAGCTGTTTTAATTGTATAACATTATAATCTAATGATTTTATGCTACACAGTTTATTATGGAAGACGAACCAAAATATAGAAGGCTCAGCAAGGAAGATAACTAATTCTGTGTTTGATATTTATCTAAGTAATTTTTCATATTATACTATAGCAGAAAGTAGATAGCCAGTTAATGTGGCGATCATATTAATAGCATTTCAACAAAGTGATTTCTACTCCAGTTCCCAGCTCTGTCAGTCGATCGCAGGTTATAGAAAAGATCAAAGCCGATATTCGCTACAATACTTCACATGAAGTTCAGGCGATGTCATTAATTCTTGATAGCTAGAAAATTGTCCACTCATAAGTGGCGTTGTCGTTTGAGGATAATATTTTATTGCTTTAACATAATTTTCAAAGTTGAGCTAATGTTTTAAATAACTGCCGACCCACTCTATCATCTGAAGACTTTATTTTGTTCTATTACAAAACAAAAATTCTTTTCTAGAACAAATAGTTTGATATTCTAAACAAGTTCACTCTTATCCAAAATACACACATGAAATCATGTTTACATGTCGTTTACAATTTGATTTCTACATTTATCTTACTTTCTGTCAATTTTAACTTGCTTTCTTTTCTTCTCGACTTTTCCGACCTTCAGCTCTCCCACTTATATTTTGATAACATATTTGTATTACGACGTTAAAATGAAAGAGATTTTAAACTGTCATCATTATTCCATCATGACATCAAAACAAAATACGTAAGTTAGTTTTAAAAAAGCTAACAGATCCAAAAAGACAAATATTTATCATTCCCTGGATTCTAAATATGACACTTCTTAAAAAGAAGTGATTAAACCCAGGGCAGTTAGCATAATGATTGATGCACTGGAATTTTAAAACGAAAAAGAGAGAGAGAATAAAATAGACTGATCTGAGGAACTTCGCACACAAATAGGGAGGCACTCATGTCATACATTATATATTATTAGCAAGGTTTTATGAATATAATCAAAATATATTCACCATAAGCACACAGAGCTATGGTTGGTTTTACAGCGAAAAACCATAGTTGTATTCATGATCTAGTTTTGCATAAAAAGAGGAGACTATTTGAGAGAAAATATGGTTCAACTAAGTGAATTTAAATGAAGCTGTATTACTGAAATCTATTTTCGTATATTTTTTCGGGTATGAGCAATGAAATTTTAGACTAATGATGTTTGAACTGATAGTAAAAAATACTATATATTATTCTATGTTTGTGAGTTTGTGCCTGTGTGTCTTGTAAACACAACTTCAAAGATGGCAATAATTTTTAAAAATCAAGAATTTGTGTTGTATGGTATTTGGTATACCTCTATTTGTCTATGTTGCTCATATGCCACTGGCCACTCTCAGATATTTCTCTTAGCTCACATTTGTTTAATTTATGCAAATTACTTACGTCATTATTGTTTCCTGCTTTTTTAAATATTTCTACTCGAGATAAGTTAGAACAATTGTCATGCTGACTGTCCTCTTACTTCTTGACAATGAGTCTGTCCTTTTCATTAATGGCATATCAACTTCGGAGTATTCTTGATACTTGATATACGCACTTTCCATAAAGAGCTGTTCTCAATTGCTATTTGATAATTGTGACAAATCCTCTAGAAGTGGAGATAATTTTAATAAATCGAGAGTTTTATGTTGTCTGGTATCTTATAATTGTATTTGAATGTCTTGTATATACATATCACTGGCTACTCTTAGTTCCAGTATTCTATCCGAAAAAAAGAGGTTGGTAAAAAAACCAAATTCATTATCTTCACTTCGTTTTTGTGTCTATCTTCATCTATAATCATGAAAGCTGGGTAATTACCGAAAGATTACGATCGCGAGTAGAAGCGGCCGAAATGTGGTTCCTCCGAAGGATCTTTGAAATAATGTTACTCGACAGGTTGCGTAGCGCGGAGATCAGGCAGTCTCTCCGAGTTGAGCCGCAACTACTCCGTATTCAGAGGTCACAGGTCCGGTGCTGCGTGCATCTAATTAGAATTTGGGAAAAAAGAATCGCAAAATATATTCTTCAATCGAGCCAACTGACAGAAGATCTAGGAATATACAAAGAACGCGATGGTCGGCTAATATCTATAATTATTGTTAGTCACGCTTGGGAATCCAGCCGGAAAATTGCCTGTTATTTTTATCTTTAACCCTATGGAGGAGCTGCCTGACGACTCTACTTCCACGACCCTTCTAGGAATAATGGGTGGAGATGATGAACGGATGTATTATAGAGAGCCACCTATGTATCATACTTAATGTATGATAGTGTTAATAGGCCAGTTTCGGCGGGATTCACCCTAAGATAAAATATTTTATGGATGTGTTGTGGTAAAAACACAGTGAATATAGGAAGAAGAAAAATCGCCTCAGTTTTTCTTTATTCATGTTTATGTCTGTTGGGGTAAGTGTATGTATACAGATGTTGTAGTCAAACGTGTTGTTTATTCTGTCGTATTTTTCAGTTGCATGTTGTTAGTTTTCAATTTCTGCCGTTTGGTTGTTCACTGGTATATTTTTTAAGTTTGTTTTTATTTGTTTGGTGGTTATTTTGTTTTATTTACTTTAATTTTCTAATCGTCGGAACCTAAGCAAGAAGATGTTTAAGCTCTAGCGATATGCGGTAGAATAAAATAAGGATTTCTTTTTTAAACGGATCTTGTTGTCTCACCATAGTAAGGTGTTGACCTTTCAAAATGTTGAATAGAGGTCTTTGTGTAAAATAAACTCCAAAATAAATGTTACGTTCCACTAGCACTCATAAAAACACTGAGTAAAAACGGAGCGCGTGATTTTTTCACGATAGACCGAAGGTCACAGCAGAAGAAAAGTAAAAAGGAAAATGAAATATTAATTCTACTAATACTACTACTACAACTAATAATAATAATAATAATAATAATAATAATAATAATAATAATAATAATAATAATAACTGGGAGGACTAAAGTATTAATACCAAACTACTGAATAATAATAATAATAATGATAATAATAATAATAATAATAATAATAATAATAATAATAATAATAATAATAATAATAATAATAATAATAATAATAATAAATGCCCTGATGCAGTACCAGGCAGCGACATTCATGGCTTCTGATCTTAACTGATTGAAAGTGTTATCGTGTACATTGTTTTGTCTTGGTATAAAAGATGGACTACAGCAAATTTTCTGCTCAATATCACACATTTGCTTGTCAGTTGTTTGACCTTAACCAGTTGAGCATGTCTCTTGGAGGCTGACGATATATGTATCTCTGATCACTAGCAAAAGTAGTGGGGAAGCATCATAGCCATGTGTTGGGAGGAATTCTTTAAAGTTTGGATAATTCACCTTTGGAAACATGGGTGTTTCCTTCAACATCCTTAAACAGGCCTTAATCAGGGACGTTTTGAGCGGGACGGGCTACTTGACCCGAAAAAATTCTAACTAGGCCCACCTACAAAGTCGTGCGCTGTTTATCTTGATATGCAATCACCATGTCACGCACATACAGTTGTGATGCATGTGCCTGGTGTACCATTATCAGACGGGTAGTCATGATGGGTATACTGGGCTTCATATAGTTTACTCCCAGTGTCACTTTGATGGCATGCACTGCTCTCTCACTCAATAATAATAATAATAATAATAATAATAATAATAATAATAATAATAACAATGACACTTAAGAAAGTTAAGATGGGTTACCGATGTGGGATGAAATGCCCATCATTAAGCCATCTTCTGTTTATGGATGACCTGAAATTGTTTGAGAAATATGAAAAACAGATAGATTCTTTAACCAAAACAATCCAGAAGTGTGGTAGGGACATCGGTAAGGAGTTTGGGATCACCAAATTCTCAGTACTTAATATGAAAAGAGGGAAGAAAGCAGCCTGCAGAGGATTGTGGTTACCATCAGGAGAGACCATGGGATAACCCGACGGTAGTGGGTATAAATATTTAGGAATTTTGGAGCTGGATGACATTCTATATAGAGAAATGAGAATCAAGGTCAGCGAGACATCAAAAAAGGGTGAAGATGATGTTGCAATCCAACCTGAATGCCAAAAAGTTGATTTGAAGGCGTAGCTAGATTGATGAAGAGATTGCGGAAGACAACTATGGCAATTGCACTTGTGGTAATCGGCGCAGTTGGCACAACACCCAAACTGCTACTGAAGACGTTGCAGAATACTGGCATTGAGATACGCGTTATGTATTGCACATGTTCTGCAAGATTTTTGAGATTTGGGGAGGCTTGTTGTCCCCCAGGTTCAAGATGACATCCATTCTAACTAAAATAAATATTTTTCAATAGCTCAAGCGCCCAACATCAGCAACAACAAATCATACACGTTTTTTTTTTAATAAAAGAAGGTGGTCCTATGCCTGAAAAAAGAACGATCCGGTTTTTAACGATTTTGATCATTGCTCTGTCCTGTTAGAATGGACCTGCGGTTAAAAACATACTGGAAATTAATGGTATCAAGCTCATACTAATATACTTATATCCATATTTCCAACTCCATGAAGATCTGGAAAAAAGATATAGACAATATCCTTACTTGCCAGATTAACTAAAACATGTATACAAACATGAGTAAGAAAATATCAACACTAAATAAATTCTGACGTTCTTCAATCCTGAAAAGCCAAGAATAGAATTTTCAGTTGCATTCGTTATTTTATCTAACGTGATCTTGTAGTGTAATATATTAATGACTTTGACCTTATTGACATTAAAAATCACCACAAACACTCGTAAAATCGAAATAGATAATGTCCGTATATTCAACTACTTAATTTCTCCGGTGACGTGTAATAATTTCTTTAAATAATCTGAATGACAGAATTTTAATACCTGAGTGCGTGCACATGTGTGTGTGCATGTGTGTAATTTTCTTTAGTTAAACTATGACCCAAATTCGACCAAGATAATGCTGAAAGAATTGATTACTTCTTAAACTCTAAATTTAGATTCAAGACCATATCAAATACTTTAAGATTTGCCCATTTCCACCGCAATAAAAATAGTACCACGAAAAGCACTTTATAGAATATAAGTAGACGGAGCTATATCTGAAAAGAATCTGCAATAAAAAGGCCTAAATTATAGAAGAAATTATATCTTTAAATGCTAACTTGTTCTCTTCTTTGGAACTGAACAATATAAAGCAAGAAATTTACAAAATCGATTTTATTTGTTTAAAAGAAAATGAATGCAGCTAACTGAGCACTTTTTCTCTAAATGTCTCATTATCAAACTAATGATTGATCTTCACTCTCTTGCATGGGATTTTAGAAAGGAGGTAGTATATCATTCTCGTATTTAAATATAATGTACTTAATAAGGACAATATTAGATCTTAAGTTGATACATCATTTTTGACGTTCAAAACATACAGAATTTTTGTCACTTATTGGATGTTGTTATATAAAAGTTAAAGCATAATACAAAGTATAATTGACAGAAAAAGTAAAGTATCATATCATGTAAGTGTAAACGATGGCTTATACTCTAAGATTTAAATGATTCTTCCTGGAAAGAAATTTGAGACAGATATACATCAATTTCTGTTACAGGTTTTCTCTTTCTAGCATGTATCATTTCTATAAAATTCAAACTCATTGACATGAGATAATGTTGTTGTGTTTTTTTTTGTATGGTTCTTCATAGAATTTGCACGATGCGTATTCAATGTTTCTGATGTTTTGGTGGGAGTACTGCAGTTTATGGACAAATATTTCAAAGAGGAAGTTGACATAGAATTTATCCGTCTGGTCTTTGGATGTCTTTTCATATTGTTTTATTTTTTTGTATTTCTTACTATATTATCGGTTACTTCCCTTTCCATATTAATTCAATACTGATTACCATTTTGTATTTAGAGCATCGGATGTTCTCGGATCTATTCCATCTCAATCAGAGATTTTTCAATTCATTTTTTTTTAACTAAACAGTTTGAAACTTCGAATTCTGGTAGAATTTCTCACGTAGAACACGGTTAACTCTGAACGGTTTTGACAAAATTTCTTATTTTAGAAGTTATTTCGTATTAAAGTTGTCGTATTTGGGTAATTTCAACCAATCAACGACGTGTATTCGGTTGAAGAAACCTACTGCTGTTTGCGATAGTAATCGAAGAGGAACAATTTCTGAGTCATCTCTACTAAATGTCATCACTTTGTTCTATTCGTACGGCGAGCGAACACGATGTCACTTTCATCCTTTCTTCCTTTCAAGCCAGCACCGTGCGTTCCTTACTCTCTCCCTCCATTCTACACTATCAACTAGCAACCAATGAACGAACTTGTCACTGTCACTACAATTAGTGTATTTTCCGGTGTACAAGCCGCTATTTGTTTTGTTTTACCTTCATGTTTTGATTATGTTATTTTTTTCTCTAATAAAGACTTTTATATTGACGAAATGCGTTTGTTGTTGATTGTAGTAAGATAAAATCATGACAATAACAATATATCTCATAGTTGTAAAATAAGGTATTTTGAAACTACATATGCGTCAACAACAAAAAACTTAGTTACAGACTCGTTGCTCTATGATGTTGATTCTTCGAACAGAGTGGTTACATTTAGTAGAGATGACCCGGAAGTTATTCCTCTTCGATTACTATGACAAACAGCAACGTCGTTGATTGGTTGAAATTACCCAAATACGACAGCTTTAACACGAAATAACTTCTAAAATAAGAAATTTTGTCAAGAACGTTCAGAGTAAACCGTGTCCTACTTGAGAAATTCTACCAGTATATGAAGTTTCAAACTGTTTAGTTACAAAAAAAAATTAATTAAAAAATCTGTGATTGAGATGGATAGATCCATGTTCTCATATAGTATTAGCTAGTGCCTTTTCCTGTTGTAAAGTAACTTATATTACAGAATATCTACATGATATTTTTTCGATTCACGCATTCAGTTCAAATGTGTGATACGCAGAAAATAACTTACTGTATTTTAATACTATTAATTTTCATTGAAGACAGGTTAGGAGCCCCAAGAAAAAACAAAATCTGTTTACTGAGGTGCATGATGGTTTCACCGCCAATATCTTGTAGATTTACAACCAAGGATAACTGAGGTTTTACTGTATACTGAATATATGTCCTGACCAATGTACTGATATCCATGTTACTAGACATTAGTGCATTGATATCAGCAGTTGACAATTTTCATTTTATTTGGAAAGGGCTAAGCAAAAGTTCTCAATATATTAAAAGAAGTCAAGTCAAACAGCTTGCTTACAAATAGTGGAATACTAATGTAATATATAGTATTAGGACAGAAACCAAAATCTACGTTATTTGGCGTAGCCATAATGCATTAGAGGCTTCAGAGAAGAGCATCAGCAGCACAAGTGAGAAGAGATTTCTTATTTTTCTTTTTCAGTATTCTCTACTTAAAGTATAAAAACACCTGAAGCACTACAAATACTATATTCAAAATTATTCATCACCTCAATACTACGCTATATTATAACTATCACACATATGTTTGTCTTCAGAGAAAAGATCTGTATAGACATGTATGTGCATAATCTCTCTCTCTCTCTCTCTCTCTCT
>NC_068983.1:113683929-113688406 GCF_001194135.2 Octopus bimaculoides
TAGTGAAGTATATTTGCCACTTAAATGTGGCTGACCCCGAGGGGTGGATGTTACTGTTGCTTTTAGCCCCAGGAGGACATCTCCTCCAGCTGGCTATCGACACACATTTTTGCCCTGTCTGTATTTGCCAAGGGAAGTTATCTTTCCCATCTTGATCTACGATACGTACGTACCCGAGTTTCAGGGTTATTTCCCTTCTTCAGCGTACGACAATCGCCGACCCTCGATATCAGTGAATAATTTCACTGGAGAAAGTTACATATATTTGCCAAGGGATGTCTTTTGCATCGAAGGTCGGCGATTGTTCCTCATAGAGGCTTAACATTCAGACATTTAGAAACGCTGCACAAACTTTAAAAGATAAATTCACTGATCCTGGAGATCACCATAAATTCTGCTTACAACATCTAGAGATCAACTTAAATTCTGCTTACATCATCTGCACTGACCTTATGCTACAGTGTAAATAAATATTGTGTCCAGGCTGGATGCGTAGTTAGCAAACAAATAAAAAATGATACCCAGCTAAATGAAATGATGTAATTATATTTGTTGCTAGTAAATCAACATGATTAATCCGGTTATCGATAAAAAATGCCCTCCCTCATTTCTACTGAAAGCAGTATCATCGTATTAAAAATACAAATTATATCACACTCTCCAAAAAAATAACCGACGCATTACTCACTACCTTTAGACTAAAATCAAGAAGGCATTTCCATAAATCAGTCAAAACAAATTTCAGCCATTAAGAAGTCTAAGTATATAAATGAATGGAAACACCCTCCACACAGTAGGAATTTGCTGATGACCTTACTGAACTACTACCGAGATTTGATTGTCTAATTTGACTGCAGTAGACATGGAAACTGAGTGACATAAGACCGCACAAGAATAGCAATTAACCTATCACCCACTTCGATCCCGAGATATGAAACAATTCATTAGGTTGGAGAAGTATACATGAAGTGGATCGCAAACGCAAATTTGGAGGCGTAAGAAATACTTTACTAAATTGCAAACGTGGCATTAATATAATACCGTTAAACCCGTAGAGTTCTGTATGGTAAGCATTGTACACATGTTTTTTTAATGCCACCTGAAGTGAATTTATATCAGTCACGCCGTTATGTAGTGCTCTCAGGAAATACATGAAAGTTACCATATATTATTTCCTCTCCTTTCACACAAAGGAAATTAAAACGCTACGACAAAGTCAATCAAATATATTGCTATCTTCAAACAACCAAGGAAATAGTGGTTTTTCCTTCAGATACTCTTACAAATTTTGACAAGCCATTCTTGTAAATTTTCTATTCATTTTTTCTGAATTATTTCAATATCAGATCAATTGTGTGCTCTGCTAGTGTACCTTATGAAAAAATGTTTAAGTATATATGAAAACAGAACTCGGTGTAGCTACAATGGAAGTGAAGGGCAAATAAGCAGATTGTTACAACTGAGAATTAAAACTTTCAAGTCAAAATAGTTGCTGCATTTGTTAATGTGACATATTGTTGATTTAAATTAGGAAAGCCTATGGGATTAATCAACGCTTAGAATAAATGTTTCATAAAATAAGTCGTTTATAAAATCAAAATCATCTTTTAGCTTGCAGCGAATTTTGTTCGCAACAAAACTTAACAGTTGACGTCAAAGTAAAATGCTTCCCAGCTTTTGCAAATGTTATATGTCGTCATTTTTCTCAGTAAACTATTAAGTCATATTGTGTCACTGGATTTTAATAAAGTATTAAAATAGGCCACGTCAATAGGTTTTGGTATATTTGTTATAATTTCAGTGTAATCAAACTTATCGCCCGTTTGTCACTGTAAGTTACGCGCAAGGTAACCAAACTTACTCAAAATTAAGCTCAAAGGAAGCTACACCCGAGTGGTTGGACTGAGGTGGCGAACGCATAAACTGCACCCGTTAATCCAACATGACCTGACCACCGAACCTGCACCAGTTTTCACCTGGCCTTGCTGGGGAGTCTGCTTTTTTGATTCTTGTGAAGCTACTCCAAAAGATGCCTGTAGAGAGAGAACAAAAACTGAGAGAGCTTGTGTGTTTGGTGGTCAGAGTGTTCCTTGATTGACTCTGTTTGGAGACTCTCTTGTACTAGGAGGACTGCATTATTCATGCGTTCATACATTTTGTATAACTATGTATGCTCTTTATCTCATTTCCCTTTCTTCCTCTAATCTTTTGTATGTAAACCACCACATAATGATTAACTGCCCGAGTAATATCCTTTTCATTGATATTTAAGGGGCAAATAAAAAACATCATTACTATTATTATTATTAATAATACTATTATTATTATTATCATTATTATTATTATTATTATTATTACAAAGGCGGCGAGCTGACAGAATCGATACCATGCCGGACAAAATGCTTGGTAGCATTTCATTGGTCTTTCCCTTTTGAGTTCAAATTCCACCTAGGTTGACTTTGCCTTTCATTCTCTCGGAGTCGATAAAATAAGTACAAGTTGAACACAAGATTTCAGGCCCTGTGTCTATCGTTGAAAGGTTTATTGTTGTTGTTGTTGTTCGAGTAGATGATTGGCTAAAGGGTTAAATCGTCGAACAAAATGCCTTACAGTAGTTGTTCCGATGCTTTACGTCCTTACGTTCTGAATTCAAATCCTACCAAGTTCAACTTTCCCATCCTTTCGGGGCCGATAAAACATAATATCCAACATGTACTGGTTTCAGTGTAATCGACTGACACTTTCCCCTTTAAACCTGTTGACCTTGTGCCAAACTTTGAAACCATTTATAATCATTATTATTATTATTAAAAGTATTTTTACACTTCAGAAAATCGTGTTTTTGGATCAGCTAATGCCAAACCCTTGCTTCTCGAAAGAATTTAACAGTAGATGTCAATGTAATTGAGTCTAATAGAACAAACATAGATATCCGGCTTTTCTGGTGGTGGCGGGCTCCTTTTAATTCTAGAATATGAAGAAAGTATAACATCTGTCAAGCTCCAACAGGCTCAAGAAATAATTTAAATACAGTGATTGGAGATCAAAGCAAAAAGTTACAGTTGTAGTTTAGGATTTCTTTATGTATAGCTAGCTGTATTTTGGGTAGTAGTAATGTTTATAAATATCGGATGAATGAAGATAGCAGGAGCAAACGTGCCGGCGTGAAGTTAGTTTTAATTGAGAATTAAGCAGAAAAATCAGAATATTCCGCGAAATGTTCAAATGCGATCGAGAAAACGTGTTGGAATGAACATTAGCTGATTCAGATAATTCAAAATACTTCTTCAGGTAATTCCTGATAATTATTCCTTTTTTTTTTTCTTCTATATCAATTTAAATCTTTCATGAGCGTGATGTTAGTTTGTTTGCTTAAAATAATTTTCAGTTGTAATGAAATCATTAGAGAAATTATAAATTTCCCCTTTCCCCATCAAACAAAAAAAAATGCCGAAAAAGTATAAGCTTGATAATTTTTTTCTTTCTATTTTCTTCTGACTCAGAAAATGTAAGATGAAGCATTTTGTTATTTTTCGATTTTTTTTTTTTCAAAAATATATCCAATATAGTGTTTAATAATAGTTTAGTTTGTAATTAAACAGCTGTTTAAATATTGGTGAATTTTAAGGATTAATATATAAAAAAAAAAAAGTTATTTACACAAGATAATAGAAATTTTTCAACAATCATTACAAATTACAAGAGAATATTCATTATGAATATAATTATTTTTATCATCATTGTTATCTTACCATTATAAATATTCATCAATAACGCACTTGTATTTGCTACTGTGTGTGAGAAAGAGTCCAAGTAAATTGAATACAAAATCTACTGGTAAATGGGGACATTATATTTCTTGTCTCCACAATACATAATTTAGTAATTTAGGCTAACTGGGACTATGACTGAAGTGTCAGTGGGGATAAAATTTTACGTGGACGACGAATTTCTAGTGTTAAGAATATATGGATATATTCATTTTATTGACTTCAGTTTCTGGTTTTACTCGATATCAACCGTAATATTTATTTGTCTAGCACATATTTTATTGATCTAAATTTCATCAAATGGATAACGTACCATTTTTGCACAGCACCATGTGAAAAAAAACCTGTGTTGTGGGAAACACATAAATTCACACACACACACACACATATATATATATATATATACACAACACACACACATATATATACACAACACACACACACACACACACAACACACGCACACACAGTGGCCCAGTGAAGATTGGTTAGACATTCTAAAAATTCTCCATCTGAGATTCTTATGTGAATATATGCACACGCTTGGGTGTATGTAGAGACAGTTCAACCAACACACCAACTCAGCCACATATTTATAAACAACAGGAACTCTCTTAACTCAAAAAGCCTGGTCGCTTTATTAGCGACCGGCTTGAACTCTCTCAAGAAGTCAAATAAAACCCAAAGAAAAATTATACACACATGCAT
>NC_068983.1:113688701-113689598 GCF_001194135.2 Octopus bimaculoides
TGTGTGTGTGTGTGTGTGTGTGTGTGTGTGTGTGTGTGTGTGTGTGTGTGTGTGTGTGTGTGTGTGTGTGTGTATAAGGTGATTCAAAAGTTGAGTTCCTTAATGTACCCAAAGTCTTCCCTTTTGTTACTCCTCCTTCACGCCTCCTCACGACAACCGTCATCAACTTCTCCATTGCATTCACTACCCTCCTCCTCCTCTTAAATTTCAATCCCTTCGTTGACTGCCATAGCTCAGAGTTTCAGTTGTTGATACTGCTAGCTCCCTAAAGTAGGTTGAGCAGTTAAATCAGTTGTATAACTACAATATGACGGTAATTATGTTCCATTGTTCGGCGAATTAAGCAGAATTACTATTATATTGTACCACTTTTATGCCAATGAGCATTGTCTCGCCTTTTGATAATGGCATTTTTCTAATATATATATATATATATATATATATAAATTAGAAATGGAAACTAAAATAATAAATTGAACTATTAAATAATTTAATCATTAAATGATAAATTCAATTCAATTTTATTGTTTTATAAAAACAAATGACACACCTAGTAAATTAGAAATGTTTCTACATCATTAATAAAAACAAGTTTTTCAAGAATGATAAAATAACGTTTTAGATATAATGAGGTTTCATCATACAGACATATCTTCTTAGATATCTTAGGAAAAATAGCAATTGAAAATTTTTATAATTGCTAACGCTTTTCAAAACAAAAATGCTTTTTAAGAGCAAGCTTAATCATAATCAAATAATCTAACTCAAATTCCGTAAATTCCTAAATGTAAATCTGTTGGTATCTAGTTCTATAACCGATTTTGTTACATAATACACACAGTCATGTATGCATTTATATATATATATATATATATATACATATATATATATATATAT
>NC_068983.1:113691985-113704783 GCF_001194135.2 Octopus bimaculoides
ATATATACATTCATATATATACACATACATTTACATATACATATAGATAATCAAATTAAAACATAGGGTAAAAATCAGATATTCATTAATATTAATTTATTACCAGGAAGCTAGCACATTGAAAGAATCCGAGAGATTCAGAAAAAATATCTGAGATCTTAGGGGATTAAGGTATATTTTATATATATGAAGTTGACCAGTAAAGTAGACATCTAATATGCTAGAAATAGATCACATTTTGTGTCTACTAAGACTTAGTAATTCTCAAAAGAAATTCAGCGAAGCAGTGGTGGTTGTTCCGTAGTAGGTGTTTCTTAAATTTTAAGATTTTGATTGATGTCCATAGTTTTTGTTCAAATGTTTCTAGGTGGTTATTATGTAATGACGTCTTCCTGGTTTTAAATACTCCAGAGGTAAAATCCATGCTATTATCCGTATTGTTATTAGTGGTATTCATTTGGTTTTTATCATAATAAACAGTTCTCCATATTAGTGTATGTGTGAAATCTGTTATTTTGCCAATAAGTTCCTTCATATATACATGTTTTGGAGGTACTGGTATGGTTTTAAGAGATGTGTCAATTGTAATAGTTTCCATTATTCAGTATTATTCTGTATAAGACAATTGTATTTACTGATACTAAAAAGTAACAAGTAAATGATCAGAATTTATGCAAAAGACAAAAATTTAGTTAAGTGTTGAATAACCACCTAAGGCATATTAAATGTCAAAAGAATTTACTGGCTTTTTTTACCTATATAAATAACAAGGCTATGAACTATCGCTCATAACAAATAGGTAAATAAATAAATAAAATAAGCATACAGTTTATTTATATAGGTAAAAAAACAGTAAAATCTTTGGATATTTAATATCCCTAAGGTGGTTATTTAGCACAACTACATTTTTATCTTTTGCAGTATATATATATATATATATATATGTATGTATGTATGTATGTATGTATGTATGTATGTATGTATGTATGTATGCATGCATGCGTGTATGTATGTATGTATGTATGTATGAGTGTATGTATATGAGTGTGTGTATGTCAGTGTCAGAATATATACAAATCAAAGAAGCAAAAGTAGTATCACAATTTATGAAAACAAAATTACAACAAAGTAATAATTTTATGTATCATTTAAATGCAAAATGTACTTCTGAATCATACATACATACATACATACATACATACACGCACACGCAGACACGACGGACTGGTTCTGTCTATGGATCTATTCCCCATCACAAGATATTGGTCAACCCAAAGTAATTGTAGAAAATACTTACACACTTTGCAATGCAGACAGACGATGTGCGACTGACACAGTAGTGCTGGACTTAGAAACTTAGAGACTTAGTTTTCCCTTTGTTAAACTTGAATTCATATTATCGGGATCGACTTTGTGTCTGAGTTCTCTAGAATCGAGAAAAAAATTTTCAGACATGCACTGATATCGAATCAGTCAACGATACTCCTCTTTTTCAATGTTTGGTCTTGCAATTTCACATTTGAAGCTTGAAGAATTTGATTACATCTAAATACTACGAAAGAAATAGTAACTTGATGACATTCATGTAATTTATTGTAGAATTAATTCAACATTTTTCAACATTTTTCTTGCCATGCTTTTCTGCGTATTGGGATTGAAGACAGATCTATATGGCTGTGAAATGAACTGCTTAATAACACAGTGACGTCTGATCTGTGGCAAATACTATGACAAGAGAAATGTTGCGTAATTCTACAATGAATTCCATTGATGTCACCAAGTTCTATTTCGTCCATAGTGTTTAGATAGAATTAGATTCTTCAAAATTCAAGGTTGAAATATTGATTTTCGTTTTCTCTTTGTGCAAAGACAAAGGTTTGAAGAAGATTTTAGCTGACTGAATCCACATCAATGTACATCCGAAAATACTTTACTCTCCTAAAAAATTTAAATGTAACTCAAATTGAAGTAGCGGGCTTAATTCTATGTCATTTAGTCCATCACTTCTGTTTCTGCCATGTCATCGCCTTTCAACATTTGAAGTTTTGAAAACAATTTCGGAAGATATATCATTGTACTTGTTTATATCCAGATTGGGCTAGATCCAAGAAACCTATGATCAGAAACATTACTGCAGTAACTATCTTTTCAGGTCTTCAGCCCTAGTATATAGCTAGAGCCAAATTAGCCAAATGTGTCTTTTTCACAATAATAGTTATGGTTTGAGGCAGATTTAGCTGATATTTCTAGTAAGTTGAGCAATCATACAGAGGCTACCTTGTTGGTTCGTGGTAAGATGTGTTGGATGTTGGAAGAGGACAGACCATGTAGCACTACAGATGAAGGTCAGATATGTTGGAAATTGTTGTAAGGCCGAGAGAATTATGATTGATTAGCAAAACTGTTTAGAGCTATGTTACAAAACACGTGACAGACGAGAAGCCAAAAATATGCAAAATCAGGGTATTTATGTAACTGTAACTTCACAATAGTTGCAGCTGGTGACAAAGATAAAACAGACAAAAATCAACTGCATATAGTTTCATTCTTATTTTAAACGAATTTAATTTAAATTCTTAAATTTTTATGCATATATTTTATCTGTTAGAAAAACTGAAATTCAATTTGGATAAAATATTCATTTCCAAGTAAGAAACGGTTTGTGAATGCAGAGACTAATACAAAAGCTACTTAATATGCAACTTAATCTTGCTTCTCATCCTCTTATCTTTATTTTAGACACGTAGTAGTGTCATGAGCACCGGTGACCAAACTACATGAAACCACATGAAATATTCATTATATAATCAAACAATCGATAGCACACCGATTGATAATATTACAGATGATGTGGTAGTCTCAATATAATATTTGAGATTTTTATATCCTCTTTATCATGCTAATATGTTATTGAGTTAATACTCTAATAATTACGAGGTTGAGCCAATAATTCTTCGTAATATGGCTGAACTTCAATGATGTCGTTGTAGTCAACCGAACATTAGTTCTAAGTGGAATTTTAGTGAGTGGGGTTCCTACAAATTTCACTTTATTATTAGTTGACACATCAATTCTTTTGTGTACTAGATTCAATTTTTCCAGTTTCTCACAGCAGGATTTTCCTTTTATGTTATGTAGTTTAGATATTTCTCATTAACCTATTTAAACTCTCCTTATTTCTCGCGAAAATCCAAGGAACTGAAGAGATCATGAAAACCGGATTTAAGCGTTTTGATTTTAATCTTAACGTGGCTCGTTTTCTTACCTCTTCTTTTTTCTTCCTCTACCTCTCATTCTTTTACTTTTTCTTCTTCCTTCGCCGTTCCTTTTAAGCTTTCTTCTACTTCTTCCCACTCATCTCCGACCCCTTCTCTCCGCCCTCTCCTTCCTCTCCTCTTTCTTCTTCTTACACACAACTTCCACTTCTGTGTATCTGAAGACGATAGTTGCTTCAAATGAAATATGACGGCAGTTTCAGTTCTCGTGGATGAAGCTTTTTAGCTATACATTTCTCTCTTTTACTGTCCGTTGGGAGTTGGTTATAGATTGGATTGTACCTACTTGATATGTACAGTGTTAATTCCTGCAGAACTATTTGGCAAAGGATTGTCTGGCCCTGGTATCAAACTGGGAGCATTGGTGAAGATCAAGTTGATTTGCTGAATACGGGATCTCCGTATTGACGGTTTATTTGTGAGAACGAGAGATACAGTGTATTGCTTCCGTTGGTTCTGGTATTGTTATTGTTGTTGTTGATGCTGTTACTGCTAACCTTTCTTATCTGCTTATCTTTGGAAGAAAAACCTTAATGTGTCTATAGTTACAGCTGTAAACTATTTAACTGACGCTTTCATAGTTCATAAATCTTAGATTTCATATGGGTGATAAACCTCGATGCCTCCATTATTTCGCTTCATTGCTTTCTTTTTTCTGAAACTGTAACAAAATTCAACACCATTACGTGGTTGGTTTCACAGGGTTTATTCAACGTTGTGATGCGTATGAAACACAAATTAAGATAGTAATGCAGAAAACGAAAGAGAAGGGAAATTAATTAGGAATATGTTTAGAAAAACTTAGGGAAAGGGAAACTGTTGAGTACGGTTATCGAGTATAAGACCATAAAAGAAAGGAAGACTAGATAAATGATAAAGAGGATTCACGTCTATAATCAGAAAGTAAAAAGAATAGAAAAGTTATACAATTACAATGATATACAATTGGTGATATATTTGTGTGTGTCTGTGTGTGTACACAAACACACATACACAAACACACACACACATATATATACATATATGTGTATATATGTATGTATATGTATATATATGCATTTATATGCATATATATTATGTATATATATATATATATATACATATGTATGTATATATGTATATATATATGTGTGTGTATGTATGTATGTATGTATGTATGCAGGTATGCATGTGTCTGTGCGTGTATGCGTGTGCGCGCGCGTGTGTGTGTACAGAGAGAGAGGAAAAAAGAGTGGGATTCTACATATAAAGAATACTGAGAATATAATACATAATTATTCATAACACGTTTATGTTAGCAATTATCATACTACTTATTCATTGCTCATGAGAAAATCGTTTATGCAACATTCTCGCGCGACGTTCACATGAGCGTAATACATGAACGTTGACCAATGAATTTGTACGTTAACAGATGCGTTCTGAGCCACGTTCTTACTTTAAAAACAAACTATCTTCATAACAACGGTCAGAATAGACATAGTTCGCGATACAACTCCACACACTATATACTTTTGAAAATTTAATGTGAAACCGGTCAAGTGTATTCTTATATTTTAAAATACATAATGGAATATGTGTGTATGTACGTATGTATGTATATATGTATTCTATAATATATATGAATATATAAATGTAGAGAATGAATGTAGATAATATAGAAAATGAAAGAGCCAAGGGTAGATACAATCGATTTCAGGCCTCGTGCTTAGAATAGAAAGGATTATATCATTCCATATCATATCATATTATATTATATATTCTTTGCGCAGCGAAGTGGCAAAGAAAATGCTCTTTACATTCTGAGTTCAAATCCCGCCGAGACCAACTTTGCCTTTCATCTTTACGGGGTCGATAAAATAAAGTACCTATCAATTAATGGTGTCAATGACATCGACAGCCCCTCTCCCTTTAAAAACTACTGGGCTTTGTGCCTAAATTAGAAACTATTATTTAGGCGGTCAGCTGACAGGATCATTAAGACGTCGGAAAATGGCCTGTGGTACTTCTGACTCTTTATGTTCTAAATTCATATCCCACAGAGGTGTACTTTGCTTTTATCCCACCGAGGACGATCGACTTAAGTACCAGTCGAGTTCTGAGATCGATAGTATCGACTAACCTCTAGTCCCTCATAGTTGCAGACTGCGTGCTAAAATCAAAAACAATTAAATTTTATAATAGGTACAAGTATGGGTGTACGAATAAGAAGTTCGCTTCGCAGTTACACGGTCTTGGGTTTAGTACTATTGCGTGACACTGAGCGTGTCTTCTACTATAACTCCTGGCCGACTAATACCTTATGAGTAGATTCAGTAGACAAAAACTGTATACGTGTCTATCGAGAAAGTGTGTGTGTGTGTGTGTGTGTGTGTGTGTGTGTGTGTGTGTGTGTGTGTGTGTGTGTGTGTGTGTGTGTGTATGTGTTTGTCCCCCACCGCTTAAAAACCTGTATTGATTTTGCTTACATTCCATCAAAGAACGGGATCCTCGACACCACCTCGTAATCCTTAATGACCTCACCTACCCTCTGTAAGTGTTCGACCCCGTATACGATGATGGTGGTGTAATCCACATAGGCCGTAACCGACTTCCCTTAACCCAGATCATGCGGGACGCCCATCATCTCCTCCAATTTCCGCAGTAAAGGCTCAAGAGCCAATACATACAAAAGAAGGAGAGGTGGTATACTTGGCGTACCAAGCGCTTGATGCAGAACGGTTTCGAAAAGAACGATCGAAATGATGTTGCTATACAAAGCGATGATCCAACTACGGAAGGTCGGGCCCAATCCGACCGCCGCGTGGATTAACACCATGTACCGATGGTCACCCCTATCAAAAGCTTTAACTTGGTCTAAATGGACCAATGCCCCACCCTTGCCAGGTATCCTGTTCACCCTCTCTAAGGTATAGCGTTATAGTGTATAACGTGGAGATTGTCGTATATGGATCTGCCGAGAATGACACATGTTTGTGCCTCCCCAACGAGTCCACCAACGACATGCGCCAACCTTTTTGCTAATACCTTGGTCAAAATCTTCAGCTCTGCGTTAAGCAGAGTGTTGGACCGAAAATTATCAAATAAGTTCCCCTTGTTTGGGTCCTTTCTGAGCTGTGGCGCACAGATCTGGATATAAACCCATTCTGCTGCCAGTTGATGAAGACACATGCCAGTAGGTGTCCAAACAAATCTGGCATACTATAATATAGCTCGTAGGGAAGATCAGCAAGCCCCAGTGACTTGCCCCCGCTGCAGTCCGACAAAACTTGGAACGCAGAGCCAGACCTCAGTGCCTTGTCTAGAGCCTTAACTAAAGCCATTTCTATTCTATTTTTCTTAGCAGCTATATCTAATAGACTCAAGCTTAATGGTTCTTTTGAGGGCATAGCACCATTTGCTATTTATGATGGTTCCTGTCTACAGATTTTTCTTGAGCAGAACTGCGACACCACTCCCTCCTCCAGGTTGGCGTAGAGAAATAAATTTCTCGTAGCCGTTTAGGAGGCGGGAGAAAAGCCCCGCAGTCCACTCAGTCTGGTTTCCATGGCAACTATTACATCCAATCTATGCAGTTGAAAAGAATCTAACAAAAATTTCCTAAAGGCATTTTTATCTTTTCTACTGCCGGTTTAGATAGACCATGGATAGCAAGGAGCGCATCGTCCCTATAAAGACCGTCGGATACATTTGGGAAGCTACTTTTAATTTGAGAGAGGAGATATAGGCCCACCAAATCCGTCATCTGTGCGGAATCGGATGACCCCATAGTTATATCAAAGTAGTCCGTAGATTCATCACAGGTAGAGCACCACAAAGGGAGTTTGACCTTATTTTTAACGATAAATATAATCCTATCGATAATACATTTGCTAACTTTGCCCAAATCAGATTTAATTGATTAATATTGTTTTACGGATCCGAAACTCCGAAAAGAACGGAAGGCAAAATGAACCCCGATATGATTTGAACTCAGTAAGTAAAGAAGTATAAATAAATACAACAAAGAATTGCATTTGCTCCGACTAAAATATCGATTTCCTACATAATCACAATACCTCAAATTTAAAAGGCAAATAAAACGAGATTTATGGCATTCATTAATTGTTACAAGAACATTATCGGATTAATTACATAAAGAGAATTGTCTACAACCAAATATTGTAGCCATTTCACAAGCGTTGCTCCATCATGATCTTATCACTATTCTACGAAACTTGGCTATAACATTGCTGTAGAGTTGCTGATAAATAAGTATAATACACATTCATTATATAGTAGCTCTCTGTTCGTCAACCTCTTTCCAACCACATTATATTAGATTGCATAGCTGTGCCGTTATTGCCAGGAAACTATGTACGACAGCAACAGGAAGTAGAAAACATTGCCATTACTTAATTAAAACAAATAGCAAGAATTAAACTGTCTACTTTCACTTTAAGAATATCTCAAGTGATAGTGAACTTGTTTTACCGATTGATTCAAACGGAAAAGAGTGCTTCATTGATAAATATGTACACTACTAGAATTTTTGAGCTCATGCTAACCACCTCATATAGTTATCGTCTCACAAACGAATCGACTATTTATTGAAGAATTAGGTTCATATCTTGTCAATGTTAACTTAATTCTAAGTTACAGTTGTAGGGGTGTTTAATGATACTGGTGAATCGATAAGATGCCAGGCTAGCGACTAAAAGGTCATTTTCCTTATCAAATATAATTAACTGTTATCACATTAAACTACGCAGCTCTGTGCATTTACTATGTAATATCACTCAATATTGTATGTAGTAGGAATACTGTGTAAGTTATGAATGTTACAATAGCGGAGGTTGTTTGAGTTCATATTCTATCAAGAATAAAACTTGAAGAAGAATGGGTTTCGACAGAATGGCGTGTCCTTTATAAGCGACATAATGAAGATGTTAACTTCAAGTAGTTCCCTTTAACTATGAATTATAGAGTCTCCGCATAACAGTTTTGTTTACTTAATATCTTTAAATAAGTAGTCGGAGAATTGCAAATGACCTAGTCAATATAAGTGGTTGTTCGTATTTTGTAACTGGTGTAATTTTGAGTTCATAATTTTCAGATAAATGGAGTAACAAACCCACTAATCTGAAAATAAATATCACAGAGCAATAATGTTGATAGCTGCTGGAAAAGACAGCATAATAAACTAGAAGAGTTTTTCTGGCTTGCAATATTGTGTTCAAATTCTCCTACAGGCGTGTCCACAATAATGATTTGAATCCACATCTGTGTCCCCAAATATCCTATAACAACTTTCGAGATTGGGAATCGACTGGTTTGCCACCTTTCCGACTTAAATTTAACAACGGCTTTAACTAATAATCAATAAAGCAATTTTGTTAACCTTCAAAATTGCTTGATTTTAACCTAATTTTATACTTTTTTAACCTTATCTTTTAACTTTATTAGCAGATTTTAACGTCAAACCTTATTATTATTACAATTAAACCTTGGGAGAGGCATTATGCCGGTAATAAACACACGCACTGGTTCAGTCCTTTATTAATTTATATAGTTTTTTATTAAATTATTTCATTGCACTCTTGCAATCTCTTCAGTAACTTGTCTCTCCACTTCCATTTATTTCGAATGTATGATCTGGCGTTGTTTTGGCGTTGTTTTGGCGTTGTTTCGAAACTGTTTGGTATGAGCATGTGAGTGTGTGCAAGCTCGTATGTGTGCACGCTCATATGTGTGCACGCACTTATGTGTTCGTGCTTATATGTAAGTATGTGCTTCCATATGTGTGTTTGTAACAATTTCGTTTATATCAGATCAGATAGAGACTTTTTAATTAATTTATTTACGTTCATATTCCGCATCATATGTGTGAACAACACATGCAACCATGGGCAATTGTAAGGCCCTCATCTACCTGTATTTGGTGTTTAAAATTGGTTGCGTTTCAGTTATTATTATTAATAAATCCATAAACATTAGGGGGTTCACTCTACCTGCGATTACTGTATTATATACGAGTATTGTCAAAACAAATTTTAAAAATTAACTATTGTGAAAATTTGTGATAGTACAATATGATATAACGCTTTATATTTGTAGGCAAAACATTCCTGTATTTTGCAAGGATTTTTTTCAACATTGAAAAACTACACTCTATAGCAGCTGATGTCACTTGATATTGTATCAGATCATAGGGTGAAATCTTGGTGTTCATTAGTTAAATTATCAAATTGATTTAGTTTTTATAGAACCTAAAATCTATGTTATTTATAGATCCTTTGAGGCTTTTGTAAGTATCGTAGATGGTGAAGGCTGTTAACTCAGCTTTCAAATTCAACTCTTAACTGCAGATAGTCTGAACAGATTTGTGTGGGGTTAGTCCTGATCTCAGGATTTCGCACAGCTACTTTCGCTCTCTACACCAAAATGCCTTCGTCTTAAAATTTTTGTAACTGCTGCAAGATTCTAGTAATCCAACTAGTTACACCACCTAATCACAGTTGGCTGAGTGAAGTATCCGATTGTTTTCGATTGCTCTCAACTATGTTTGCTTTTTACAGTAGCAGTCTTGACGGTGGCAATCAAACAATTGACTAAATAATAGAAAGCCTTTATTTTTAGACCAGTGTTGCTGTAGGTGGGACAGCAGGTTACATGGAAGAATTTAGAGTTCACAACTTGCACTGTTTCTCCAGCATCTAACATACAATGAGCAGTATCAGACAACTATGAGAACATTTTCTCTTAGAACCGCCATACTGCTTAGCGATCTGAGCGGTAACTAAAGCAAACATTCTATAAAGAACATGTTTTGAGGATTTTTAAGTGAACCAAGTACATTAACATTTTGTTTTTATCAATCTTAATTTCAATAAACGGTCGTAGTCTAATGACTGGAACAAATAAAAGAAAAATTTTAAATACATTTTTTGATCAGGCATGCAGTTCTTGCAGTTATCAATCATATTTGCACTAAGTATATTTTCGGCACGTAGATTGAGATGGCAGTGGTTTATTAATAGAATCAAAGAGACTACTCAAATTTAGATTAATGAGCATGTGAAAAGGAATGTCGGCCTCAAGAAACGCTTTGGTCACCATTGTGTCCCAAGATTTATCGTTTTCGATAAATTAAAATGATTTGATAGACGGTGGGTGTTCAATTTTAGTAGTCTTTTAAAGATAGTTTTGATGCTTCTTCTCGTTCAACAAAATGTCTTTTATCGCATTTAACATCGACGAGGCACAGTCTGCTGCGTAATTGGTTATTGTGAGTCAATACAAACTCTTTTGAGAATTTTTTTGTAAACTCAAGGGTTGTTGCCTCCTGACATTTTTTGGCTATGGCATCTGAGTTAATAATAAGAAAATCATATTAATCAAATTTATAATTATTTGAAACAGGAACTCCATAACCAGCTTCAAAAAGATCTAGCAACGCAACAGAAAAAGAAAACTATTCAATTCAATTACCCTCAAATTTACATAATAGTTACCAAATTTAGACGATACATAAAAAAGTATATATCGAAATGTTATTGCAAAACAGCTAGCATAGTGTACATTTAAGTATTATGAAAACAATAGCAAAGAAAATAACTTATTTTCTATGGTAACTTTAAAATTCCTAAATAACAGGTGCAAATAATTAAAACTGTAAGTAAATACACTTACAATTTGATGATATTAAACAATTCTATTCTTAAAGAGGCATGTTTCATGAATTGGAGAAAAAATGCAAATAATCAATATTAGCGGTTGGTATCGATCACCAATAACTAATATTGGTAAAAGTACTTTGAAGTCGGAAATCTGTCTTAAGAAAAACTATACAGACATGCTAGACTTTTGCTTATGTTCAGATGACTGGACACACATAGTGTCAAATAATTTTCAACATCGAGGGGTAGGACAAGCTATACAGTATGCTAAAAATATTTCCGCAGTGGTAGTCCAAAATAACAGCTCTACTGAAAACTAGCAGAAATATATCAAATTTAAGTTTAATCATTACATATATATATATATATATATATATATATATATATATACATAATACATATATTTAAAATTTGTATATATATATCTCAATGATTTTATTCTGTTCAGTATCTAATTTTCTTTTCAGTAAAATTTCAATTTTTTAAAACTTTATTTTAACTTTATTAAAGGGGTTTTAACTTTATTAGTTTTAAAAATTGATTAATACGATGAATAATTGTTAAACAAAAGCTTTCAATCTTTTGTTTTATCTTTGAAACAAACGTTTTTTTTTTTATTAATTAATTGCCTTAATAATAAATCTTCGTCTTCCTGCTTCTCTGTTACAATGTACCACAAAATTATTTGAACTATTTAGCATTTTTTAATGTGTTTAAACCTTACGAAAAATAAAAGCATCTTTGTTAGTATTCAGGACTGAATTTACCTGCTCAGTATGATATTTGTGGCAAACTCCTGAAATGCGTTTCGACTCCTGTTGAGCTTCATTCAGTCTTCATAATTACATTCTTTTTCTTTTTGATAAAGAATTAGGACATTCCTCACCCTCAGTGTCTTCTTCATATTCCTTGGAATATGGTACATATGAGTAGAATCATTCAGTCTTTCATATCACAGTAGTATTCCATTTTCTTTTTGCCATCAGTAATAAGTGCAAATCATCCAACCGGTTTCATTTGAAAGTATCTACTGTCGCTCGATCTGCTAAAAAATAATTTTTCTTAAATCACGCCTTACCATCTTAAAAAGAATGTATTTATTGATATAGTCATAAAAATATTGTTTGTAAAAATTGAATGGTTTTGGTTAGAAAGTTTCTCACCATATTTCTACTTGAACAAGGCTTAGGCAAAACCAACAGCTCTATATACATTATAAAAAGACAGTTTTAGATGTAGCTCAATGAATCATTGTGAGATGTTCTATTTTTTTCACTTCAACTAAAATTGACTGCTGGTCTACTTGGAAAACTTCCAGTAGACAAAGTTATCCGTCTACGAAGCATTCTAGTGTTATAGCAACTATACTTGTCTACATACATTACCGTTGCATGTTAGGTAAAATTACTTTGAATGAGAATCGAAACTTAATTCAGGACAGGTTTATTTAAGAAACTATTCCCAAATCACCATGCCAGCCGAATTCAAAAAAATATACTAAACGACAACACAGCATTCCAAAGTTGTTTCAATCTGAGTAAGATATGATTTTAGTAAATATATTTGCTAAAAGATTATATGCCTTTCTGCAATTCTTGGCATAAGGCCAGAAAATGCGAAGAGGAATAGTCGACTAAATCAACTGGCATTCATTTTATCAATTCCGAAAAGATGAAAGACAAATCACCGCTAGCGTTCAAATGAGATTTAGTAAATGTATATACATTTTTAGATAATATACGCTTCTTTGCATTTATTGGCGTAAGACCATGAATTGAATCAACCCTAGTTCTCGACTGACATTTATTTTTATCAATTCTGGAAGGGATGAAAGACAAATATCAACATAAGTGCGATTTGAAATC
>NC_068983.1:113705997-113710700 GCF_001194135.2 Octopus bimaculoides
AACAGTTAGTGATGGAAGAGCCCCTACCTCCTCCTTCGGAGGGAGAGATGGAGGCAGTGAAGCCCCCCCCCCCAAAAAAAAAGGGGGAAAGAAAGAAGGTGGGCAACCATTGTTGCTCACCGAAGGACCCCATGGTTGCGGGAACGAGGGAAGATCCTCCGGTTAAAGCAGAGGAACTACACCCTCCCGTAGCAAAGGGAAGAAAAAGAAGAAAAACGGGACAGTGCCAGTGGTTAATACACTGCCGGCATGTTCCGAAGCCCTGTCGGTGGCACAATTCCCACCGACGGTGGAAGTTGTAGCCTCGACCTAATGGAGGAACCATATTTGGCTTTCTCTAGAAGGTGAGAGGCGATGGAAAAGCTTTTTAAAAAGCTTGCCAGAGGAGGAGACATAACCTGCAATGGACTCCTTCCCTGTGGATGTATTCCACTTCCGATCGGGGTACCCTGATCTAGCACTATCGGAGTACCTGAGTGACACTTCGGGCCGGGTCGGGTGCCGGTGGGGCGGAAAATTGTAAGAGAATGAGTGCCTCATATTGAAAAGGCATGTGGCCCATGAGAAAAACTGTAAGAGGCCAAGTGCCTCATTTCAAGGACATGGTGTCATTTGTGGTAAGAGGATTAGTGCCTCATTGTAAGGACCTTGAGTCCAAAAGAAATATTGGTAAGAGGTTTATTGTCTCAAATTGTAAGTTCATAAAAGAACAATGTTTTAGAGAAGCAAAGATCTGCAGGTGTCTTCTGCCTTCCCTCATTAATATCACCCTGTTCATTATTCATCTCATCTCATTAATGTCCTTGTCCAGCCCGCAGCTACTCCATCTGTGTACGGCTTTCATAGCCAATAAAATGAAATAAAGTAGCTTGCTTACCAACCACATGGTTCCGGGTTCAGTCCCACTGCGTGGCACCTTGGGCAAGTGTCTTCTACTATAGCCTCGAACCGACCAAAGCCTTGTGAGTGGATTTGGTAGACGGAAACTGAAAGAAACCCATCGTATATATGTATGTGTGTGTATATGTTTGTGTGTCTGTGCTTGTCCCTCCAACATCGCTTGACAACCGATGCTGGTGTGTTTACGTCCCCCTAATCTTGCGTTTCGGCAAAAGATACCGATATAATAAGTACTAGGCTTACAAAGAATAAGTTCTGGGGTCGATTTGCTCGACTAAACGCGGTGCTCCAGCATGGCTGCAATCAAATGACTGAAACAAGTAAAAGAATAAAAGATTATGTGAATGAACAAATATTCTAATGATTCTACTGACACAACATCCTTGTAATCAATCTAATATTGATTTCTAGTATGATTCCGCCGAGGTCGACTTTGATTTTCATCCTTTTAGGATCGATAAAATAAATACCAGATGAGCACTAGGGTCAATGTAATCGTCTTAACCTCTCTTGCGAACATGCTGGCCTTGTGCTAAACTTTGAAAGCAATATTGATTTCTAGTCTAGACATAAGGTCATACATTTTTGGGAAGCTGTACAGACGATTAAACGAATACAGTTACTTGACTAGAAAATTATTTTATCGATCTCGGCATATGAAAGGTAGATTTGACCTCGAGGAATGGGATGGGTAATGTGAATGCCGAACATAAAGAGGTGTAACTTAATACTGCATTTATACTTTATTCGACTGATTCTACTAACTTACTGTCTTCCTAGTAATTATACAATATTAAAATGTATTCTGCTGTGATGGCATTCGTTATATAGTCGAGCGCTTTAGCGACATCATAAATATATTTCATAAAAATTGCTGATATTTCAGACAAATTAATTTAATCAGAATCGTTTATGTGATTAAGAACTGTCACCGACTTCACCACTCCTCTTTGTCTTGTGTGACAATAACTATAGTGAATAATTATTATTGATTTCTTACTTTTGCAAAATTGAACAAAATGCCTCGCAAGGGATGGAAGCACTGGCAGCGTAAGTTAAGTTCTTGGCAGTGTTGTCGTTTAGTCCTAGATTATCTCTGATCGAGCAGACCTACAACGAACGGCTTTAAACAACTAGAATCATTCTCTTGCTTTTTTTCCTTTTTTTCAGGATAGCTAGAAATATATCATGCCATGTACCTTGCCTATTTTTCAAGATGGTACAGTGAGATTTTAGGGATGTTTGGCTATATATTGCAATCCACTTAGCGAACTTAGTCTGTTAGAAGCTTATCTTTTGTTCACGTTACGATTATAATTATGACAAACCAATGACCGACCAGAAGTAACTGCCTAATCTCTCCACATAGCAATCTACCGCCTTAAAATGTAAACACTGGATAATACAGTTCAAGAGACATTATGTCTGGAAAAATTTTCTTGGCCGCAATATTTTTTATCCTAGAGCTGCACTGTTAGAACTAAAGTGTAGTTAAATAACAACAACAATCTTACTGCTGTAGATGAACGACATTGTTATCGAATGACGTATTAAGAAAGGTTTAAAAAACAACACAACACTGCTAGAGTCTATACTTAATAGTTATAATTAGACACAAAATTTATTTAATTCTGTGGTTCATTAACTTTCTGTTCACAGTTCAATTTTTGCAACAAAAAAACTGTTTGATGATGGTGGGAGTGACGTTAAGGTTTATAAAAACTCGACATGATGTAAATTTTGAATAAATAAACACAAATCTTAAGTGGAAATGAAATAGTTTCTGATTCAGGAACATGCCCTGCAATTCGAGAGGAAGGTATTAGTCGATACCATCAGGCCCATTGCTAAACTAGTACTTTACTTTATCGACCCCCGGGGGGGGGGGGGGGATAAAAGCAAAGTTGACTTCAAAAGGATTTTAACTCAGAGTGTAGACATCCAGAAGAAATGTTGCAAAGCCTTTTTCTGACGTTCTATTGAATGTGTCAACTCGCTGCCCTAAAGTTGAAATAAAATAACACCCACTAAATCACACGACACAGAAATTTGTCGTATCCTACATTAGGCCCTTGACTAAAAGGTCTAATATATTTAGCGGGCTTCCACACTGTTTCCTACTACCCCGTTACCCTCACAAGATTCGTGTCGACCCGAGACGCTGGTATAAGACACCCAAAATGCCATGTGATGGAATGCTACTCGAGATTATATGATTGTGAAGCGAATTTCTGAATCACTTAGCTATTCTTGAATCCATTTACAGAAATTTATGGAGCGAAAGCCTCGGCTAAATGAAACTTCAGAAGATACTTTAACACTGAATACAACCAGCAGAAACTTGCCCTTTCAACTTAAACTTAATTTCCTTCGTAATTAGAATTATGTAATTCCATTTATGCATTCTGTTATCAAGGAGCCATTTATAACTAAATCTGCAGTTCTCTTCAATGATGTAAGCCTACATACTTTCATGTTTTCTAGTCATTAATACGATGAAATGCATTTCCTATAACATTTCAGTTATGCCACGAATAGAAAGTCACCTTCAGCTGCATCTATTAAAAGATTATCTTTTACCTTATAATGTATTATTCTAGATAACATTAGGTAATACTAGCATACATTTCGATGTCATCAAATTAAAACAGAACTTTTTACTGAATATTAGTTCAATGTTTAAGTGTTAGATATTCACATATTAACTTCGTTTCATTAGATTTTAATGCTTCGTAACCCATAATGGAAAGTTGAATCAACACAGAAAACTTTGTCCTTACGTTCTGTGTTGAGGGCAAGTAAACTTGCACAGACCCATCCTTCTCTGTGCTATTAACTACATTCATAATTGTTCATAGGATGAATAGTAAAATATCAGGACAAGGAATTGAATCTGTGTCTTAGATTTCAATTATAATAAGGAGCTGATCACACTTCTCCGGCCTCGTTCGTATTCTATCGATTGCTGTCCGCACAACAAATTAATATTATACAAGTAGTCTTAATTAGACAATCCTTTTACTGGCTATCGCATTTCTTATTTCCGTAACATATTTTAGATCCACTGCATTTTGTGAAGAACAAAATTAATCTCTCTATTTCGATATAACTCTAATCTATCGCTTAGGATAATCATAATTAAGCTGATTCTTTAAATCTAAATCGGTTCAAATAATCGGATATTAGTTTACTGTTGAAAGAGAAATTGCGTAAAGGTGGCATAGACGCTTACAGTGAATAAATGCGCAACTGGATGCTTTACTGTATATAAGCTCGATTGCACAATATCCTGAGTTTAAATACTTCCAAAGAGAATTTATCTTTGCATTCTTTGATAATTCTTATTTCCGTAATCCATTCGGTTGTTGAATTCTTTTGAAGACATAATTAATTCGGTGATCCAAGGAATAATAAATTATAATAATTTCTCGCTGCCTTCTCCAGAAAAAATATATAAGCTTATGCTTAAAATTTAACAAGGAACTAGTGAATTATATTTTACTCCAGTTTCTTATGGCTTGAATTTTATCAGTTTATCATACTTATTTACAGTTTATATATATATGTGACCGCGTGTGCAAATTTGGCGATTATCTTTCTCCGTGTTCTCTTCTTTGGACTTTTCCTATATTTCTGACGAAGATCTCCGATCGAAACGTTAAATCCTCTTTCTTTTCTTTCCTTTCCTTAGCGTCCGATAACACTGTACTTTTTCCACGTCCTCGCGTTGTTTTTTCACGTTTTTTTCATGTTTTTTCTTGTTTGTTCGTGTTTAAATTGACTATATATATATATATATATAT
>NC_068983.1:113711147-113717620 GCF_001194135.2 Octopus bimaculoides
ATTATTATTATCATTATTATTATTATTATTATTATTATTATTATTATTATTATTATTATTAAGTTCGTACAGTTACGTTTAATTATCAGAATAAAACAGTACATGTATCTATCAATAACAAGCCTGTGGATTTGTTACATGCGTATTATATATATATATTAGAATTTGCTGTCTTGTCATTCATGTTCATTTAATAGAACCCAGTAACATACTACGTTCGTACTAACTTTACTTGTTCCGATGTAAAATAAATCAATAACCCACAGCAAGAGTAGAATATAAACTGATATGCTAATTCTTTCTTCTGCTCATTATGGCAAAGTTATTATTAGACGAAAGTAAAATATTTTGATACCGCAGAGTTGAAGTATTTTAAATGTGGGTGTGCGTGTGTATCTTCCCAGGAGTGTGTGTGTGTGTGTGTGTACGCGAGCACGCACGTGTGTGTAAATAAGCTTTAATTTAAATTAGCATTTTCATTACGTGCGATGTATTTGATTTTAGACTAATTTTCAGTTTCATCATGTCACATTTCTCTCGAATCGTATTGATAGGAACAGGAATAATTTTCGAAGCTTTCGCTGTTATTGTTTGTTTTACATGATTATTTATTTATATTTTGGGTGTGGGGGTGGATGTCTCTCGGTAACAATTTAGCCCCACTTTGATTTTGAGAAAGTTAAACTTTTAGTCTAATTGTCTTCTAACGAGTTGAGTTGAAATTAGAAGTGTTCAAATAATCACTGCAGAACAAATTACTGGATAGAAAAAAATAATGATGAAAATTGAAGAAAGGTTGAAGAAAAATTCATAATCTTCCGAAGATAAAAATAGTAAATATTTTCTTACATTTTCGCTGATAAAAAAAAATAACACTTTCTTGAAATGTAGAAAAACTTTAAACCTTTCATTTGAGAAGAAAAAAGAACAGACTTGTGTTGATAATTTTTATGTCTTTATTTTTAGGGGGTGGTTGTATTTGTGGAATAATCTTGCTCTACGTTTCCAGTCTAATCACGTATAAACATATTTACTTCAGGAATAACATTGATTTCTTGCTTTACTGTATGTCTAGGAAAATGTTGACTGAATTAGTTTGCAAATTCTGTTCACCAAGGCCTTTCTTATCTACCACTAAGCCAAGAACGACACTACTGCTAATTTGTTGATTATGCATGAACCTCTAGATGGGTGAGACATCGATATGATAGGATGCTAGGCAACCAACTGGCCGATCTATAGTTTGTATACACGGTCAGTATTATTTAGCTTTAAACGATTCTAAATTGAAAACACCTTAATTGTAAGCAAATACGAGTGGTCTTGATCGTTTTATTTTGTTATTTGACTTTTTTTAGTTATAATTAAAGAAGTGCTTTTATAGGCATTTCAAAACTAGGTGTTATGAATAATTATTTGAAGTAACAGGATTATTATAAATAAAAAAATAAATAAAAATTTACTTTCTTTGGATGGCAATACTGAGTTCTTCACGAATGGAAAACTTATCGGGCTTCATTCGCATTTTATATAACCACGTGATTCTATGGCAAACGCCATAGTTTCCACCCATCAAATAAGAAAGAATTTGTGAGTAGGAAATTAAAACAAAATATCAGTGAAACTACTGCATCTTTCTTATTGAATTCGGACAACGATACGCAGAGAAAAAAGATGAGGACCACCAAGCAGCATCAGCAGCATCAGCAGCACACAAGGCGTTTATAGACCTTCCCAGACTAGTGAGATCAGTCATAATTTAGTTGAAATATATTCGTAGGTTGATATCTGCAAAAAAATATAATTAAATTAAATACAATAAACTAAGTTGTATGGAATTCCAGAAGACTGCATTTCTAAAGAAATGTTTTTAGAAAATGGGTAATATGTGGCTTACATCCGAGAACTTGCATTAATATTAGTTTCAAATTTTGGCAGAAGACCAGCAAGTTCAGGGATTGGGGTATGTCAATTACGTCGACCTCAGCACTTAATTCTTACCTTCTTTTTTTTTTTACCCGGAAAGAATGAAAGGCTAAGTCGGTCTTGGTGGAATCTGAACTCAGAACATAAAGACGGACGAAATGCCACTAAGCATTTTGTCCAGCATGCAAATGATTCTGCCAGCTTGCCGCCCAAGAGAACTTGTATTAATATCAATGTTTCACCGTAAGGCGGTGAGGTGACAGAATCGTTAGCATACCGGACAAAATGCTTAACGGCATTTCGTCCATCTTTACGCTCTGAGTTCAAATTCCGCCGAGGTCGACTTTGCCTTTCATCCTTTCAGGATCGATAAAGTAAGTACTAGTTAAGCACTGGGATCGAGTTAATCAATTTATTCTCTCCCCCGAATTTACTGGCCTTTTGCCACAATATTAACAATACCACAGAAAAGTGATGAAATATTCAATTTGATAAAATATTGAATTACTAGATAAGATACTGGCATTTAATACATCCCACAGTTGATGTTTCTGCGCTGCCTTAGCTGACCTTTCTGAGAGAAACATTCACCAGAGTGTTCTGAAAAATTATTGAAATATCATCTGCTCATGAAAGACGTTAGTTAAAGCTGGTTTAAACGCTAGCCTTACAGATCGTTATCACATGAAAGTTTTAATATTAGGATAAAACTAATATTAAAGGTATCTCTACCTAGCGCATTTTGATTCTATTGTAACCCTTTTATTTATGATATAATGTCATTCATAATATAATCTTATTTTTAATCAATGGAAAAATTAAGGCGGGATTGATGGAGAATGTAATATAAAACAAAAAAAAACGGAAGAAAAGAAAATGTTGGCAGAAGAAACTAACTACCTGTATAATACCACTGGCAAAAGATCCTTTTTCAGCTGATTCGAAAAACATAATATGATATTTAAAAATAGAGTAAAGTATTTTCCAGGCAATTCAATTTTCAATTAAATTTCTGCTGAGTCACTTTTGCAGAGAAATAGAACAATTGATAACAGACAGGTTGTTCACAAATTATCTTTACAACTTCCACAATTTACTGTATCTATAAGTTGAAATCCGTCGATGCGTTACGTGCTGTCAATGGTACCCGCATGGAAGTCTCCTGACGTTTCTAAAAAAACTTTATTTCTTTGCCTATGTTTTTCAATAAATTCTGCTGAGATATCCTTGTTTTTCATGGTTTTGAGTTTTATTTTTTAGTTTTTTAGTTTTTTTTTTAGTTTTTTCTAATCGTAAAGGTAACTATGGACACCCATAATTTCATGCTCAGTGGGGTGGAAGAATGAGATTCCAAGACGTTCGCACGAGTGTTGTGTGTTTTGAATAACGTACGCAGCACAAATGAAATTAATTGACTTCTACAAAGGCTAGGGAATACTCCATGAACAAATGTTCACAAGAAATTTTTATTTTTCGTTATTGCACCATTTTGAAACTGCGAGGAGATAACTAGCAATCGTTACTAAATAAAATACCTGTGAGTATTAAAATTAACTTAAATGATTTTACCCATGTGAAGTCTTGTGTGTATGTTTTGAAATCTATATTATGAGACTTAGAAGGCGACGTGCTGGCAGAAATGTTAGCACGTCGGGCGAAATGCTTAGCCATATTAAGTCTGTCTTTACGTTCTTAGTTCAAATTCCGCCGAGGTCGCCTTTTCTTCTCATTCTTTCGGGGTCGATAAATTAAGTAACACTTGCGTACTGGGGTCGAGCTAATTGACTGGACCCTCCCCCAAAATTTCGGGCCTTGTGCATAGAGTAGGGAAAAAAAGGAATATTACGAAACTTAGAACATATTTGACATTTCGATCATGATACGAGTGTTGATTTTGTTGAAAATTAAAAAGTGATGTAAAAGAAAACTAGATTCCTCTATGTCTTCAATTGCGATGTCATACACTTCATAGAAAATTTACTTTTGAAATAATATAGATATGGTGAGCAATATAGTTAAGTACAAGTTACTATACTTGATGTGGTGATGCAAAAATAATAATTAACTGACAATGTAATCGTATGGAGAAGAAAACTAATTGATGGTAATGAAAATTGGCAAGGGTGAGAACTCACATTTTGCACTAATCGTATTTTGGGTCGATTACAATTTCTGAAGTTTGCTCTTTGGCTCCCTTTGAGATAAATTTTCATTAACGCTCATTATTCATCTTCTCATTACGATTATAATTTCAATTGATTGAAAAATATTTTCGGCTCACTAGCTTAAGTATGGCATCATGCATTTAACTATGTTCCTTATGCAGAAAGCACCCATGGGAAATTTTCCAATATCATAATGAACAATATGGCTTATTAGCAAAAGTAGTATTTTAAAAGACATCGACAACGAAAAAAACAAAACATGTAAAGGTCATCCAAGTAGAGTAAGGAAATTTGTACTATTAAACTGGTGAGAACCAGATGTAAAAAAATGTTAATGAAGCGAGGAGTAAAATGGCGGATTCATCTTACCGAATATAAATCAATAAATGCTAAGGACATTTTCTATTATAAGAATTGTAAATAATCAAACTGTTAAAGATATCTTAAAACGATAAAATCTAAGATAAGGAGCTGAACAACAGTACTTAGTATCTCAAAATTAACGCTCAACTTCTGATCAGGAAGGCTTATGATCAAATGCATTCTACGTATGATCATTCCGCATTTTTGTATCAACACATAGGGTATGATTTGAGTGTATATGGCTGTTGTTTATACTTCAGCGACAATGCAGAGCTCTCATGCTGACTGCAAGTAAACTATTCAAGAAAGGAGAATGTGTAAATACACACATCAGAGACGGTAGTTTCGTTAGGTATTGCTTCATTACCATTTAGTATTCTCATGTGCATCACTTGGAGACGGATAGCCGTAACGGACAGATTTTCTCTCTGATCAAACTAAATTAGATGTAAGTTGTGCATGTTTTGATGTAAACACTTGTGGGACCGTTTTACACATTCTATAACAGTGTTTTTAAAGGTGTAGTTACAAGTTACACAGGCCAAAAAGGCTAACAACAGTTTCATTCAATGATCAATACAAGAACTTTACTTCCATCCGTATTTCTAAAAGCATTTTTAATATTTCAAATGCTACGACAGAATTTAACATTTTTCTTTCCGTTTTTCTTTTTATATGGTGCAGTAAAATAATCAACTAATAGCAAAAACATGATGATGAGAGAAAACAGGAAATATGATTATAAATACAATTGAGAATGCAACAGATCGTGATGACATATCTAACGCTACTTGAGGGAACTGAATTATTAGTTAAAGGGTGAAATATTTCAGAATAAAGCTTCTGTGAATATCTCCCAATTTTTTCAGGAATCTCCTGGTATGCTAGGAGGAAAATGTAAATTGTAGGAAATATTTTATATATTTCCTGGGGGATTCTTAGTTCAAACTTACAAGATTATTGATACACATACATAATCACTCTCTCTCTCTCTCTCTCTCTCTCTCTCTCTCTCTCTCTCACACACACACACCACACTATATCACACCATATCACACACCACGCACGCACACAAACACATACATGCACATACATATATATGTGGTATACTGAATTGGATCTACAACAAATTAGATGCAAATTTTGGCAGTTCTCTTTTAGAACAAAACGGAAACTACTCTACAGTTGTAAATACAAGCATCGGCACATCTAAAACCACAAAAACTAGCTACTTTAGGTCCCTGAACATTGCTAGCCAAAAACAGATTCATTAGTTACACAGTTCCTTCCGAACCAACCAGCAAGCTAACGGTTTAGAGCAGGATGTAATCAAATGTTAAATAATAAGTATTTTATACATAATTACTGCCTCTCATGAAAGATATATAATACAAGCTACTCCCTCTTGAACCGACAGCACATCCTATCAGATCTAAAGACGATGAGTATTATTTATTTTTTCCTTAGCTCCGACAAGGTAATATCTATACAATACTTTGTTATATAATCTGTAAGCGAAACACAATCAAATTAAGGAAAGGTATGTTAATTCATGAAAAATGTCTACTTTCATAGAAATTATATTTGGCGCAAACATGGGTGTGTGGTTAAGACATTCACTTTGCAACAACGCGGTTTGTGGGTTAGTCTCCTAACATATAACCTAAGGTAGGTGTCTTCTACTACAGCCCCGGGTAAAGTAATGCCTTGTAAATGCATTTGGTAGACTAGGACTATGTAGAACCCTATATATATATTGTAGAATATGTTTGCCAATTAAATGTGGCTAACGTAAGGCTAGAGATGGGAACGATGACCTCCCCTCACAAATACTAACCAGACACAGACAGTGTGTCGTTAGCCAGCTAGAGATGTTTTTTCTTGGGGTTAAAAACACCAGTAACATTGTCCTCTATGGGACCGACACATTTAGTTGGCAAATATATTTTACGATTCCGCATTGTTACTATTTACCTTTCGCTCAGAGATTTAATATAGTGTGTGTGTGTGTGTGTGTGT
>NC_068983.1:113718106-113718669 GCF_001194135.2 Octopus bimaculoides
TATATATATATATATATATATATATATATATATATATCACTGGTTCCAACTGAACCTAGGATTAATTTAAAAGACCATAAGAAGAACTTCCAAGATAACCCATCAGTGAGACTCATTTACCCATCTAAGTCTGACAATGGCAGACTCAGTAAGCTTATACTTGACAGGATTCTACCTCAAATAGTTCCTAATTTGTCCTTAAAGTTATGGATCAATACCGAAGAGGCCCTAAACTGGTTTAAATCTATTGACAACATTAAAAACTTTTCGTCTATTCAGTTTGATATAAATAATTATTATTCTAGCATATCCCCTATTCTCCTAAATAAAACCCTCATTTTTGCTATGAATCGCTCCCTCATTACTAGGGATAAGATAGACATTATTTTATTAGCTAGAAAAACCATTATAGAATTTGATAACAAGCTCTGGACGAGAGCCGATACCCCAGAAAATTTTGATATACCAATGGGATCGAGCGATTCGGCTGAGGTTACAAACCTAGTGGGGACTTACCTCTTATATTGCTTAAACAAAGAAATCCCTGAACTAAAAGGTGGTCT
>NC_068983.1:113719264-113720194 GCF_001194135.2 Octopus bimaculoides
AATAGTAAACTATATGCTAACACTAGTAATAAACCTATGTTAGTAGACAGTAATGTTGAATCAAATGATAAAAATAATAAGCATCCCACAACTAAAAGAACTACTAATCATAATAATAATATTGTTCTGGGAAGTAATAGTAATCATAGCACACCCCATACCCACCCACGCAATAAATTTAAGAGAAAAATAAAAACTCTATCTGGTTAAATATACCCTTCAACTGTGCAATATCCACAAATATTTACAAAAAATTCATGAATATTTTACAAAAAAATTTCCCTTCTTCCCACAGATATAGTAAAATCTTCTCTTGTCATACAGTCAGAATTTCTTACTCTACTCTTCCTAATGTGGGTACAATCATAGGTTAAACAAAAAGAACATCAAGTCAACTAGAATAAATGAAGTTACAAATAGTGGTCATACGAATACACATAATAATCTAGCTAATACCAATAATGATGCTACTAATAATTATACAAATAGAAGCGAAAATAACAATGGCGAAAGAAATTATGAAGGTAGTAACAATATACTTAGTCCTACCAACCATAATTTCAACCAACAAATAGAATGCATCAGTAATGACGTTGCGGTTTTAACTGAAGTTGATGATAGGCCCAACTCCAATAGAAATAATAGTGATCAAGGACCTAGTTCATATAATATCAATATGCCTAATGTGGAAAGAATAAGTCCAACTGATAGCACATCAAGATATGAATTAAATAATGATGGTAATAATCAATATATACCTAATAATAGAATTGAAGAATTGATAAATGATATTAGTGTAAATAATTGTAGTAATAATAATAATAGAGATATTAGAAATAATATAGGTGGGGTTGATAACCCCATCATGTGCAACTGTAGAAAAAAGTCCCATTGTCCTTTATTTGGATTTTGTTGCACCCGTAACGTAGT
>NC_068983.1:113723392-113726073 GCF_001194135.2 Octopus bimaculoides
TGTGTGTGTGTGTGTGTGTGTGTGTGTGTGTGTGTGTGTGTGTGTGTGTGTGTGTGTATGGTGGAGGTAACTATGTGCGTCCTGGACAATTGATATTGGTTCGTTTACATTTCCAAATGCTAACCGTTCGGTAAAGGCGTCCGATAGAATAAGTCCTGGATTGACTTGTGTAGGATTTTGTGCTCTCTTTCTTCTTCTCCCTCTCTCTTTCTCTCTCTCTCTCTCTCACAAAATTACTCTCTTTCATTCTCTCACTCTTTCTAACTCTCTCTTTCTCTCTGTCTCTCCCTCTCTTTATTCCCCATTAATGACAATGCTTCTCGCACTCCTCTTTTTGTATATATATTCCAAAGTCACCGTCAGCGTCTCCATCCCCCTATCGCTACCTTAACAGCCAACAGTTTCTTGTGTGTGTGTGTGAGAGAGAGAGAGAGAGAGAGAGAGAGAGTTTGTGTGTGTGTGTGTGTGTGTGGAGTTGCGTGTTCGTTCTGGTTAGCATTCACGTACATGTGTGATTACGTCATTTTATACTTGCCAACATAGGATACGTCATAATCTAGTCCACCCGTCCAACTCGATTTGATCGCTGACATTTCGATCTGACCTGAGTTACAAATTGGATTTATTTTACACTGTATGAAATCTAGGAGATTCTTTCAGTTCCTAAATGACCTTGTAAAATTTTACAGTTTTCGGGTGTATGTACAAGCATAAAGTAGATAGTTTCTGAAGCATGAAAGTGTATTTTTCAAATGAGTTTCTGAAAATAAGATGCCTTTTAATTAGTTCTACACATTTTGTCTTACTGTAAAATCAATGTAATACTTATAAGTAAGCAGCAACAAATTAATCGAAAAATGGAAGTCAATGACAGGATATTAGACGTTATAGCGTTTGTTTGCAGTTACATATAGTGGCTTCAAAAATACCCAGATCACATCCTCTTCAACAATTGTCCTTCATTTCCAAGCAACGATGTAAAGTTAAAGTTCTCTATCTCCACCTCTCTCTTTATCTTTCTCTCTCATCCTCTCTCTCTAAATCTATCTGTCTGTCTTTATATCTATCTATCTATTTGTCTGTCTCTATATCTATATATCTGTCTATCTATCTTTCTCTTTTTTTTTCTGATTCATATCCCTTTCACTATTGCTGCTTCTTTCTTATTCTCTTCGTTCGCTTATTACCGTACTATGGTTCGTATCTTATTGATTACTCGCACAAAAGATTTTTTTCAATATATGTAGATATCGAAATGATATGGAAAGGTGTGGCGGTTGAAGAGTTATTTTAGTGATGCATGGAAGAAATGGTAATCAATTGAGTACTCTTTGATATAGTTAATTCATCGAGAGAAACTATTCAATCTTCGTTAATGTATTCAGTCTGCCCTACCACTCTATCATCAATCATTTGATGCTATTGAAAACGGCATTTGATTCTCTCGAGTCTCGTATTTACTTTATTCTTTTTACCTTTTAACTACTGACACCGAAAATACTGAATCTTATGCCTCCATTTTCTCTTATCTATAATTACATATCTATAATTACTCATCTCTAATTACATGCTCTAAATTATTTCTAATTTTGCTATTTAATAATATATCCCT
Source organism: Octopus bimaculoides (assembly GCF_001194135.2). NCBI lineage: Eukaryota > Metazoa > Mollusca > Cephalopoda > Octopoda > Octopodidae > Octopus > Octopus bimaculoides. Next base: position 113,725,005 of record NC_068983.1, read on the forward strand.
AGTTCAGTAACTAACATCAAATGAATTCACGATAACATTTTTTTTTTTCTGATTTCTTAGTTTGAAATGGCTATCATCGCTCATTCAGCTTATATAGTAGTACTAAAATATATACTAATTTTGCTAGTGCATGTATATTACGTATCATAATAATACGAGGAATACATTCAGTAAATGACAACTAACATTTTTATAACTGATTATGTTGAAGTTGTTTCCTTACTACTAAGCCATCTCTCAACCGATTAACCTAAGTTTTGTGAAAGTGTGCTCTAAGATCGTGTTGGGATAATTTGTTAAGGGTGCATAAGAGAATGGGTCCTTTTGAGACTCCATTTTGGGAAATAGTAGATTATTGGAGGGGTTAAGGGTGTTTTAACCTACTGATTCTGCGTAAAAGTCATTTGATATCGATGCTAGGGTGTTGAAGAGATTTGGGCGCTGAGATAATCTTTTTTTTTATTCTACTCAGCTAATTGATTTTTACTGTGAATGAGCCACGACAGAAACTAAAATAATACCGAGATGCTCAAAATTATGACAGGAAATAAAGCTACGGTCTACGATACGTCATTAACAATAGTCATTTTTCACTGTGTAATAATTATTTCTACTCTAGGCATAAGGCCTTCAAAAGTTGTTTTTTGTGGGGGGGAGTTAGTCGATTACATCGACACCAGTGCATAACTGGTACTTATTTCATTGACCCTCGAAAGGATGAAAGGTTGCGACCATACTGGAGTGCCTCCTTGTAGGGTTAGTCGAAAAGCCCAACCCTAGTACTTATTTTAAGTCTAGTACGTACCCTATGAGTCTCTTTTATGAAACTGCCAAGTTATATGGACATAAATAAACCAACTCTGGTTGTCAAAAGAGCGTTGGGAGAACGAAAACAAATAAAAATTCACACGCATATGTATATATGTGTATGTGTGTACGTGTTTCTGTATATGTGTGTGTGTGTGTGTGTGTGTGTGTGTGTGTAAATATGAGCATGTGTGTGTGTGTGGTAAGTAGCTTGTAAACCTACCACATGGTTTCGGGTTCAGTCCCACTGCGTGGCACTTTA
>NC_068983.1:113726756-113741323 GCF_001194135.2 Octopus bimaculoides
TATATATATATATATATATATATATATCGGCCCGGAGCTCTGGTGAAAGACATTGTCCCACAGTGCTGCACACCGAGATTAACCTTTATTCCACTTGGTGACGAAGCAAACTCTTTAACCAAAATGTGTTGATTTAAAAATTAAGTTTTACTGTTTGTACGTGCGTAATATTTATGTGTGTGCGTGTATTTGTGTGTATGTGTGTGTGCCTGTATATATGTGTCTGAGAAAGCGAGAGAGAAAGACAGAAAGAGAGAGAAAGAGAGAAAAAGAGGGGGAGAAAACGAAAGAGTAAGAGTGAATGAGAGAAAGAGAGAGAGATTCTATGTATGAAAGTAACTTTGATTTGATATTTTCGTGTTAATATTGAGTTAATTTGCAAGTAACAATTGCTTTTGAATGTTTTTGTCATTGTAAATAAAAGGCAACATATTTATTTACTTTGAGAGGCTGTTATTTCCATTATTTCCTCTTTAGATTGACGTAAACATTTAATGAATCAAGGCTATAGTGTTATATTGTTAATTAGCATTAATAATATATTTCACTTAGTTTAGATATATAATATATTTCACTGTATAGCCATACAGAGAACTTGAAAGTTGTCTTTTCTTTTTACGATTATTTGAAAATGAAGAGAACAATTTTCATTATATATTCCCTTAGTTCTTTTAACATTTATATAAATTTTTCCGGCTGTTGCATTTAAAAATAAGGTCTACGTATTCTGGTTGACATTTTACAAGTTAAAATAAAAATTAAGCCCATCTAAATTTGCTCGCCAGTAATTAAACTAATGAAAAAAACACTTTCTTTCTGATGGCCAATGAAGAGTGACTTATTTGCTTATTCACCAAATAAAACTTTAATGTTTTGATATATGTCTACTCTGTAGATAAAAAAAGAGATATATGATGATTAATTCACCGACAACAAATCAGCTTGCTAAGTGATTACCGAGCAGTGTAATTACCAGACGATGAAACTATTGGCAATGCATTTATCACGATGTAAATTAACTGCGATGAATTTACCAAAGACCTTATTATATTGAGAGTTAGTTTTTATCTTCTATCTAATTAATTTTGATAACAGGGGGGTAGTTGGTATTTGAGAAATATTTGGCTTTAATTTCGAGAAACTGCTTTGATGCTATCGTTAATATTACTACTGTTGGTATCGTTTAGTTGTTGCTGGCGTCGCGATCACCATCGTCGTCGTTTTCACTTACTTAATTAAGGGAGAACAAACTCCAATTGATACCATCAATTTCAGTACATCTTCGTGAGAATAAAGAAAGTGGTTTCTTATTGCCATGGGTTGACTACAACAGCTCAACATGGCAAGCTAACGGAGCACCCTTTAATGGTACATAAAACTTTCGAAAAAAAGCAGTATCCAAAATCAAGCTAACGGCACTTTTCAAAATTTCTCAGCAGTAAAGAAAACTGTTTGTAAGTGAATTAAGTGAATTAAACGACTTGAAACTTTAATCACTGGCCACATACACAACGCATTATATATTTGAAGATATGAACAGTAAGCCAGTCTTCAGTTAGCCAGTCTTCAGTTAGCCAGTCTTCAGTTAGCCAGTCTTCAGTTAGCCAGTCTTCAGTTAGTCAGTCTTCAGTTAGCCAGTCTTCAGTTAGCCAGCTACTGTTCGTGTTACAATTTCAGTAATAACTTCTCAACATTTCTTCAAATCAATACGATTGCTTTGCAATAAATATTGATTACCACTACAAATTCTTGCAATATAGGAAATATGGTACCGTTTCTCCACAGTTAAGTGAACTGAAGCAATATAAAATATTGGTGTCCTGCGATGGATTTGAATTCACGATTCATTAGTTACCAGACTAATAGCATATATATTTGGGCGTTTCCTTCTTACAAATATGGTTGCAGAAATATTAATTTGCTGGAGTTAATACACCGCTCTTGCCAATTGCACAACGTAGCATTTTTCCCCCTTTTTCCCAATATATTTCTAAATAATGTTAATACAGTGAATAAATTTAACAGAAAAATATTTTCTTATAATTCAAGATACTAATATTTTAAAGAAAAATAACGAAACTCTTAAAAGATGTAGAGAAGAGAATGTTTTACTTCAAAACTATTAAAATTATTCAAGCTGACATTAGATTATCTTCGGTAGGTTGTCACATGTTATATATCGAGTTGAACAGATATAGTATGTTGGAAAAAATCTACATCATCTGCTATTGATGAGTAATTGTAATTTAATTGTATTACAATGGCGGCAATCAGAGTAACTATTAAAGTGTCGTTGTTCGCCTCAATACTATTTGAAACCAGCGAGCCACGATTTTATGGCTTTAGTATTATTGTTCACTTCAGAGCGACAGACGACACATTTTTGTTTTCATAAGTTTGTGTGTTATTTTCTTCACTAAAGTGAGAAGTATCTCTCTCTCTCTCTCTCGGTCGCTCGCTCTAATTCGTTTCCTCCCTCCCACTCTCTCATTGTCTATCTTGTTAAACACATTTATATAAAACATTAGGAGGGAGAGAGCCGCCATCCCAGCTGACGTACTGCGCCGTACTATGTTAGCCATGGCAGAGAGACCCCGAGAATGTTCTCTTGGAGGTAGCTGCTATCTAAAGGATATGATATTCAAACCTTCAATATTTTTATAAACTACTGTACTTTGTTTATGTATTGCACACTTTACTTAATAAATGTGCTTGTTCAAGAGGTAGTTATTCGCATTTAAAATGTGTTCCATCATTATGAAACACTCTGTATTAGTTGCATTTCTTCGGCCCTTTTATTTCGGCATCGTTTCTATCATCCTGTTACCTACTCGTTATTCAATCAGATCTAAGATCCAGTTTTTCTTTCTTCCTATCATTACTTCTCTCAACTCAAATTTCGATAACTGTACCAAAGTTTGTATCACCCCTCTGTCTCTCTCTCTCTCTCTCTCTCTCTCTCTCTCTCTCTCTCTCTCTCTCTCTCTCTCTCTCTCTCTCTCTCTCTCCCTCTCTCTCACTTTCTCTTTCTTTCTTTCTTTCTTTCCGCTTGCTGTTCTGACATAATATTAAAAGGACAGGCACACAAACATGTATGCAACATAAGTGTACTTAAACAGATCGTTCGATCTTCTAGAAATAGCAAATAAATGTCCTCAGATCACATCCTAATGTCTTAAAAAAGCGAAACATATTCTGGCCAATACAGTCTCAGATATAAAAAAAATATTAGTTGGTCGTGGCTTAAATGCTTTTAATCACAAATTTGTTCAATGAGGACTGACATGGTGCTAAACAATAATAAAAAATGACGACAAACGAAAACTAAAATATATAAAAATATTTTATAAAAAACAAATTGTGTAAAAATAAACTAATGATATTTCACAGTCTCGTTAGCTTGACAGCGAACAGACTCGAGCTAATTATCTATATTTGAATTATTCAGTTTGTCACTCTGTGTTCGAGTTTAGGCTTTCAATACGCTCAACTACGAAACATTTTTTATAATAAGGAAATAAGTTCGAGTTATGCGTTTTCAACAACCTTGATTATGAAATGAAATCGAAGACATAACTAAAATCTTTAACACAAATGAAACACATTAGATTGTTATAATTTCAACCGTACAATTTTTTATGGAATGATATTGAAGACAGTCGAAATCTTTAACATATGAAACGTATTAGAATGTTACAATTTCAACGACCTCAGCTATGGATTGATGGCAAAAACATAATCAAAATTTTTAACATAATGAAACAATATTAGGAAAATTTATAAATTTATGCGTATAAATATCTGAAAAAATATTTATGAAATGTGGAATTTCCATGAATCCTGTTAGTTCTTTATTATCTATAATTAACTTGTCTTCGAATTCTTTGTCAACTTTAAAAAAAAAAACAGAAAAAAAAAATTATTTAGAAATGATGAAAGGATAAGCCACTCATAATACAATTAGAACACAGATGTACGTGATATTTTCTGTTAAACTAAGTCACGCTCTATCTTCAGCAGCTGCTTATAAAAAGGCTATGGCATAAGTTGGATATATGTTACACAAGTAGACAGAACATGTTTTAATAAGTATGATTTGCTGAAGCGGAATAAAGCCGTTGATTTTCTGAAATGGAAAAACCTTTAGGTTACTAATCTAATGTTTTGCATAATCAGTGATCCAAATGTTCATGTATGGTGACATTTGTGCTTCTTTGAACAGACAGGCAGGCAGACAAATAGGAAAACAGACAGACAGCTACAGAGAGAGAGAGAGAGAAAGGGGGAGAAAGAGAGAGAGATACTGACAAATAGAACTATATTCAAACATACATAACTAAACACACAAGTGCATATATAAGTATATGGTAAGTATAGGTGAGTATATGTCCTTACTTTCACTATACATAGATAAATATGTGTGTGAGTGTGTATGAAAGTGTGTGTCTGTGTATGTGTGTTTGTGTGTCCGTGTGTGCGCGTGTGGGTGATTGTGCGCATGCATGCATGCATATATGTACGTATGTATTATGATGTGAGAGTATACGTGGGTGAACACAATGTGCTGTATAGTGTGCGTAGATGAGTTTGTGTCGTTACTTTCGTTTGTATGAGTGGAGTGTGAATCTGCTTGTGTATGTGTATAGCGTATGTGTAATGTGTATAGATGAGGTGTTTCATTACTGTCGTTTCGTAAACAGTCATAAAGCGAATGACATTTTAAGTGATATTTTCTGATCGTTTAAAGGAGCTGTCATTTGATCTGAAGTTGTTTTGATAATCACTTCGTATTTCACTGAACAAAACTGTTATAAGTGTTTGAGGAATATTTGTGGGTGGGTATTTTCTTGGGGTTTTATTACGTAAATTTGTCTTCTGTATTCTTCACCCTGTCGATATTCTACGATAGAAAATATCAATGTATTTGACAGAATTGTATAAAATGACAAAAAGTTGGAAGGCAACTTCAGCAAGGAACCATATAAATACATATACACATATATATACACATACATATATATATATATATATGTGGGGGGTGAGAGAGAGAATGTTGTTTGTTATGGCCGGTAAGAGAGTACCGCTGGTTTTGCACTTATAGAAGAAATAAAAGAATCAAAGGAATTAGTAACGAAAGATGGAAACAATATCCATCTAAACACATCGAAAGAAATTATAAAAGAAACGAACATAAAAACGGTCAGGTACAAATGCCTAAACATCAAAAAATAAGAAGTCGAACAAGCTACTAAACAGCAACTAAAAATATTACTTAGAGCAATTTGGAAGGATATGGCCTTTGTAACACATGGAAAACGGTTCGACACTGTGGAAGTGCGTTTTGTAACAGTCAAAGAGGCAAAACAGTATTCCACAGTGCAACTAAAGACTGAAGAATTCCAGCTCATGCTGACATACCTAGGTCGGCGCGTTACAAAAATTAAAATTGAGGAGGTGCCCCCTGAAATAAATATATATTTGCTGGTGGTGGCTGTCCTCTTTGATATAGAAGACACCGCCACAATACTGTGTTGTTGGGCCTTTCCAAAAGACTTTATAAAAATCTCGTGGAGACGTCCACACCAAAGACCAGGGGGACAACCCTGCCAGACAACAAAATGTTACTATCGAACAATGAGAGAATATCCATTGTCCTAAAAAGGACATTCAATAATCAGTAATCCTGATAAATTACTCGGCATACCTAGTTCAACTACCCACGTTGGACGGGGCGGCTAAAAGTATGAACAGTAGGAAACTAGAACAGATATCGCTAGAAGCACTCGGTCATGGGAATCTACGAGAGACTTGGGTCGGGTGTGAATGAAATCAATGGGTGAGAGTTGGATGAGTTGGATGAGGTGAAAGGAGAAATGTAACATATAGTAAGAAGTTTAAAGGAGCGAGTGATAGTTCTAGTAGCAAGGGATAGAAAATAGAGCTTCTAGTGATTGATAAAAGTAAATATTTTTGGCATGATAAGAGCGTTGAAAATTTACGTGTTCATTTCTAATCTAATGCAAATGCGTGAATGAATAGAGTTTTTTTTATCTTTTGTCTTTATAACAGCTGATTATTTAAGCGAGATTTGGAATTAAATCACAAGGAATTGTTCTTATTTGATGAAAATTGCATGGTACATGGAAATAATACCTCATTAAGGAACAGCAAAGTAATTTTCTTACCATCAAACAAACATCGTTAATTCAACGAAGGCATCATACAAGCCTTAAAATCCTATTATCGAAGTGACATTTTATACAAGGATTTTCACCGAAATCAATTATATCCATTGCTATCCATTGCTATCCATTGCTATTCAGATGCAAATACAGTTGCAAAGCGGATATCATTACGTATTGCATTTGCTAGCTAAGTCATAGAAGTAAATCCCTAAGAAAACTTTAAACTTATCTAGAAACAAAGAGGGATTATCTAAAGCTAGTACATAGATTCCTGTTTGCAAGGAATTAGAGCATATTACAAATGAAATTCTTGACAGATTCCACAGACGATATTAATATATATTATATGTATCATATATTACGTGTGGAGGCACAATGGCCCAGTGGTTAGGGCAGCGGACTCGCGGTTTCGATTCCCAAACCGGGCGTTGTGAGTGTTTATTGAGCGGAAACACCTAAAAGCTCCACGAGGCTCCGGCAGGGGATGGTGGCGAACCCTGCTGTACTCTTTCACCACAACTTTCTCTTACTTCCTGTTTCTTTTGTGCCTGTAATTCAAAGGGTCATCCTTGTCACACTGTGTTACGCTGAATATCCCCGAGAACTACGTTAAGGGTACACGTGTCTGTGGAGTGCTCAGCCACTTACATGTTAATTTCACGAGCAGGCTGTTCCGTTGGTCGGATCAACTGGAACCCTCGACGTCGTAAGCGACGGTGTGCCAACATATATGACGAGTTTGGTGGATGAAGAAAATATTCAACATTTTACAAATTTACCTCAAAAGGTTTAAAGTTTTCCAAAGAATATTGATGTTTTAGCTTCGTATTTTCTGTGAGTTATTGAATTATGTAAAAATCTGAATATGTATTTGAGTGAGCTGTTATCGTCTAATAAGTGTTGATATATTGAAACAAGAAGACAGATTAAAATATTTTTATTACACGTTTTTCTTGGTTTATACTTGGTTTATAGATTTGATTGTTTAGAAATTTGAATGCATTATTCAAGTGAAATATATTTTTCTATTAAACGTAGATATATTGACAGAAAATAGCATATCTATAGCTATCTGTTTATAGCTATTTATGTTTGCATAATCCATTATGTTTTCAACGTTGTCCAATACTGTGGACACTTGATTCAAGAAATTCTGTGTTAACCAATCTGCTAATAATTAGTATAATTGTTCACTGCATTTTTAGGCATCAGTTTTGCGAATTCTTTGAGGACTTTTTTCTGTTGTTATTGTTAGCACTTGGGAATACTTCGTATGCAGTGTATGCCACCCAAGCTTGAATGAATTGGAGCTGTCAAAATGTTTTCCTTTCTTGAAGTGCGACGGGATGCTTGTTCAGTTATTTGCATGATATGCAGTGGATATGACTTAGCCGTCTATATATTTAAAATCAAATACTAACTTTCTTAGATCATTAAATTTAGTAGTTGATGATTTTGTCCTCACAAAATCAAGAAAATTGCAGTTTCATTTCTACAACCAGAAAATGCTGCGAACTGCAGTGATTGTTATATCGTTTGCTTCTTTATTAGCAACCCTCCAATGTTGTAAAGTGCGAATTAAGCTCTATTTTATCTTGGATAAAGATTGGGGTGTCAAATATACCATTAAGATGAAAAAGCGATTCTTGAAATTTTGTTTAATATCCTCTTCCTCTACCGAATGCGATATAAATAAATATTTACATATATATAAATAAATTGGCGCAACGAAAAGTCTTTACACCAAATAATAAATGTTTTATAAATAAAGTCTTCGTGTGTTTTTGACTGGCTAAGCTGTGTTTTATACATTGCAATCGTTTTCGCTTCAGATCAACTCACTTGTCTAGCAAGTACACTTCCGAAGTATATGTATAGATTGATGTGTGTGTGTGTGTGTGTGAGAGAGAGAGTGAGTGAGTGTGTGAGTGTGTGTGTGTGTGTGTGTGTGTGTATTAAAAGAGTATAAATATTGTCTGCTTAAAGTGGAAACTACGATGATAGTCTCGGAAATATATCGAACTGCTATTGATATGCAAGGTTGAATGAACTGGTACTATACGCTTTTTTTAAACTTTCTGCAATCTGATAGGATAATTGGTCAGTTTCTTGTTTCTGGTTCTAGACTTGAAGAAACTACACCAAATTCTGAAGAAATTTTAGCTGCTCCTGCAACCAATAATCAGATGCGAGAAGCACTAAAAAATACTCGTCGTGGCATGAAACCTCAATCTGAAGAATTTTTTAGTTAATTTGGCTATTATTCAATTGGTCATCAACAATTTCATTGTAATCATGTTGTTTCCGTTTTGTACATTAGCCTTTAGATTTTCAAATTTTTGAACATCAGGGATTCATAAACTATAATTTTTAAAATTTTATTTTTAATCAGAAACTTATTAGAGTTAGAGGGCTTACAGCTGCATGCGATTATTTTATATAAGTGCGTCTATAAATGTTAAGAATATTTTTTCTATACAAATATATTTCGTTTGTTTTCAACGTAATTACATTTCCATTCTTAATATATTGAAACAAAACCATTTTAAAATTTCAAATTAATGTTTTCGTTATTAAATGCACATACTTGCATTATTTTGAAAACTAATACAGCTATTGCAATATATTCCGTTTCTTTAATCATGCAGTAATATGAATTACGTAGATTTTATATATATATATATATATATATATATATATATATATTAATGTATATATTATTATTATTATTATTATTATTATTATTATTATTATTATTATTATTATTATTATTATTATTATTATTATTATTATTATTACTGGTATTTGTAATGTATCTTATGTGTGCAAGCAGATGTACGACTGATGCTGTTAAGTTTAGAGCACCACAGAGATTATTATCATCTAGTTTGCTTCCCGTATAGTGGTTAAGCATTTACTATACTTATTAGTATTACTAAATACAATATGCATAGCAAATGTTGGAGAAATTACTAAAAATACAAATCTATATTATTTGTTCCTACATAAGTTACATAACTGAGGTTATTTGAAACTTTGCGTTGGATGTATGCATCACGAATCTCATAAGAACTCGTGGTACATAAAAACATACATAATTATATCGTTGTCAGACGAAAATCATCTGCTACGGCCGCTGGAACTGTTAAATCACATGATTTCACCCTGTTATGGGTTCCTCAGTAACAGATGTCCAGCAGCGCAATAATAGCCGGATCTTTCGTCAAGGATATAAAGAATTTCAGTGTCTAGTGAGACAGTGCTGTCACAAATAGCAGTGAACATATTAAAAAATAAGTAAAAGCAACAGAAGTAGTAAATTCCGCATTAATTCATCATAGATGTTCTCTTTTTCACATTCACTGGGCATCTGACTTCTACAACAGTGCATGAATTTTGTTTCCTGTCCCACAAAGCAATAACACGTCTGTTATGTGTTCCACCTGTATTCCTTGTTTTTAAACGTGTGAATACATGCTGGTTCTGACATGCCTTTTATGTATGCGTCAAGGCAATCTGTGGATAGCATTATAAGAGGTTTCTGCAACTGGATCATGCCTCAACGGCAGATAGTATCTTGTAGACATTTGGGGGCAGCTGTTAATGATATGGGTGATATCTTCCACACTGGTATAGCAGAGCTGGTATTTTCTGTCACAGTGTGGAAGTTTGGTGATATCTTTGCTCCTCTTCGGTTCCCGGATAGCAAAGGCGTATCCTTCTAGGCGGGATGTAAGGTATCTATCATAGGTCCAGGAGAGGCTACGCTTCCTGTCACTGCTGTTGCTATCCTCTGGCTTACGGGATATGTACCCATATATTGCTTTTTGTTGGTATGATGCCTACTTCTCCAAACCTCTGCTTAGGTAGACCAGTCTAGCCTCCTTTGGGTCGCATGAGACTGTTGAATTCTCAGCATACTTGCACAGTAGTTCCTTTTACTGTTAATATGGACGTTGCCAGTAGTGCTCGGTACCTTCCTAGTTTTGATATCTAGGTTGCGTATCCCGTCGAGTGTCCAGTCTAGTATTCCAAATGTGGATACTAGCACTGGCACTGCAAAGCATTGTGGGGTATAATCTTGTTAACTGCAGACGGTTCTGAGTTTCATATTTTCTGGGGTCTACAGAAATACTCTTTTGTTATTCTGGCTGAAATCAAAGCACCAACGTATGCAACATTCTCATCACTTGTAGTTTTCATCGTGAGAGATAGGGTAGATATGCAAGCCATTGATGTACATGTTCTTTGGCTGACAATCTTTCTTCAGTTGACTATCATGTATGATCGTTTATCTTGCCCAAATTTCATTCCAGTTTCTTGAAAATGTAACTAGGTTCTAATTGTCTCTTAATGTTGATCGTGCTACTGGAAAATAATTTTAGATCATCAACAAAATTCTGTGGGTGACATTAAGTTTTATTCTCTTCTGCATATACCAAGATGTAGCCTCGGTATTTTAGTAACAAGGATTCACTGCCAGTACAACATGACAGATAAACTATTACCTTGGAATATTGACTGTTGATAGCTTAATTCTGTTTGTAAAAATAAGTGTTGTTTTTGTAGTTGTCAGTGATAACTGTGTGGACCATTTGTGGGTTAGTCTTTCAATGTCATTCACTGTATAGCTAGTACTTTGGCAAGTATGTACGCATGCATGTATGTATGCATGTATGTATGATTATTTTTGGAGGAGTGGTATGAAAAATATGAAAAATGAGAGCAAGATTAATTATAACTAATAATTTTTGCCCTGAAAAATATATTGTGTTCTCCAGATATTGTGATATAAACCAAGCTGTAATCTCTTATTTCGCATTTCAGCTCCAGTTTATTTTTGATATATTTTTTCCCTTTTATCTGTAGTCATTTCCACTTTAAGTATTATAGAATTCTTTCTTTCAGTGATTGTCTAGCAATCTTGTAAGTATAAATAAAATTCACAACATAACCGACTCAATAAATAACTGGAATATTATTTCTAACGAAATATCTAATGCAAAGACATATGAAGTGAAATGTACGACTAATTTTAATAAGCTCTCTTCTTCACAATTGGAACTTTCTAACAAGTGCATTGTGTCATTAAGGATGTGATGGCGCATGGCTCAGTGGTTAGAGCGTTGGGCTCACAATCATGAGGTAGTGAGTTCGATTCTTGCACCGGGTTGTGTTCTTGAGCAAAACACTTTATTTCACGTTACTCCAGTTCACTCAACTGTAGAAATGAGTTGCGACGTCACTGGTACCAAGCTGTATCGGCCTTTGCTTTTCTCTTGGATAACATCGGTGGCATGGAGAGGGGAGACTGATATGCATGACGACTGCAGGTCTTCCGTAAACAACCTTGCCTGGACATGTGCCTCGAAGGAGACTTTCTAGGTGCAATCCTATGGTCATTCATGACCGAAGGGAATCCTTTTTCTAATAACCACATGCAGGTAAACGAATAAGCAACTTCCTGAGTATTTAAGACGACAAAATCACAGAAATAATTTCGTTTCAAAAAAGGGTTTCTAATTTAGGTACAAGGTCAACAATTTCGAGAGGAGGGGATTATGTCGACTCGGCTAGTTTCGTGGTTCTTTATAATTTACCAACCCCGGACGATTGAAATATGAAGTTAACCTTGGCAGGATTTGAACTCAGAACATAAAGTGATGAGACAAGCGCTGTTGTGCGCTTCATTAATTCAACCAATCTAACACACCGATGCCTGTTTTAATAATTCTTTCCACCTTAGGCACAAGGCTTGTAATTTTTGGGGAGGGGAACTGTCGATTACATTGACTCCAGTACTTGATTTGTACTTATTTTATCGACCCCGAAAGAATGGAAAGCAAAGTTGACCTTGGCTGAATTTGAACTCAGAATGTAAAAGATAGACGAAATGCCACTAAATATATATATATATTTTTTTTTTTTTCAGCGTGCAAACAATTCTGCCAACACGTTGCCTTTCTTGATTTAATAATGAATGTATTATTATCTAAATATAATAGGTGGATTTTTGTTTCTTCTTTTCTATCGTGCAATTCTGTAATTTTCATCATTGCTCTACTTTCACCTTCGACTAATAAGATAATCTATGAAAATCTTGTCTAGCGTTTCATATATTTAGGTGGTTTACATAAGATACGTATCGAGAACGGAATCCATTACCTAATATAGATCGATTTATATCTAATACAGATCGAATATTTTCACACGCAAATTTTACAAATGACGTGATATGTGATGAAATTCTTGAGCATCTCTTCTGTATAATACAATGTTAGCTATATAATTTGTATCATGCAACATCATCAGCTCAATCTTGTATACAGCATCTTATCTAAACATTCATTCACTCAAATTTCTAACTTTTATGCCAGCTCTGCAGAATTCAACCTATTTATTCTTCTTATACATGCAGCGTTAAATCTTCCCTAAAGTTCGACAGTTTTAAACTTGGCATTTGTGTCCACGCTCACGCTATGAATGTTTATATCCGAAGCACATATTACAGTAAATAATTGACATTTTATTATCATACTTGTCCTGTTGTTCTGTACATTGTAACACTTTACATTATGTGGCATTACGTGACTCTATGCGAATCATGTTATATTCTTGCATCAATCCTTTCACCTATCCTCGTTTCTCCCCACCATGTGTTTCCTTGTTTCATTCAGCTGGGTACTAGCCGAATGAAACAACGAAGACATTATCTCACATTGCTATATAGTCACTTTACTTATTTTGCTAAATACTTTCTTGTTTTATCTCATTTTCTACATTTTGCATCTTCATTTCACGTTGTTCCAGTCTACTAACTGGCCAAAATGAGAAATCCTGTGACGGGCCGGCATTCTGTCCTGGGGTTGGAGGAATAGATACGCTACAGAATCCAGGGAAGCAGTCTTATGGGCCTATGGTTTCGGAGGGACCTTTGATATTTGATTACATATGTGAAAACAAAGATGAGCTAAGAGGGATAAATCTAAGTGGCTAGTACCATGCATTTGAACAACATAGACAAATACAGGTACATCAAATGCCATACAACATAAATATAATTTGCTAAAATTACCTCTGTCTCTAGAGGAAGTATAACAAGTGAGCGGCGACTGAGACCAGCTCGATATGAGAAGATAATATAATCTCGAAAACCAAGAGTCCACCAAAGTTGACGTGCTATCAAACAAAAGGATGAGATATCTTCTCTTTTCATATCGTGTTCATCCTCTGGAGGCGGAGAAAATGTTAACAATTCAAAAGTGTATGTTGTATGTCATTTCATATATATGTATTCGTCTATGTCGTTCATATTCATGTCACTAGCCATTCTGAATTAATTATTTCTATTAGCTTCATTTCTGTTTAATTATGCAAATAACCTAAGCCATAAATGCATTCTACTCATTTTGGTATATATTTCTAAGTCCTCTGCGTGCTGCAATTGAGACAGGACAACTGTCCTGCTTATGATGTTTATCTGTGCATGTCCACTACTACTTTTTTATCTTCTTTTCCATTACGGCACGTCAACTTCGGTGAAATTTTGGTTCATAATATCATCTCCTCTTCTCATAGAGAGCTGGTCTCAGTTGTTATTTGATAATTATGTGTGTCCACTACAAGCGGAAATGCAGACGAGAATCGTCTCAGTGTACTGCACTTTTTCAGTGGTAGGTGTCTGGTGACCGCATACCAGCCAAATCTCGCTGTCACGGTACATAGAACACCAATGTTTCTCCGTCACTGGTGCAGTAAATAGCTAGCAGGCTTATTAGAAAATAATTATTAGCGAAGGAAACAATGGGTACCCATACCAGGCGTGTCTCATCTGCTACGATGTATGCCTGCGCTTTTATGCACCTTGCGTCTATATTAAAGAATCTCTTAAAGCGAACGCCGCAGTATTTGGCGTTCTAACAAGACATCCACGTTAAGTTAGATATAAAAATTGATTTTTGGTACTCATACTGCTTCCATCATTAATAATTATTTTCTAATAAGCCTGTAAGCTTTTAGCAGTATCAGTGACTGAAAAGACAATGATCCTTTATACATCGTGACAACGAGATTTGGCTAGCATGCAGTCACCGGCGGCTGCCACTCAAGAAGTGTATTACACTGAAATTACATGATCTGGTTGTTCCGGCGCCCATTCCAGACGATTCGTGTCTGCTATGATATATATCTGTGCTTTGATGCACTATACGTCTATATAAGAGGACTTCTTAAACGAATACAGCAATATTCGGCATTCTAACAAGATATTCACGTTAAGTTGGATATAAAGATTGCTTTTGGAACTAATACTGCTTCTCTCTCTAATAATTATATACAAATATGTATACGTATGTATATATATATATATATATATATATATAT
>NC_068983.1:113741384-113744345 GCF_001194135.2 Octopus bimaculoides
TATATATATACACGTATATATACAAATGTATGCATGCATATATGGGTACAGGATATCACCAACTGTGTAAACAACATGAAGTACGAAAACAAACGAGTTAAATACGCAAACAACGAGAGAGAAAAATAGAAAACAGGACAAATAACAGAGAACGACCCTTCATCAATTGTCAGCTGTCTATCCACTCCTCATTTCAAGCATTCAATGACAATATGTGTCTTCGAAGACAGTTGCTCCCATAAATTCAAAAATAAAATTTGGTAACAAGAACAGGACAGTGGAGACATACAAGGAAACCAAACGAAAACAAACATGGAGGTTGTTTAGACCAGAACGAGAAGAAAATTGTGAACGCTGAGAGAAATATTTTCTTTGAAAAGAGAAAAGATAGAAGATAGAGATAGAAGACGTCCAGTCCTTAGCACGTCGTGCAGGAAAAGAAAGATGAACATGTGAGGAAAAGAAAGATGGACGATGGTCACGTGTAAGCAACAATAGAGAGAAAAAGAGAAGGAGGGAGAGAGAGTGAGTGACAGATAGAAAACGGTGAAGGGGAGAAAAAGGAAATTAGAGAAGGATGGGAAGAAAACATTATAGAGTCGCATCAAAAAGGTTAAGATAAACTTACTTGAAAATGGATACGTGGCGTTGAATTAAATAATAATATAAATGATATATATACACACATGCATATATGGGTACAGGACGCCACCAACTGTGTAAACAAACGAGTTAAATACGCAAACAACGAGAGAGAAATGGAAAACAGGACAAGTAACAGAGAACGACCCTTCATCAGTTATCAGCTGTCTATCTACTCATTTCGAGCATTCAACGGTAATGTGAGTTTTCGAAGACAGTTAGTCCCATAAATTCGAAAATAAAATTTTGGATTTATCGAGTGTCAAAAGTTGGGAGCAAAAACAGGAAACATAAATGTGCACATATATACCCACGCATATGTGTGCGTGCGTATATATATATATATATATATATATATATATATATATATACATATATCGGTAACTGCAGTGTATTTGCCTTTAGCAGTTGAAATATGTGACAAACATATTTCAACTAACTTAAATATATATATATACATGCATGCATACATACTCACGCATGCATGAAGACTAATACAGGTGTATCAAATATCATACAAGATAAATTTTTGATTTGTTGAAATCATCTCCTCTTCGAAAAAAGAATAAACGAATGCCGTGTGGCCATTCCGATCAACTCCGCGCGGGAAGATAATCTCGAGAACCAAGAATCCTTCGAAACTAACGTTCCATTAAGAAAAAACAGTGTTTGTCAAGAGACAAGTAAACAGATGGTGAAACATATTTCTGGCCTAACATGCGTCATCAGCACAGTAGTTGTTCTATTGTAAATCCAACAGATACGATGCATATAGATATACAAAAGGAGTAGAAGATATCGATGACCATAATTTAAAATGAACCAGGAGAAAATCATATTTGCCAGTGGCATAGACGTAAGCAATAAAAATGAAAATTACCACTGAAAATAATTTTTTATATATGCGCGCGTGTGCGTATGTGTGTGATTGTGTGTGTAGCGGGGGTCGGGGGCTGTAATACTCATACACATAAATAAAATACTTACGCATTCTTACTCTTATGTATGTGCATATTTTTGATGCTGTTGCTGTTGTTTACGTCCAAATGATCTTTAATAAAGCACTCCCATGACTAAAGGCATTCCATTTGTGACCATCCAGCTTTCTTTTTATATTCATGTGTGCATTCATTGCCTGCTTATGTATGATTTGAATGAGATTTCTTTAGTATTTCTCTATAAAAATGTATGTCTGCAAGGACGTTCTAATGTATGTATTTAGCTTAGGAAGAGAAATACATTAACAATAGCCGACCGATTCTTCTACGCATAGCACCAATACTTGTTCTATATCATTTTATCTTTAAATTGAATATTCAATGAACATTATTCTTCATTAATTTCAGTCTTGCGCAAAATATAGAAATATTCGACGACGCAGTATTATTACTAAACATGAAAGAAATCAATATTTCTGGTCGTTTTTGCTTTTAAGGTAAACCAACATCTTTAAAAAAAATCAGGTGTAATGAAAAAGAACAGAGGGGGAAAATAACATTATAAATTAGATAATTATTTTTCATCCTTTTTCCTTTCACTTCTTTTTCGCTTGTCTTTTCATCCTCTGGGAGTTGCTATCTAGAAATCTTACTACAATTGGACGAGAGACGTTAAGGGAAGTATCTACTTTTCCTTAACTATTCCTATTACTCGTGTCACTTCCTAATATCATTTCTTTTTCCTTTCTCTCTTTCTCTTTCTCTCTCACTCACTGTGTGTGTTGTGTGTGTGTGCGTTTGTGTTGTGTGTGTGTGTGAGTTTGTTTGTTGTGTGTGTATGTGTTTGTGCGTGGGCTTAACCTACAGTACATCTGCGTTTTGAGTTCTCTACACTGCCGGGTGTGTTACACAATTGTGTGTCACTTTCCTCTACATACATACAAACATACATACTTAAATGCATACATACATACATGCGTACATATATAACTACATGTGTGTGTATGCAGATATGCACACATGTATGCATGTCTTTACTGTTTATTAGGATTCTTCCTAGATGGAGGGAACAAGATACTAACAAAGAAAGGAAGATTCCATCACAGGTATTTGTCTAAGAACAACAGTAATTGTAAATGTGTATGTATGCAAGTATATATGTATGTATATATGTGCATGTGTGTGTATGTGTCTGTGGTATGTATACGTATATGTATAGCTGTATGTACACACACACCCATACACGCACACACACACACACACACCCATATATATATATATATAGTTGAAATCTACAGAAAAACAAAAAACGAAGACAGGTGTATGAACAACAAGCAGGTGTATTAGTCTGACGCTCGGGGAAATGTAAAAGTATTTTACG
>NC_068983.1:113744421-113748559 GCF_001194135.2 Octopus bimaculoides
ATATATATATATATATATATATACAAGCATGCACACACATTTATTCTAAATTATCAGACTGCGTTTTCTTTTATGGTATATGAATCTTGGGGGGTTATTGCTTCACGAGATTATCTCCCCTTCTCATTCGGAATTTGTCTCAAATGACATCAGATTATAGATGATTTTACTTTCTCTAGAAGCGGAGATGATTTCAGTAAACCAAGAATTTATGTTGTGTGGTATTTAATAAACCTTTATTTGCCTTCACTGTTGAACTACATGTCTCCCTCTGAGTTATTTCCTTGGTTCATTTTCGAGTACGCGCGCGCGTGCGTGTATGTGTGTGTGTAAATATACATATATAAATTTATATTATATCCTCACAAGCATACACATATAACGAATGTCTTGCTCTCTTTTTGCTTTCGTTTATTTGTTAACTCTCTGTTCGTATTCCTGTTTTGTTTTTTTATCAATCCATCATTCTGACTATGCATGTATCCACTTGGTTGTTTACCCGCTTACACTATTCATTTATCCGTCTAGCTAAATGCTAACTAATACTTGATCTACAAATCTTTGTGTGTTTGTCTTTGAATATGTATGTCCTTCTGACTACCTTTTCTATTCTTCTGTGTCTTCTAATCTGTTACAATATTTGTAAATTATAGAGCGCCGTTAAAATTACTTTACAGTAATTCCTCACAACTGGGAATCGATACAGTTACTGTGAGATTGCTTCGCTTCTCAGCTGAAGTTATATCACGGACCATTGCTTTGACGATCACAGGCTTAATAGGGCTCAAGAAAGCTCGTCACACGATCGCATTCTTCTAACGTTAGATATGAAACCTGTTGCCTCAACAAATAGGTCAATTCCACTTGGTATGTACTATAGAAGAAATTTACTCCTGCTTAACCAACTTAGTAATCCAGTTTCTATTCGAGCCTTGCTTAATTTCCCATTACTTTCATCGCTAACATTAGTAGTTAAAGACTGGAACTCAGCTTAAAATTACAGAATTAATTCGATATTTGCGATGAAACAGTGGTCGAATGACCCGATAGGTGCAAAGACAGTTTACAATTATTTTGTGAAACAGATAAAGAGCGTCTCTAGAATGCAATTCGAAAATGAAAGACGTTGATGTGTAATCAAATGTTAAGGATAGCTGCACATCCTGCAACTGAACCGAAAGCATTGCTATGAGATGTGAACGATAACTTTGGAAAGGGTTGAAATGAATGATAAGTTCTCAATGATGGAGGAGGCATAGACAAAGTGCTGATGATGATTCGAGGTATTCGGTGTGGGATTTATTTGAGGAAATGAGAGGCAGAGACGTTGAACCAGAGTGAAATCCAGGTAAGACTGATAAGTGAGCGGGAGAGAGGTGTCTAAATATGCGCAGACACAAACTTTCGGAGTGAAGTTTAAGAAAAGAGTATTGATGGCCTGGCCAATATCGATGAACAGTAAATAAGATGAGAATTTTGAATCTCAGAGAATAAGATATGTGCTTTGAATGTGAGTAACAGGTAATGTGTGGAAATTAGGTTGGATAGAAGTGCTTGCATATTTAAGATAAAGAGAGGGAATTGACAAGAGAGCTTAGTTCATTGAATTCTCTGCCAGAAGCCTGGTCTAAATGTTTGCATCAGAGTGAACTCCGCTAAAGACATCTATGGGCCAATTCATAGCGTAAAACCAAGTGGTGTGGTGCACATACCACTCCCAAAAAGTATTGAGCTGTCTCTCACTTGTTTCAGTCACCAGATTGTGGCCATACTGAGGCACCGCCTTGAAGAATTTTTGATTGAATGGATCGACCGCAGGAATCATTTTAATTTCAAGCCTGATACTTATTTTATCCGCCTCATTTGCCATACCTCTACGTTGCGGAGGCGTAAACACACCAACACGGGTCTTCAAGCAGTGGTATGAGAGAAACACAAAGACAAAGACACACACACACACACACTCTCTTCCTCCTCTCTCTCTCTCTCTCTCTCTCTCTTTCTTTCTTCCTCTCTCCCTTCCCCTCTCTCTCTCTCTTTCACACATACACACATGTATGTATGCATGCATGCATGTATGTATGTATGTATTTATGTATGTATGTATGTATGTATGTATGTATGAGTGCTTCTTTCAATCTCTGTCGACCAAATCCACTCACAGGGCTTTGGTCGACCCGAGGCTATAGTAGAATTTTGAACCCGGAACAATGTGGTCGGGAAGCAAACTTCTAGCCTCACAGCTGCGCCTGCATATCTGATTATTTATCTTTTGTTTATTTGTCTGTTTGTTTGTTTGTTTGTTTGTTGTCATCGATCAAACCAGTTTTCTTATTCTAAAACATTCCACACAAACATAAACACACATACAAATGCATAAATCTTAACGTATACGAAAACATAGATTTGCACGCACACGCATGCGCACGTGTATCCCCAGGAGATGTCGTGTTCCTGAAAACTAGATTATTTATTTAAAAGTATAAATATAGTCACTGCTGTATTTAGACTTATCATCAATATATCATTCTCCAAAATATCTCAGTATTGTATTCCGAGGGAGAAGTCTATGAGAACATTTGACAAATTATATGTGTGTATGCGTGTGTATATATGTATTTGTATATATGTATTTGTATATATATACTTGTATATATGTGTTTGCGTGCGTGCGAGGGAGTGAGAGATAGAGAGAGATAGAGAGAGAAAGAGAGAGATGGAGACACAGAGATGCTTGAAAAATCTTTGAGCAACGCAGATAAAGTGTTGAACAAAATATGTAAGGTGATGTCAATGAATGAAAAATTAAGATAGAAAAGATATTGTGTTAACTTACATACGTTGTTTAATATTCCTATAACATTTCAGAGAAAATTTATATATTAAAACAGCAGAAAATAAACACGACAAACTTAAGCGCAAACTGGCTTAGCTAACTACCTTTCACCTACAAACCTTTTTCAACCGTTCCAATTAATTTGTCACATATATTAACCATATTACTACAACATAATTTATTATATCTAAAAGTTTCGTACAGCTTACCCTATTTGAATAATGAATAAGGCAGTTTTAATATTAATTATAATAATAATAATCTTGCACTAACACCTAATACTGAGAGAACTAGTAGAAATTCTTTTAACCATGAGTGCTAAATACATGTGAATAAATGCCTATGCAACTGTAAGAACAAAATTGTCAGCCCTTTAGAAAATCAATGTTTAAGGAAAAATATAATTTATCAGTGTAAGGTAATAACAGAGGATCGGAAGTATTATTACACAGGTTCATCTGCTACAATTTGGAAATCTAAATTTCATAATCATTCTCATTCATCTAAGTATAGAAGAAAAATCTTAGTAAAAGCACGTGAGATTTAAAAGATAGTAATATTAAGTATGATTTAAAGTGGTCCTGCACCATCGTGTAATATTGGTAATTCTACATGCAATGTTTACCTTGAAGAAATGTATTATATAATTACTTCTAAATTATTTTTATTAAATTTTAATGGGAATTTTACAATGAAATGTTGCCACAAATTTTGGACGGTATTTAAATATTTCAGTTCTTAATTATAATTAATTTCATATGTTATATGATAAGCTTACTTTTTCTAAAACAGTTTACTATATTCAATAAATAGATAACTAATTGCCGTGACGTAAAATCTCTATTTCTAATTGTCGTAACGTACAATTCTTAGGTTTATTTTTTATTCTTTCGTTATCCACTGACGTCACCAATAGCTGAATACAAAGTAGCTTTTCTTAGATAATATTTCTTCTTAGCGTTCTTTTTGAAAGCGTTCGTGCGCTAGAAATATTTCTTTAATTCACTTTGAATTTAACGAATTCTAGATCACCTTAAAAACGTTGTGTATTTTCAGAAATATTAATTTCAATATTTTCTATATCATCTTTCTTTATCCTTCATGGCTGTCGTAAAGACTGCACGTATCCTATCTATCTCTCTCTCTTCTATCTTTTCTCTTGTCGAAGTAAATATTTCACCAGCGTTCGCTATTTTACCTTTGTCTTGTTTAACATCCCTCGTATTTGATGTTGTTTATGGTTTGTGACGTCCCGTACCCATATATGCACACACACACACACACACACACACACACACACAC
>NC_068983.1:113749061-113754364 GCF_001194135.2 Octopus bimaculoides
TATATATATATATATATATATATATATTATTTATATTATTATTTGATTGAATGCTACGCATCCATTTCCAAGTAAGTTAATCATATTTTTGATGCGACTCTACTCTATACTGTTCTCTTTCCCTATTGTTCTCTCTCTCATCTTTTCTCAAATTCCCTTTTCTCTCCTTCACCGTTTTCTATCTTTCTCACTCTCTCTCTTTCTCCTTTACTCTCGTTGCTCACACGTGTCCATCGTCCATCTTTCTTTTCCTCGCGTGATCATCTTTCTTTTCTTTCAGGGCTGCCGTAAACTCTGTACGTATCCTGCCTACCTCTCTCTTCTATCTTTTCTCCTATTTTCCATTTGTTTCTCTCGTTGTTTGCGTATAAATAATATATATATATTATTTATGTTATATATATATATATACACATACATGCATATATATACATACATGTATATACATATAGACAATTAAAATGTATTTAATGAACAGGATAAGGGAGAAGTAAAAGAAAAAACTATGAGAATAAAAGGAAGACAGAGGGGAGAGAAAACTAGTGTGGCAGACATCAGAGATGTACTAAGAAATAGGCATACGAACAAAAAATATATATGCGTGAAAAAGAGCTGTAAGTGTAAAATATCACAATAATTTTCTAGATAATTTTAGATGAATATACATAAATATAATTAAACTTCATTAAGATACTTCATTTATGACATCCTGACACACAGCTGTGCATATCACGGGAGATAACTTATTTGAGCCACATGAATACTTTCAAACACTTCATTGGTTGATTTCTAAGTGTTTTTATTATTATCTTGTTTATTTTTATATATTTCTCTTCTGTCTATGAGTTTTCTTCCAACAAAGTTTTCACATACAAAATTCACCTACGTACAACCTTTTAAAGAAATTAAAAAACATAAACAAATATCGTTTTGTTATCATAAATTAGATGTTGTTTGTGTCATAATTTTTAAAATTCTATTCATATATCCTTTTCTTTTTTCAGAAACTTCTGTTTAAAATATGGTTGATAGTTTGGTCTAAATATCTATGCCATACAGCTTTAAACGCGAATAAAAGAACTCTAGTATAAATTAACTATTCAAATATATAAAGCAAAATTCAACGCAATTCGTATAATAGATTTGTCATGTAGTAATAATAATTCTTCGAAGGATTTTTTATTTAATTTGTTTTCCTTTTTTTCTTAGATTTATTGTCGTCTGAAAATGCTTTGAATCGATTTTTGTCCACTGTTATATTCCATAGAATGATTCATTGTTATTATTCAGCAAATATGTACATTGAATAATAGTAAATACTAACATGCTTTGATAGCAAACATATGAGATCAAACAAATACAGGGTTACATGAGATACATATGTAGACAGACAGAAAGATATTTGTTCGGAGACACGTTGATACTCATACACACGTACAGATATATATATGTATGTATGTATGTTTGTATGTATGTATGTATGTATGTATAAATATATATATATATATAGAGAGAGAGAGAGAGAGACGTGTATGACTATACATACATACATACATACATGCATACATAGGAGCCTCAATTCCTGCTGGAGACGAAACGATGCCGTAGTAATATACGGAGTGGCCTGTGCATTTTGAAACCTGCCGGAACCCATCCATCTTCAAGTATAATCACAGCCAATTTCTTCTAGAACGAGAGAAGAGCAGACAGGCAAGAACCGATACAGAAAAAGAAGAATTGACGACCGTGCAGGAATGGTATTTTATTTACTGAGTCCGATAGAATAGAAGGCAAGGTTGACACCGTAGGTTTTCAACTCAGGTCACGACTGCTGGGCAAGCCATCGACGCCCACATAAATATGTATACATAGTTGATGTTCGATCTCACTGTGTGGCATTTTAAGCGATTGTCTTCTATCAAGACGCCTGGTCAGCCAAAATACTTGACGAGAAATTTGGTGTGTGTGTGTGTGTGCGCGCGCGTGTGCGTGCATACACGGAATGGGTCAAAAGTCACGCACCGAGACATGTTCAAACGCTCTGGAATTGTCAAACATGCTTTAATTTTTCTAAAATTGAATAAAATAATGCATAATGAATACGGACGCAATGTCGCTAAGCGTTTGCTCGGCGTGCTAACGATTCTGCCAGCTTGCTGCCTTAGTATAATAATAATAATAATAATAATAATAATAATGATAATAATAATAATAATAATAATAATAATAATAATAATAATAATAATAATAATAATAATAATAATAATAATAATGATAATAATAATAATAATAATAATAATAATAATAATAATAATAATAATAATAATAATAATAATAATAATAATAATAATAATAATAATACGATGTTCACTTAATGCACTTTATATATACACTTTATATACTTTATGCACAATTTTATAGACTTAATACACAGCACTCTCCATCTCTCTATCTTTCTCATTCCTCGCCTTACCCTCTTATTCTCTCTTTTTTCTTTCTCTCTTCACCTTTTCCTTTAACTAATCACGTGAGAGCATTACAGACTGGCTGAGTAACGGAGGAAACAAACTTAGTTCAAAACAAAAGTTACGCATTCCACTCACCACCACCTCCACCTCCACCACGCCCACCCTCCCATTTCCCTCCCTCCCCCTTCAATTAATCGCGTGGAAGCGTTACGGACGGGCTAAGTAACGGAGTGAGGAGCAGAATTATTAGATTTAGCATTTTTATAGTATACACTGCTTGGATTCTAGGACTAGTGTTGGCTTTATTTCTCACGTTGTATTCGTGTTTTGTTCCGTACATTAACTTGTTGAGTTGTTAGGACAGCTGGTGTTGATTTGTGCTGGTTTTATGTAGTGGATTTATTTATTTATGTAGTGTTCCATTTGTGGAGTAGGATTGATATGCTTTTTCAGTGTAGTGGTATTTGTCAGTGATATTTTTCTTCATGTATTATGTGAACATTGCATGTCTCCTGGCGTAGAATTTTGTGTCTTTAGTTTAAACTGGCGTAATGTATCTGCTAGCTTCTACCGTAATGTTTGTGTCTAGAAATGTTACTATAATCGGAGAAATGTTAAGGGAATTATATCAAAGAGTGGACACTGTTTTAGGATGCGACGGCGTTAATGATGATAATGGTAGAGAGAGAGAAAGAGAGAAAGAGAAAGTTTAAATGTGCTATGCTGATTGTGTTAGAGTATGGAGGTGGTAGCATTCTCAGCAGATGAAAAATCGCCGACATATAATCATATGCGCGTACACAAGCACAATTGCGAATATGTGTGTGCGTGTGTGTGTCTGTGTGTGTGTGACGTGCTTAGAACTGCCCATAGTCTGTTGTGACGATGATGTTGGTAAGGTTAGCTAATGGTTGTGGTGTGGTGCTTTTGGTCGTTCTTGTGGTTCTACGCAATAGCAGTAAGGAGTTGATAGCACTACACAGTAGGCCCTGGTTTTAATAGTCATCGACAAAAGAAAAAGATACAAAGACAATATAAGAGAGCGTGAACATTTACTGAAATAACTGTCTCTCCTTTAAAAATCCCCAAAGTGGATAATGTCTCTGCATCACATAGTACGCTAATGCTCCTTTGAGAAACACCGAAGGAATCAAGTAATGCAAAGACCTTCAGTAGGTGTTGTGATTATCGTTTGATTCAATGACTCATTTAAAGACCCTTCATGAGCCAGTCATTCTTTGACTTTCACGCAGTCAAAGCAGTTCCTCGAGAGCATCTGGTAGTACAGTGGGTTAGTATTCATGGCATTCGAGAATATAATAAACACATCGAATTTAGCCCTTTATTATAGTTATATCTGTGAAGACGCGTGGCTGAGTGGTTAGGATGTTCGGTTCATGATCGTAAGGTCGTGGGTTCAACTCCTGGCGACGCGTTGAGTCCTTGAGCAAGACATATTATTTCACGTTGTCCAGTTCACTCAGCCACCAAAAATATGTAGAGACTGCCTTATCACATTCTCTGTCACGCTGAATCTTCCAGAGAACTACGTTAAAGTACGTGTCTGTGAAGTGCTCAACTGTTTACATGTTAATTTCACGAATGGGCTGTTCCGTTGGGATCGGATCGACTGGAATCCTTGTCGTCGTAACCGACGGAGTGTCAGTGATAGTTATATCTAAACTTTGTAAGTAGTTTGGAACAGTAACAGTTATTAATAGTGTAAAAAAAGGTTTGTTTCCAGAAAAATATGTAAGAACTGGAGAGTTAATAATACATAACAAATTCAATTTTCAACGATTCACGTTTTATTTTACATGCACGTTGTATTTGCTGTCTTATACCATGTGCACTACACAAATAATTCTTGGTCTTTTGCAAACATCTAGTGAAGTATTATTTACACTGCTTTTAGATACAGAACTTTAGCATACATTTGTTTTCTAGATTTTCTTTTAATATCTCAGTTTCCCCTAGTGCATTGAGTATAGCGAGCATTTCGCCCACATAGCCAATACATACATTATTTAGTTGTTTTGCTTCCAATTATTTTCTGTTGTGACAATGTGAAATGCCATGAACACGAAGCCTAAGGGTGATTCCATAACTATTCCATATGTTGTTTATGTTCGTTGCATTCTATTCAGCGAATGAGTACTTTTGATATTCAGAAGACAAATTCTTGCTTTAGTATAATTAGCTGGTATCGTCGGTGGCTTTATATTTGAGTGGTGGTATCGCTTTTACTTGTTTCAGTCATTTGACTGCGGCCATGCTGGAGCACCACCTTATATGGTTTTAGTCGCAGAAATCGCTCCCAGGACTTATTCGTTGTAAGCCTAGTACTTATTCTATTAGTCTCTTTTGCCGAACCGCTAGGTTACGGGGGACATAAACACACCAGCATTGGTTGTCAAGTGATAGCGGGGGGGGGGAGACAAACATAGACACACACATGTAGACAAATATATATTTATGTATATATATAGATATACAGCAGGTTTTATTTAATTTGCTTTGCGGGAAGAGCTATTCTAAGAGCGCCTTCTGCCTCATCTTCGAAATGCCTAGTTTAGAATAGAGGCAGCTGATGAAGGAAAAGTTCCATACGTGGCTTGTCTGTTTTCCTGTGTTCATTCTGTTGTCCGTTAAAAAAAGTTCGTTTTTTGTGCTTTGTTTATGTTCCCGTTCCTTTTTTGTCCACATTTGTTGACGTCTTGTACCCGAATATGCATCTATATATACATGTAGATGTAGGTATGTACATATATGTATGTATATATGCATATGCTCACATATCATTTGTATTATATATATATATATATATATATATAT
>NC_068983.1:113754418-113759302 GCF_001194135.2 Octopus bimaculoides
TATATATATTTATATAGGCGCAGGAGCGGCTGTGTGGTAAGTAGCTTGCTGACCAACCACATGGTTCCGGGTTCAGTCCCATTGCGTGGCACCTTTGCCAAGTGCCTTCTACTATAGCCTCGAGCCGACCAAATCCTTGTGAGTGGATTTGGAGACGGAAACTGAAAGAAGCCCGTCGAATATATATAGATGCATGTGTGTATATGTTTGTGCGTCTGTATTATGGCCCAACATCGCTTGACAACCGATGCTGGTGTGTTTACGTCCCCGTAACTTAGTGGTTCGGCAAAAGAGAACGATGGAATAAGTACTAGACTTACAAAGAATAAGTCCTGGGGTCGATTTGCTCAACTAAAGGCGGTGCTCCAGCATGGCCGCAGTCAAATGACTGAAACAAGTAAAAGAAAGAATATATATATACATAGGGACGTGTATGATTGGGCATAGAAGAAAATATTACTCAAGGAAATTCCAACTTTTTCTGATTTTCACGTTTTATTTACAATCTTATAATAATATAATATAATAACATGTAATGAAATGATAGAATATTAAATGTCCATTCTCACTGAACTAAATATATAGTTACTATGAGGATATTTAGACTTCTTATAGGGATATCTTTATCCAAGATGCAGTGGTTTAATATATTGCATTTTGAAGAGGTATTTCTTCAATTAATATATTATATAAAATATCATAAAATATCAAATATTACTAAGTTTGAAAGCAGAGAGATCTAATGGATACAAATTAATTTATTAATATCTTCACCTACAATTGTTATATATATATATACATATATATATACGACGATCTTCTTTCAGTTTCTAATTGAATTTATGAAGCACATTGGTCATTGCTAGCCTGTTGGCGAGTTTGCATACTTGTGATTTATTACTAAAAGGAAATATTCTTTTGAAGTACTTCTGCAGAATAGTTTTAGCCTTTGTTTATAGCTTGAGTAACTGAAATTTGCTATATGTTTTATAAGGCTTTTGATGAGATGAGTTCTATTCTATTGTTAATAGGTATTTAATTGATATTATACATTTAATGTATGGATTACGTATCTTAATAGAAGAGGTGTCTGATATATTTACTGCGGTATTTTCTTATAGTTCTTTATCTTTTATTCATTGGTTAAAATACCTGTTGTTGATTTGTGCCGGTTTTATTCTGTGGGTTTCTTTATCTTGTACTTAACTGGTGGAGGAAAATCTAAATGCTCTTTTATGCAAGTGTTTTGCAAGAAACAACAGCAACGCAACAGATTACACAACAGAGCACAAAACAAAACTAAAAAGGAAAACAAAGATACGACACGTCGATGCAGTACAGAATCGTCCACAAAATTAGATGATTAATGATAGAAGGAATGCTCGTAACGACGCGTAATGCTGAAATAAACATACACATAACATGCACCTGCGATGACGTAGGCAGAAAAAAAACACAACAATAATAATTTCATTATTTACATTATTTACATTTGACGGATATTCGTCCTCATCTTGTTTGTTGTTAACACAACGTTTCGGCTGATATACCCTCCAGCCTTCGTCAGGTGTCTTGGGGAAATTTCGAACCTGGGCATATGCCCACGGGCATATGGCGTAGTGGTTAAGAGCGCGGGCTACTAACCCCAAGGTTCCGAGTTCGATTCACGGCAGCGACCTGATTAATATTAATAATAATAATAATAATATAATAATAATAATAATAATAATAATAATAATAATAATAATAATAGTAACATCGATAGGAATGAGAACCCAGGTTCGAAATTTCCCCAAGACACCTGACGAAGGCTGGAAGGGTATATCAGCCGAAACGTTGTGTTAACAACAAACAAGATGAGGACGAATATCCGTCAAATGTAGATAATGTAAATAATGTAAATAATTCCTCATCTCTTAAATATAGAACTGGAATAATAATTTCATCTTGAAATGAAATTCTCAAGATATAGGAACGTATGTGATGGATTGGGAATCTTCGCTGCTCAAAAAAAAAACTACCAGAAACCCATAAAGAGGTATAATAAAACTTAATAAAACTATGGTGTTTTCAATACAACATATCAAAAAGAAAAGCTGTTGATCACATATGCAAATCTAAAAACTGCTTGATAAAACAGCCATAAACGAAAGATTTGCAACAGAATTTCAGGAGAATTTGATCGAACCATAAATACTCACAATGGTTTAAGATAGAGAAATCATACAAATGGAAATTCTAATGTTAAAGAACGATATCAATAAATCTGTTAGAAACATTTATTATGCAATATATACTCAGCTCTTGATAATATACAGACATCTCTTTCA
The DNA here is from genome assembly GCF_001194135.2 of Octopus bimaculoides. Classification (NCBI taxonomy): domain Eukaryota; kingdom Metazoa; phylum Mollusca; class Cephalopoda; order Octopoda; family Octopodidae; genus Octopus; species Octopus bimaculoides. Next base: position 113,756,749 of record NC_068983.1, read on the forward strand.
CGATGAATTAGACACAACAGTATAAACAAAGTAAACTTTATAAAGAAAAAAAAACACTCTAATCATACATGAAGATAAATTCTTCAACCTATCACAGCATACATTCGACGCAGACCAAATTATGCTCTTTAACTTCGGCACCAACTTCCACCTATAACATATATGTTTATCTTCACTTGGTACGAGAAAACCTTAGAATTATAAACATTACAGACGATTAGCTTCCCGACTTACTCTGAGATTAAAATAATAAATATTGATATTTAACACAAGAATACAAAACCTTCAAAACTAAATTCAAACAATTCGATCAAAAACAATAACGTGAAAAATAATATAGTAATAGTCATAGACAAATATATTTGTTATAAACTGTTCAATGTTATAAACTGTTCAATGTTATAAACCTATTCAATGACAAAAATAAATTTACAAGCATTCGGAAGCGTAATACAACCCAATTTAAATTTAATAACCAATTTAATAAACTAATTGTGTCAATAAATGCACAAATAAGAGCCTCTTATGTTCCTCGCATTTAATGAGAATTTACCCAAGCACATATTTACAGAATATTAAATATAAACAAAAGAAACACCAATTTCCGGACAATTATATTTCAAATAAATACACCAGTACACAAGATGCTAAACAATAAGACAACATCATCAAGCAATGCTGAAATATAAAAGTATATAGTCATCTGAAGAGTCCCTGAAGATAATGCAATCAACCATCGATCTCGGCAACATCACTTTAAATATATGAAATGCTTTTACTACAGATCCAGTAACAAAAATAATGGAAACCATATTAAATAATGTATAGAAATATCCAGATTTCAAGTCACCGTCTTTAACAGCTAATGTGCAACATAAGAATACATTGACTGCCTACAAAGAAAGTTATATAAGCCAGACATGGAGTAGCTATGTGTATACCGTTAGTCAGCATTCGCAGCATTTCTATTTTGCAACAACAGAAAATAAAGTGTTCTCAAATATGTATGTATATGTTGGTGTATGGATAAGGACATGTGTGTGTGTGTGTGTGCGTGCGTGTGTGTGTGTAGACGATTTTAGGAGATAGTCAATAAACTGGAAAATTCAACGCCCGAGGTAGAGCAAAGCTTCATACTCTGACATAAACATTCAAATGAGAAAGAAATAGGGTACGTCACGACTATTTACACACGCGCACGCGCCTGCGCACGTACGTACACACGCGCAGACGTGCGCACACACACACATACACACACACTCACACATACACACAGGCACACACAGACACATAAATACATATATATATAAGGAAATAGCAAATGCCCACACATGTACAAAATGTCATAGATAAAATCCCTACTTAGAAGAGTGTTTAGATTCTTCTCCCCAGCCGCATGATTAAATGAAGAAATAGAATACAGTCCATATTAATCAACAACGACTATTCTATAGATCAACCTAAAAAAAAAATAAAAGCCCCAAAATTTTAAACCGTGTTAACCATACAATAAACCACAAATCTGTAAACTCGCCAACAACTACTAATGACCGGTGAGATTTACAAATTCAAGAGGAAAACGTTAGAATATAAACTTCACGAGTACTTTCAACTCTAAGTATATTCCCGTATATCTGAAGGTAAACTGTCAGAATCATTCGTATTATAGTCCACATGTCATTTGGTTGGAATCTACAGTTGGGTATGTCACAGAGCATCTTCAGAAAATAATAAAACAGAAATCATTTTATGTTTCATTGAATCGAAATTGGCATTTTTTGAATTGTGTATCTCGAACCCAGCATTTTATCACAAAATAAACGATATTACCAGCATATTGTCAGTAACCACGTTGAAATCAAAGAATGTTTTCTGAAGTATTATTTGTTGTAAAGTGTTGTGCAAAAATATCTTCGTCTCTTGTTAAAATTAAAATTGAAATTAAAATTAGTTTTTTAGAGGAAAAATCTCATCGTAATGTTTATATGCATTTATACTTTCGGAAGAATAGAAGGGACATAATTTCACAAAACTAATTTGCAAAGTATGTCTTAATATGGTGTACAATTAATATTATTTATGCCAGAATAATTTTTATCTATACTAATTTTTACATAAATGAATAAAAATGCCTTATTTTCAGGGGAAATAATTCACTTTAAATCAAGATGTTTATAATTTGAAATATTCATAATATAATACTAGAAATATATAATATTTAGAATAGGTTCTAGTTTAAAATTTAATTTAAATTAATATAATTACATTTAAGATAATTCAATACAAGATAACATAACTTGAAAACTTTCTAATGTCTTCAATATCATTATTATAATTACCCTTTTCCTATATTAAAATTGCTTAGTTTATTAGAGGAATATAACATATCGTAATGCTTATAATAAACACACATACACACACACACACATATACATATATATAAAATACTTATTGACACACAACACATACATGCATATATAGATACATATACACATACATAGACACATACATATATATATATATATATATATATATATATATATATATATATATA
>NC_068983.1:113761105-113767339 GCF_001194135.2 Octopus bimaculoides
ACACACACACACACACACACATATATATATATAATGAAAAATATTTCAATACAAATGTATTAATACAAATGTATCAATTTCCAGCAAAAAATAGCCCTATAAGGGTATATATATATAAATTCAGAAGAATGGTACAACAAGGTACCGATATTTGCTGGAGAATAGCAATCGATATAAAAACGACGCTATTGTATAGCTTCACTGCGTATATACTGGCAAAAATGCGTGTGTGCAACAAAACATGAAAAACTTGTCTTACCTTAGGAAGAACATCCGAAAATGAACAACCCAGAATCTCCAGCGAGATTCTACTTTATAATGATTTGATTATTTGATTATATATATATATATGCATATATATATAAACATATACTCATTTATATACATATATAAACATATGTGTATATATAAACCATAAAAATCTGGAAATATGACAGGCGAATATATCTATTTAACCACGTGATATCCATAGGATTACGGCCGTCCCGCAACCTCCTTCATGTAACGTTAATTTCAGTGCAGAAAAAATTATACTTACATGTTTGCGTTAATGTTTGCTCACATTATACAATACAATTGCATATTAGCAAATCGATGGTAATAAAGAAAGCAAGTTCATTAGATCACCAGAACATCACGGTTACACCAACGATCACCACGATGTGTGTGTGTGTGTGTGTGTGTGTGTGTGTGTGTGTTTTCATTGTCTTCTTGCCTTGACATCGACCAGTAATTGTAACTAAGCGTCACTGTCATTCAAGAGATGCTTTCGCTTCCCATCTTCCACGTAACCATGTCTGGGCTGGTGAGATATTATCATACTAAGAAATTGGTGTGGGTAGGTGATGGAAATGGTATCCAGTAATACAAAAACCATGACGCTACAACCGTATCTGGTAGCTCAAGTTCTTCAATTCTGTGGATGTACATACATTTATTCAGCAGCTGACATTATATTAATGGTTTCTCCTATTGGTCTGATGCATCATTTTCTATCATTGATAAAATTGTCAGCATTTTTGACGACACGCAAAAGCTAGTATATATGTGTGTGTGTGTGTGTGTGTATATATATGTGTGTGTGTGTGTGTGTGTGTATGTGTATATGTATATACATATATATATGTAAATGTATATATATATATATGTGTGTGTGTGTGTGTGTGTGTGTGTGTGTGTGTGTGTGTGTATATATATATATATATATATATATATATATATATATATATATGTACATACACACATACATGTATATATGAATGTATGTATGTATGTAGCCAGAACACAGATAACATAAGTGTAAATGAATGTGTAGGTTGACAGCTTTAATTATCCGAATTCATACGTACCAAAAATCATCGTTATATATTAATAAGATTATACATGAAGCTATGAAGCGACAATAAATTTGACACATTACACTTGCGCATTAGTGACAGGTTTTGGAAACCAGGTGAAGAAATGTTGGTCTTAGTGTTATATAGATATAGGATATTGTCGGGTCATAAAATATATTATTAACGATAGTCGTTTAATGTGAAAGAGAATCATATAATTTTAAATCATGATGTACACATTGTACGTACATATATACATACATAAATACATACGTACTTACATATATGCATACATACATACACACATAAAAGATATATATGTATACGTGTATGGGTGTGGGTATATATGGGAGACCCCCTTCGGTCATGAATGATCATGGGATTGCACCTAGAAAGTTACCCTCCGAGGCACAAGTCCGGGCAAGGTTGTTTATGGAAGGCCAGCAGTCGCCCATGCATACCAGCCTCCCCTCTCCGCACCACTGATGTTATCCAAAAGAAAGACAAAAGCCGATACAGCTTGTCTTGCTCCGTCCTTGCACCTGTTCTGTCCGCTGTCGTACGAATGCCTTAATATGTCATCTCCACCAACCACAGTCTGATGTTTTCCTCATTCATATTTGGGTGCCGAAGAATTTAACAAAGTCCTCGTTCCAATTTTTACATGGTCTTCCCCCTCCTTTTTTCTGGACTTAGTGATCACTGTGTCAGTTTCCTTTTCCATCTACTTCTCTTTCTTCTAAATACGTGTCCCGCAGAAGACTATTTCAGAGTTTTTATTTTCCAGATCATATCCGTTAAACTTGTTGCCACTCTTATCCTGTTGTTTCTTCATTTATTTATTTTGTTATTCTTCAGCATTCTCCTTTCCATGGCTCTTTGTGTTGATCTTAATTTATTTTCAATGCTGTTGTTGGTAGCCCATGTTTCTTATGCCTACGTAATGTTTGGCAACACACACAGGTTGAAGACCTTTCTTTTTAGATACATGGGCAAATTACTGCTCATGATGTGATTCAACTTATTAAAGGCTACCCGTCCTAATTGTATTTGTCGCTCAATTCCTTTGGTTTGATTTGTATCTTATAAGCAGATTATTTGTCAAATATAGGTGTATTGATTCGCCTGTTTACATTTTACTATTACTACATTTCCAGCTTTGATTAGATGGCTAGAGATTATTTTCGTTTAACTAATATTAACCCATTACCTACCAGTGATCTCATATGAGATCACTTAAAAATTACAAATTTTGTAATTATCTGTCAATATTTACACATATCTAACCTTTTTGCTATATCTTCTAGGTATATTTCTCTAATATTCAAATGAGGTTTGCTAATTTTTCACCCAATATATCGCTTATTTCTATTTAAAATGTTATTTTGAAATGTTATTTTGATCATTCCAGCGTGTTTCTAAGGCTGTTTTATGCTAGAAATCAAAGTTTCATAAACAAAATTCCAGTTAATAGAATTATGGGAGGTTAATAGAGTTCTAGAAGGCGGCGAGCTGGCAGAATCGTTAGCACGCCGGGCGAAATGCTTAGCGGTATTTCGTCTGCCGTTACGTTCTGAGTTCAAATTCCGCCGAGGTCGACTTTGCCTTTCATCCTTTCGGGGTCGATTAAATAAGTACCAGTTACGCACTGGGGTCGATATAATCGACTTAACCCGTTTGTCTGTCCTTGTTTGTCCCCTCTGTGTGTAGCCCCTTGTGGGCAATAAAGAAATAGGTATTTCGTCTGCCGTTACGTTCTGAGTTCAAATTCCGCCGAGGTCGACTTTGCCTTTCATCCTTTCGGGGTCGATAAATTAAGTACCAGTTACGCACTGGGGGTCGATGTAATCGACTTAATCCGTTCCTCTGTCCTTGTTTGTTCCCTCTATATTTAGCCCCTTGTGGGCAATAAAGAAATAAGAATTATGGGAGGTAATGGGTTAAGTCTGAGTCCACATTTTTTGCTTTCTTCTTTTAGTTCCCTGGGCATTTCTGTTGGTTATTCAATGCTCCTGGAAAGGAGTACAATATCATCAGCGAATTTAAGATGATTTAGCATGCATCCGTTTGTATTTATTCTTTTATCTGACCACTATAAGTTTTTTTTAAACTTTTTCTAATACAGATGTGAATAATTTGTGTGATATAGTAACTCTATGTCTGACTCCTTAAGCAATTTTGAAAGCAATCATTTTGTTGTTTATAGCTGCTGTAGTTGTACAGTTGGTGTGCACATTCTCTGATAACATCATGTTTCGCTTAGCAGATTATTATAAAACCCAAACATCTTCTGCACTAGCTCAGATAATTCAAAAATTATTAGTCATGGTCTAATATTGGTTTTGTTTCTTTTTCCTTACTGTATAAATTTCTTTTATCTTTTTATCTTTTATTTGTTTCAGTCACTGGACTGCGGTCGTGCTGGGGCAACGCCTCGAGGGGTTTAGCCGAAAATATAGACACCAATGCTTATATTTAAACCTGGAATTTATTCTATCGGTGCTCTTTTGCCGAACCGCTAAGTTACGAGGGTGTAAACAAACCAACATTAGTTGTCAAGTGGTGGTGGGGGACAAAAACAAGCATACCTATACATATATGTATATTTATGTCGGGCTCCCTTCAGTTTTTGTCTACTAAATCCACTCACAAGGCTTTGGCAGGCGCAGGGCTACATTAGAAAACACTTGCCCAAAGACTGAACGCAAGGTCACAAGCTTCTTGGCCACACATTGTTTTACATGCGAATGTGTCCTTAAACAAGCTATTCTCAAAAATTCTATTTCCTACATTAACCAGAGTCCATTATTGTACATTCACTCAATTATTCAGTCATTACTTTGGTAAATACGATGAAGTCTATGTATGGTTGGGGCAGTTTCCCATGATTGAAACATGTCAAGAGCTGTCTTTCGTTCTTGGCGAAATAATTGAAATAACATTAGTCATCGATAAGGCGGTGAGCTGGCAGAAACGCTAGCATGCTGGGCGAAATGCTTAACGGTATTTCGTCTGTCTTTATGTTCTTAGTTCAAATTCCGTCGAGACCGACTTTGCCTTTCATCTTTTCGGGGATCTAATCGACTTGCCCCCTCCCCAAAAATGTTGGGCTTTGTGGCTAGAGTAGAAAAGAACATTAGTCATTGATCAATGCTGTCTTTTTCCCCTCACATCATTATTTCTAGCTAACTTTTTGATACTGACTTTGCTAAAAAATGCTTGCACAAACTATAGCTTTTTAAGTACGCTGACAGGTATTAGGGAGCTAAGGTAGTCACCACAGAGTACAGTAATAGAACATTGAAATTGACGAGTATTTGTTAATTTGCAGTCATGTGTTCAAATTCTACATTTGATGTAGCATAGAGAGTTAATTTGCCTTAGAAACACTAGATCCGAAGAAGAACCTTCTACAGACTCGTTGAGCTTACTAGAAATAGTAACCAAATTATTTTCAAACCACAAACTACTTTTTTAAATAATGAAAAATAACACTTGATAATGCACTGAAAGAAATATATGGCTATCATGATTGATAGCCATATACTTCTGTTTGATATAAATTGACCTAGGGCTAAACGACAACAGTCTTAAATTATAATTAAGTGTTGAATGGTATCTCTACTTACAAACCAAAGGGTCATGGAACGCACCAACTTCATCATAATATACTCATCTGACTTCAGCTTAGAGGTGAACATGTGATCAACTTTTCCTTTGCAATCTTTAATAATTAGGTTATTTATTGATTTACTGTTCTGAGAAAAGAAGACAATATTATGAATTGAAAAGAAAATATAACCTAGATGGAAACTTAATGAATGGTGAAATAAGTGTGAAAGTATCTAAATTTAAGTAATGGCAAATAGTTCTTCTCACTAATATTCACGCCTTGAATCGAGAAGAAAAACTAAAATCAAATATAAATATCAATATATACTAATAGTATTATGACTGCAGTGTCAATTTTCATTTATGAGTAAAAGACAGTTTTATCCCATAACTTCTCTGTACTGTAGTTTAACATTGAACCCATTATATATTAAGTAGTAGTAAATTGGGACTCCAATGCAAACTAGCGACGAGTCGAGAATTCAAGTTGATTTCATTTGCACTGCTAGCGTATCTGGGAAATGTATGAATGTTACAACATTCTGTTTCACCCGTTCCCTATAAATTATCGGATCTTGTACCTTGTGAAATGGAAACGGTAACTGAGGATCATTAGGAGGGTACCTTGTAGTATTTAGTTGCATCCATATTTCCGAGCTAACAAGAACAGGCTGATCCGGAGGGGTTTAAATATTTTAAACCCCTCCGGATCAGCTTTTTCTTTCATTTCTGGAATTAAACTAGTACTAGTAATGCACTGGAGATTTTTCGATTGATTATATTTGTACAACAGTGCGATTTTGTATATAACCGAAAAAACATCAAATAACAATTGATCGTGCGAAAAAGTCCTTTATTTTCGTGTGAATTCTCCATTGAGTTTGGAGAACTGAAAGAAATCTACTTACAGAAAGGACTAGAGACCACAAGTTGATCTTTAGTATGTTAATGCTGCTATCCAATTCGATAATCAAAGCCAATCTTCTAATATCTGTTATTTTTTATACCTGCTATTCGATCGGCTTCGTTCCCATTTGCTATTCGACAAACTTTTTGAAGGCTGCTACTCAATAAAAGTTGCATACATCCGCTATTCGAATAAATGTTATTAGCAGTTGTTTGATAAACTGTGTGTCTTTTCTCTGTTCTGCCAGTCAGCTCGGAAACAAAGCTTGGCAAATCAATAATCTTTACCATAAAAGAAATATTTTTCTTCTGTGTCAAAAAGACAATATCAACACTTGCTTCTTTATTGCTTTCAGTGGAAGATGCAAATAAGAATGAT
>NC_068983.1:113767740-113768136 GCF_001194135.2 Octopus bimaculoides
ATATATATATATATATATATATATATATATACAAGAGTACGTCAATAACCAAAAAAGTTTGGAAAAAATATTTCCTAAGGGATCAACAATCACAATTACACACATTCATACGCACATGAACATCGTGCATTACAAGAAGCTTCAATACTGCTTTTAATTTAGAATTTCAGGTGGTAATACAGAAAAAGAAAAGCGGTTAATTGACTGTTAACTCAAATGATATAATAAACCTTATTTTGTAGATTTGATTTGTACTTTTAACTATTCAGTGGTTTATAATACTAAAGTAATTTTAGCTAAACCTTCACGTATATATAAATATGTGTGTGTGTGTGTGTGTGTACGTATGTATATATGTATATATATATATAGATAGATAGATAGATACACACACAC
>NC_068983.1:113768146-113772023 GCF_001194135.2 Octopus bimaculoides
ACACACATATATATATATATATATAAATATATATATATATATATATATATTATAATATGTGACAATTATTCGGTTGTCATAATAAAATTCCGAGTTTCGGATGTCGAGTCGGAAAACTGCTCCGGCATCTCGTCAGTTATTAAGACAAACAAAAATGCTATGAAAATGACCTTTAAATTAAGGGGAAAAAACGAAGGAGAGAAAGTAAAAAACGCTCATAGAATTCGCGTATGCGCGCATGTACATACATACATACACATGCGTGTACGCACACCTACGAACATGTGCCTATATGCATATGCTCACTCACACTCACGTGAAATACATACGTTCACACCACATACACGCCTATATGTGCACATATACATGCAACAATACACACGTACACATATACATATCAGCACACACGCACACACACACACACGTACACAAACCCATACACGCACAATTATATTCATATACACGTCTAAATACGTATATACTATATATGCATATGCTCACTCCCACTCGCGTGACACACATGCATGCACACCCACACACACACCTATATGTATACATATATATGCAACCATACACGTGAACACATATACATATCCGCACACACATCTGGAAAAGCAGCTTAGACCCCGCTACATATTCAAGAACTGAACTTTTTGGTTCATGTCCACATATGGCTAAATATTTGTTACGTTTTAGGTCCCCCAACATCACAGATAGAACCTGCTTTTTATATTGTATCCACGTACAAGCATTTTATCTCTATTTTTTTTATATGTATTTTTTTACAAGCATTTTATCTCTATTTTTTATATGTATTTTTTTACATATTTATATATATATTTTTATATATATTTTTATTGCTTTATATATTTTTACATATTTTTTCTGTATATTACCTTTCACCCTGCATTTTTGTGCATGTGTGTATATAGATGTGTATATGAACTTATTTGTGCGCGTATAGGTTTATGTACGTGTGTGTGTGTGTGTGTGTGTGTGTGCGTGTGTGCGGGTACGAAATTTATACATAATATAGAAGAAATATAATCCAATAACGAAAAGAGTGTGTGTATGTTTAGTCATACATGTGTAGAGGCATATTTACACATGAGTATATAGATACACGAATTCGTATAGATATACGATTAAGGTATACATATAAAAAATTGTATAAATATACCCATGCATGTGCAAAAAAGGGCACACACATATACATATAAATATATATATACACACAATGAATTGTATATATGTGTATGCGAACATACATATATGCGTAAATACACACGTTCATATTAATATACATGTCTTCACCTACATATATACATAAAAATAATCATATATATACATATATAAAGTTTACACACATAGGTATGTATAAGATTAATACCTAGATATGTATACATGGTTGTAAACATGTAGATCACCTCAACGTCGTACATGTGCATACATGTGTACATATGCCAGTAGTAAAATATACATAATTATAAGGTATAGCAACTAATAACATAAACAGTATCCGGCCTGTTATGTTTATATTTGACAGAAGTTTTGATGGGAATACTCCACCAGTATTCCTTGAGTTGGTGTTTATGAATGTATTCCATAACAGAAGGATTTTCTAAGTTTATTTCAGGACAGTCTTTTTAGCGGATAGCATTTTAAATTGCTTTAGCAACAACATCATGCCGCATAGGGAGATAGTACTGTGACGACATTTTAGGCAGCTACTAATCACATGCGTGATGTCTTCCACAGAAACATGACATAGCCTACACATGCGGTTGCACCTTGGGATTACAAGAGCCTCACTGTCTCTCTTGTTCATCAGGTACTTTGTGGCAATCTCCTGTTCCTGGAATGCAATCGCATAGCCCTCAAAGTGTGATGTGAAGTAGTGGTCTTGTGTCCAAGAGAAGCTGCGCCTCGTGTCAATTCTACTATCATCTTCAAGCTTTCGGGCAACATACCCATGCGTAGTCTTTTTTTCTTCTTTTTTTTTTGTATACTGAGTGCTTTCCATCCAGGTCTTCTCTGAGGTAAGAGAGCCCACCTGTTCTGGGGTTGTTTCGGAGATTATCAAGAAGAGAGTGCTTCTTGAGGAGCTCACTGCCAACTCGTACAATGTTGCTCACTTCACTTTTCAGTACTGCATTTATATACTTATTTTTGCTGCTGTTGTTTAGCAGGTGCTGCCAGAGTGATACCATACGGCATTCGAAGGCCGCCTGCACTGATCTTACGCCTCTACCACCTTCATTTCTTCTTAGGTAGAGTTTATCAACATCAATATTTCTGTGAAAGTTCCCAGTTGTTGTCAGGATTTTGAGGGTTCTGATATCTATAGAGTGGATTTTCTCTGCAGACCAATCAAGTAGCCCAAATGTTGGGATCAGCACTGGTACTGCAAATGCATTGTGGTGTATTGTTTGTAATATTCTCGGGTTACTCTATTTTTATTCACAGTGTCCTCATATGATACGTTTTCGCCTATACCTAGGTACTTGTAACATTCTTTGTATGGAATGGAGGAGATAGACAGACCATTGATGCACAGGTTTGGGGTTTGGGGAACTGACTTTCCTCGTTCTATAACCAAATATGAACATTTCTTTTGGCCAAATTCCATGCACATGTTGTTTATATACATAGCGAATATCACTACATTCCTTCTATTTCTTTACAAACTGATCACTTTATATGCACTTTATACACACGCACAGTGTGTGTGTGTGTGTGTGTGTATGTGTGTGGGGGTGCAACGTGTGTGTGTGAGGGGGGGCAATGTGTGTGTGTGTGGGTGCAACGTGTGTGTGTGTGTGTGTACATACGACAGGGTTTCCATCTATCAAATCCACTCACAAGTCATTTGTCGGCCCAAGGCTATAGTAGAAGATACTTGACCAATGTGCCAGGCAGTGGAACTGAACCCAGAACCATCTGGCTGGGAAGCAAACTTCTTACCACACAGCCATATACCTGGTAGCTTACCGGTAAAGCACGTTCACTTTTACTGTATTCGTTGTGTATTTGGTTAATGAGAGAGATGGAAGATGGAAGATACTAGATTTTTTATTAAACAACAAATATAGGAATCATGATGTTCTCTGGTACAACCCAATCTACGGTTCACATGTTTCAACGAGGATCACTAGGGAATTTTTTGCCGCTTTAGACAAATGTTTCCCAAAGTCAAATAGATACCATGCAATTTTTAATAGACACAGCTTGAAGGTATCTTACGCTAACTCTATTAATTTACAGCAGCATATGCACCACATTAATAATAGTAAAATGAAATAACAGTTCAATAAACCACCTACTGGAACTAGCAAACATATACATCGAAATACCAAAGAGGATGTAAACCGCAATGAAAAATATCCGATACGACCAATCGTGATAGTAGAAATGATTGTGATATAGCTAACACGGTAACAACGTCGGAAAATGAAGTCAGAACTGCCATATAATACTAAATATAATAAATGCACGTACAGAGATAAATCAAGATGCCCATTGATGAACCGCTGTACGAGTACAAATTTTGTATATGAATGTACCGTACACACAAGGGGAGGACTGTATGTTTACATTGGGGCAACGGCTGATTCAGTCAAGAATCGTTATCGCAACCATGTCGTCAGCTTCATGAAAATCAACAAGTGACATTCAACATCTTTTACCGATTTTGTGTAACGACTTGAGGAAGATAGAATTAAGTATAACATAACTTGGTCCATAGTAAGACACGCAAAACCATATAATATCATTTCCAGATGCCGACTCTGCTCCGTGGAATCTCTGTCTATTATGTGGACCATTGAGAAGATTTGTAATAGAATTTATGAAAGACTCTCAAGATGCTTACATGCAT
>NC_068983.1:113773171-113778699 GCF_001194135.2 Octopus bimaculoides
TATATATATATATATATATATATATATATATATATAGTAATAATTATATGTAGAACTAATTTAATATTCAGGTAGTACGCTGTTTAAAACCCGTCCACAGTGTTCAGCTACCTCATGTCAACAAGAGTATGAAGGTATATGCCCATAGAGTTTTTGAAAAGTCACTTGAGGAGACGTATCTGCACCTATAGTGCATGACAATTGATTGTACAACATTGGTGTGTGAGTGTGTGTATACACACACACACACACACACACACACACACACATTCACACACACACATTCACACACACACACACACATATTCGGCGGGCTTTTCTGTGTTTCCATCAGCTTAATTCACTCACAAGGCTTTGATCAGCCCGGAGTTATAGCAGAATACACTTCTCGAAAGAGTTGTGCAGTGGACTGAACCCAAAACCATACGATTGGGAAGCAGGCTTCTTAACCACACAACCAAACCTTGTAAAGCCTAGATTACGTACTACAAAGATTTTACCATATCATGAAAAGGTAGGCTTTCAGAATCTTTATTCACATCAAATGAATAAATATTCAAGTGCATATGCAACATGTTAACAATTATTTTTACTCAAAATCGGAGAGAAATGTCATGTGTAATTTACCTGACATTAGCTTTTTTTAGATATACAACCAACTCGATAATTTTACTTAGATTTGATGCTAACTGTTCGGCGTTTTAAAACGTTGTGCAAATGATTGAATTATGCAATTATCTTGTAAGCCACTAAGCAGAATGTCGCTATCTGAAGTTTTGCGACATTTTCGATCGATCAGACGGCACTTATTGATTTGAGGGGAAAAGTATTCGGAAATACAATTAACTACCGGGATTTCTCTTTTTCATTTGTTAACATAGATCGTGTATGCTACGCAAAGCGAGATAATGCCTAACTGTAAAAGTTCTCAGAAGAAAAGCAAAAACAGAAAAAGCATATTCTCCTTAAAGGGGAAACAGCAGTACTTCATTTAATAGTCACCTGAGAGTAAATTGTTTAGACTCTGTCAAAGGAGAATGCTTCCCATTTTAATCATTCTTGATTAGTTCCTTGAAATGGATTAAAGTGTCTATGGATGTGTATACGCGCGCGCGTGTATGTGCGTGCGCGAGCGCATGTTTCAATTTTTTTCCCCCTTTATTTAGTTTTGTGATCTTAGACCATTGATAGAGTTCAACTCGTTGAGATAAATGTATGCGTTTGCATACACACGCACGCACACATATATGCATGTATGTGTACACACACACATACATAGGTACATACATACATACATACACACACATACATACATACATACATACATACATGCATACATACATGCATATATACATGCATACACACACACACATAAATAAATGCATATGTACATACATATACCAACAAGAGAAAACTATAGAGAATTATTATTATTATTATTATTATTATTATTATTCAGATTCAACATTTCGCAATCCTTCTCTTGTTTAGACACCACTCGCTGAGCTATAATCCTTTCTATAATAAGCACAAGGCCTGAAATTTGGCGCTAGAGGTTAGTTGATTACATCTACTCCAGTGCTTAACTGGAACTTATTTTCATCGACTCCGAAAGAATAAAAGACAAAATCTATCTCGGTGAAATTTGAATTTAGAACGTAAACATTGACGAAATGCTACCAAGCATTTTGTTCGACATGCCGATTTATGCCACCTTTCGCTGGTTTATAATTAAAAAAAAAAAAGAGTGGAGGCGCAATGGCCCAATGGTTAGGGTAACGGACTCGCGGTCATAGGATCGCGGTTTCGATTCCCAGACCGGGCGTTGTGAGTGTTTATTGAGCGAAAACACCTAAAGCTCCATGAGGCTCCGGCAGGGGATGGTGGCGAACCCTGCTGTACTCTTTCGTCACAACTTTCTCTCACTCTTACTTCCTGTTTCTGTTGTGCCTGTAATTCAAAGGGTCAGCCTTGTCACATTGTGTCACGCTGAATATCCCCGAGAACAACGTTAAGGGTACACGTGTCTGTGGAGTGCTCAGCCACTTGCACGTTAATTTCACGAGCAGGCTGTTCCGTTGATCGGATCAACTGGAACCCTCGACGTCGTAAGCGACGGAGTGCCAACAACAAATAAAAAAAGTCATTTGCAAAAGAACAAGCTGATACAGGGACTTATATTTAACAAATTGATTTTTCAAATATTTGTTATCTTTACCTATCCAAAATGTTGATTTCATTAATTTTCATTGCTATCACAACTGACCCATCCACACACATAAGCCATTACCTCTGCTCTTTTAATTTTCCTAATCGATTTATTCTTTATGCCTTCTATCCCTTTCCATCATGATCTTATTCTTTTGTATTTTGTTGTTAAGTATTTATGCGCGTATTTATGTGTTATTTATATTTATTTCTAAACCAATAGCGTTGCTTCACGCTATAAGCATGGCAGTATCGTTGCCTCACTTTTCAGGTGTAATTTCCAAACTTTGAATAGAACCCGCACAAGGGTTTTATCAGTCGCCTGATGAAGCGGAACTACGTTACATGAAAAGCGACTCAGTTTGTCACTCTGACTGGACTGTGAATCAATACCATCCTATTCTTCCTCACTGCGTTTATTAGGTTTTTATTTTATTTTTTTTTTTTTGCTCAATTTTGCTTAATTGCATTCGCACCCGTTTCATACTACTCATTGATTACATACGAACGTGTGCGTACGTGTACGCTTATAACGCCATAGTAAATAATATATGAATCTAAGAAAAAAAATTTGCTAGTGAATACTTTACATGTAAGCAATAAACATATGCAGTTCGGTTCTCAAAGGCAGTGAACAATAGAATATGACAGCAGGTGTTATTGTAGTCTTTGTGGAATTTTTTGTTTTGTTTTGTTTTTCCTGTTTTCAAAAGTGCAGACTTTCTTTTGTTTATTTATTGTTAAGTTCAAGTCTTTTCTTGTATAAATGAGAGTATATCTTAAACGAGAAATGTAATAATTTTCAGATAAGCATTATTATCAGAATTCACGTGAGAATATTGAGCTAAAATATTAACGCCTCCTACTTCTACCTCAAGTGATTAACAAAGCAAATTGTATGAACTAAACCTGTGCAGATAAAAGCAAGTAACTTTTCCGTATAAAATAACCGTTCTATCAGATAAAACACTTACGAGAGAATGACATGTAACGTGTGCCTGGAAAGCAAAAGAATACAAAAATAAATGTATCAAGTCACACTGATGTGTCTATTAAGAAATGGCAATAAATGCCATTTATACTATCTCTACAAGCAGCTAAAACAGTTTCCTATTTTCATATGTTGCAAGAAAATAACTTTTTAGCCAAGTTGTATTCTTACTAAATGAAAACATCACAAACAATAATTTGATCCTACATTCAGGTAACATCGAGTGCTACGAATAATTGTACGTTGAACAAAGACTAACATTTACAGTATTTACTCTTCTTTTTTACGTCTTAGAATAAAAGTTAGCACCTGTTAGCTTTCTCATGGCTTCCGAGACTAAATGAATAAAGAGTAAAAGTTTCCTCGTGCTAGAGACCTGGTTTGAATGCCTTCCACAGTGTTAACTCTACTGAAGGCACTTGTGATCCATATAGTGATGTCAAACCAAGTGAAATATCACGGTTATCACCTAAGAACATGAACTGTATAGATTCCCACCGACGATATTCCATATAGTTTCCATCTACAAAATTTCATTCATAAGCTTTGGTTAACCGAAGATTATGGAAAAAGATGCAGTAAAATCAAACGACGTACTTTTTAAAAATTCGACTCTGACTACATTAGTTTCGGTGTCATTGTTTCCTTACTTCGCCATAGAAAAACAGTTGACATTATTTGGATGTACACCTTCCTGTTGAGATATTATATAACACATTATATACAGACGAACGTCTCCTTGGTTTGCTGTGTAAACCTCAGCATCTGTCATATGCTTAAAATACATGCCGCATTGGAGAGTTGACAAGTTAAAAACTACGTTGGTTATGTTGTTTTTGTTGTTAAAGCGTGTGGCCATGAGCATAAGAATGAAGGAATCAATTCCTGGTCCAAACTTTGCATTATCTCCTTGAACAAGACATTACATATCATGTTGTTTCAATCAACTTAGCTATGAATGAGAATCAGATGGTTGCTGGTACAGCCCCCTTTACTCTTCCCATCCTACCACCTGACTGTTCTTGCTCAAGAGAGAAGGGATCGAGAATGTGGAAGTGGGTGTTTGCAACTACAGGAGAACCTAAAAGCAATCAGCGATAGGCAGTACATACTACCAAGCCGTAGTCATACGCGAATTATGGCAAACTAATGTTGTTGTTGGTGAGGTCGCCGTCGTTTTTGTTAAGCCCGATTAAACCAGCCTGCAATCAAAAGCATTCCACTTTTGATCGAACCAGCTTCGGTTAAGGCAGCCGACGATCAAATGTATTCCAGTTGTGACCATTCCTATCCCATATTCAGACATTGTGTATTTAGAACTACATAAGCCAATGCATCCTCTCATCATAACGATAGGGTGTGAGACAAGGAATATTTTCTTGCTATGCCTAGGAGATTGTACTTCCATGTCGAAGGACTAGTTTACTAGTTTGTATCATATCAATGATACTGCATTAAGACTGTAATTAAGAAACTTATTTTGATTCTTGCAATATAAACGATGCCGAAATAAAAATATATTCAATATTGATCTCCGGTACAGGTAAAATGCCCGAAGAATATATTGGAAGATTCGTTT
The DNA here is from genome assembly GCF_001194135.2 of Octopus bimaculoides. NCBI lineage: Eukaryota > Metazoa > Mollusca > Cephalopoda > Octopoda > Octopodidae > Octopus > Octopus bimaculoides. The sequence goes on from NC_068983.1 coordinate 113,777,950, forward strand.
CTTTTTCAACGAGCGTAAACGAAGAGAAATTGTTTCAATTGAGAATTAATACTTGATTGTCGTCTCACCTTGGCAATTAAACAAAACATTTTACATTAATTTCTCACATAACAGAAATAAATGACATTAGCATTGAGACAACTATAAATAGAAAACAGATCAACGTCTCTTCTTGTTGTGACAAGTCCTCACAAGTGTTAACTATATACACATTTGTGTGTATATTATACATATACTTACATACATACATACATAACTGTCGAACAACGATAATGAGTGCTCAACACCGCACTGGTGGATAGAATCTCTCTATTTGTGTATTAAGGCTACCATTAGTTTTATGTTAAGAAAAATATCTTAACATCTTAACAATTTTTCAAGCCGATCACATGGAAGGATGGTGTTCGTCTCCATCTCATCCAAATTGAAGACGAACACCATCCTTTCATGTGATCGGTTTGCTTGAAAAATTGTTAAAATGTTAAGATAATCTTCTTAATACGAAACCAATGGTAGCCTTAATACACAAGCACGCACACGCATACACACACACGCGCGCGCACACACACATGCACACATAATATAGAGGAAGTGATGTAGATAAACACAATTAGGCTTGACATAGATATAGAGTGAGAGAGATACACATAAACACATACATACATAAACATATGTACGCACATACACACACACATATACATATATATATATATACATATACATACATATATATATATATATATATATATA
>NC_068983.1:113784991-113786197 GCF_001194135.2 Octopus bimaculoides
CATACACATTTATATATACATGCATATACATAGATATGTACACATATACACACATATATACTTACAAACATACGTACACACACCCACACAAGTATACATATATACATACATACACACACACACACACACATATATATATATATATTTATATATATATATATATACAGACACACACACATATATATATATATTTATATATATATATATACAGACACACACATATATATACACATACATACATACATATACATACACATGTGGACATACACTCACATATACATGTATACACAATCATATACACACATGTATATTTACACACACACATACATCTAAATATAGACATATTTTTTTATTAAAAATACATCTACACAAATACGCTCCCATACTTAATCACAAGTACACTCATATATGAATATGTAAAGAAACCTATGTATAAATAAATACATCTGTGCACAAAAATGTACATACATCCAACAAATCATACGTAAATGCATATTGATATATCTTTTTTAAAGTAATAGTAATAAGAGTAAAAATAAGAGTAAAAATAAGGGTAAAAGTAAAAAATATAACTGATAATGCGTATATGTACACAAAAAAATCAATAGAAACACCTCTAGTTTATACAGAACCCTGAATATGTATACACAGACACACACATACACATTTTCCCTCACAGATACACGTGTATATATAAACACCCATACCGGTATATTCATACGTACATAAATTTTGTATGTGTTAGTTGTTACAAGGGTTTATCAAGATTTAAAATATGTTCTAGTTCAGGTTAATAAATTACGAAAGTTTAGATAAATAATTTGAATCGTAAATAATTTTAATCTTCTAACCTTTGAGGGAATTAATAATATGTTTTATTAGAACTATTTGAAGAATTCACTTATTACGGGTTAATATGATATCGTTTTATAAAAACAGTAAATGTTATTTAAATGCTGAAAATGTATGTTTTTGCCAATCTTTACATCTGTAAGAATTTTCTATGAAAGTATTTACCAGATTATTCTTTGAAAATAAAATAAAGAGGAGCTCGGTAACACAAAGATGGCAAAATGTTTCACCCTTTTCATATGGCTTAGAAATAGAAAGAATAAGCCAGTCTAGTTTAAATTTAATGTTATTATCTTTAAGATCCCAAATTAGTTTGCTAAGACTCGTGGTATTACGTTTGCTTCTATCTCTAAA
>NC_068983.1:113788557-113793977 GCF_001194135.2 Octopus bimaculoides
ATATATATATATAAATATATATATATATATATATATATATAAAGATATGTAATTGTAAGATCCAAGGTTTTTAGAAAGCTTCGAACAGCCCGTGGTAGGTATAAAATAAAACAACTTTCAGGAACAGTAATAGTTTATTGCCGTAGAAGGCTTTAGGTCTTTCCCACACCGAAGTTCGATAAGCTGAAAAAAAGTTCATGGTTACCAACTAGGTTTACCATGAATGCGAATAAAATTACAAATTGAGGGAATGGAGTAGGTAAAATCCAGGCTACATATGTTTCATAGCTAGCAGAACCACAGGAGTAATAATTACTCAACAAGAGGTACTCCACTAGCTACTCATCAGGTCGAAGATACCTTAGTTAAATGAACGTTACATCGTCGTTAAAGAATCCGAAGTTAACTCGGCGGAGATTTAATTTAACATGAGTGGTGAAGCCGGAGGAACGCAGTGAAAAATCAAAATAGAAAAACATGTACGAAGAAATAAAATGATCGACAATAGAAAAGAAGGTGCAGGTCAAAAATATGAGAGTGAACAATTGGCTAAAGTCGTTAAGAATAAAGAAAGGGAGAGGGAGAAGAAGGGGTAATTTAGGGTATTGGACTCGCGATCGTAAGATTGTGGTTTCGATCCCTAGACCAGGTGATCAGTTGTGTTCTTGACCAAAGCACTTCATTTCCCATTGCCTCATACCACTCTGCTATAGAAATGAGTTTAGAGGGATGGGCCCCGTCAGGCTTTATCGCCCTAGATACGCTGCATGGCTGCGGCGTCCCAACGACCCACCACCACCAAGAGGTTAAGAGTTTTATCATTCACATTGATGCTGACTGAGGGGAAGGTCACTGTGAATATTAAGCTAGGGTCATTTTACTATGTCAGCAGTAAATAAATGTATTGTCGCACACAAGTATATACATTTACATAGAATCAAAATAAAAGAAAAGAATTTATAGAAGTGAAATAGTCAGGAATGGGAAGAAAAGAAATCAAATAGTTAGGAGTGAGAGTAAGGGGGATTTGCTAGAAAAGAAGAGGTGGAATAAAGAGAGGGAGATGGATAACGTCACTAGTCATTAGGGGAACATAGCAATCAGAGGTAAATTAGTGACTTACTACTTAACAGTAAAACTATATATTCGCATACCCACTCGCACTCGCGTACGTTTTCTGTGCGTCTATAGTACCCTATAAATGTGCACGCGTGCGTACGCATTTGCATATTCTCATGTGAGGAGAGGAAGATGTAGGGAGATCAAAGGGTTAAGAAAATACAAAGGTAGCTAAAACAGTTGTATTATAAATACATAGAAATGTTTCAAATGGGCGTGGGAATGCCGGAGGAATAATTAGGGAATAATTGGGGATGACGCTATTATTTGTACCTTAAGAATATGTTACATAACTTGTGTTTACATTAAAGAATTAGGTTGTTCCGTTCATTCAGCCATTCGCTGCATTGCCTAATAGATAAGACTTCTGCGATGCAGAGATCGCATTTGTTGTTATAACTGTTATACGGTTTGGCATGGGTAACGATAGACCATTTGAAATTGTATAGAAGTGAGTTTTGTTTTAGGTTATGAATGAGCCTACATAAAAAAAGTGTTGTCATGCATGGATATCGTTTTCTTTTTTAACCCCAAGATAATCATAATACTCCACTTTTCTTTTTTTTTTTTTTTTTTTTTTTTTTTTTTTTTTTTTTGCTTTTAATTGTTTTAAATTCTGCATAAAGAGGAGGAGCTGGTTTCTAACAAAGAAACAAAATTCCAACGCGTGAATTTCGATGATTATAACGGTGAAGTGTTACACGTTAAGCTTTAGAAAGGGCGTTTTTGTTTGTTTTCTTTTTTATTACTGTTCCGTGTACAGACTGTATTTTTAAAACGTGTGTTAACTAATCACTTTCTTTGACTGAAAATCTCCACTTTTTGAGAATGCTACTTTGGCGTTTATTAATAGATTACCACGTGTACAAATAATTATATTTATAAATCTAACACTGTAACCCTGCCAGGGATGTTGTAAGTTTCGAAGCAGTTGTCTGTAAACATTCTCTGTCGCAGTGATTTTGAAAGAAATGTTCACATCTGCAGTGCAGCTGACCTCTATAACTTCACATAATTATTCTGTGTGCATGAATATATATGTGGAGAAGGGAATATAGATTTGTGTCTAATTATATAAGCGCTATCGCCATAGTTAAAGCCTACTGAAAGATCGATGGCGTGGATAATAAACTTTACCACCCCATTCACACCATTTGCAGAATGCACCGTCATAAATATTCAAATTACAGGCATTAAAATCTAATTATTGTCTTTGTTTCAGAGATAATAGACTGCTTTATTCAATTGGCACTGATGTTTGCCTCGCGGTAGGATATGTATGTATATGTGTATATATGAATATGAATGTGTGTGCACGTGTGTATGCATGTGCATGCGTATGTATATTGAGTCTATAATTAATCGAGTTAAGTTGTGAAATACTGCAAGATGTACGCAAAAAAATTCTTACACTGCTAAAAAATGTTTCCCGTTCTTAAAGAAACAAAATAAAAGCCAGACGATAGTCGCGAGAATTTCTCGTGATGAAAGAGTGAGATAATTTCTCAAAATTAAGAATGAATTTCACAAAATTAATTCACATGATTTAGGGAAAATTTGATATTTGCTTGCAGGCAAAAGGCTTGTTTTAATCAGTATAATACATCTTATTCAGTTCTGCCTTGATCAGTTGAGAATATTTTACATATAGGAAAAGAGTTATGAATAATATTTTTATCAATTTGAAATTCATAACTAAAAGCTGAAATGAATTTACGAAATAACTCAAATGGGCTTATGGTATGGCTTTATATAAGTTATTTAAGACGTAAGTAAACTGAGTGACATATGCAAAGGTAAATAAATCTATTTAAAGATATCAATTATTAATTTTTTGAAATTATTACTTTCCTCAAAAGGCTTTTTTTTTCTCCTCGTAAGAGATAAATTGCAACTACCTGAAAATTCGTTTGCCTTCAGGCTTCCATACCTTATTACATATTTATCTATATTTATGTTTCAAATTATTTTCTTGAACTCATCTTTTTTTATGCACTGATATCAACCAAAACTTATCTTTTACTTTTGAACCCTATCAACTGCCTCTTCAATGACAATCATATGCTAGAAAGATATAGAGGTAAGGTCCCTGCCCATAATAACCTGCATTACACCAGAGCCGCAAAAATCATCTTCAAGAGTCGGTTTTAACTAAAATAAATTCCTTTTAAATAACCAGAAGACAGGCCCTCAATGTGTTTATCCAAATATGCATCGCAAATGAAAAATGGTGATTCAGTTTCTTTCATGATTTTCTGGTCGATTTCAGAAAGAACGAGTCTATTTTGATATGAGTCCTACTACTTCTCCATGAAATACCCGTTGTATTTAAGAAGTATTTTATCCTGCTTCAGGGCAGATTGAACTGTTTCAGAGAAGGTTTTGGTCTGGAGGCTCCTTCTCCCAAAGGGTTTATGTATATAACCTTTCCCCACTCCCGGATATTGTTACTGTTTTTATTATTATTAATTCAAATATGTTCAACGTATAGTAACCATTTCAAAAACTCCTTCCAAACGGCACATGTTATATGGATTCTAATCTTAAATAGTTGTATATTATTACTCCTACTGGAAAATACTGCGCCATCTTCGAATAGACGGACTTCTTTTTCTAAAATCTCATCTACTTTCTTTTCTATGTTCTCTCTTTTGAAATTGTGTTTCGTTCGTTTGTCGTCTGCTTTTTTTTTACCAATTTTTCTGTGTTTGTGCGTTCATTTTGTTTTTGTTTTCATTGCACCCCACAAGTCCAAATATCTTTAGGTCTCTATCTAATTTCTATTTCTAATACATGTTTTCTAATCGCCCTTACCCTCTTCTATGTATATATCTCTGTACTTATATTAGATGATATATTAGATGTATTAGTCTAGATATCTGTATCTATAATAGATATTAACTTTTAACTCACAACTTTTCCAGCATTACATATGTTCTTCTTTCTTTTCTTTCTTTCACAAGATCTCCCTCCTTTTCCACTATACAGCAATCCTTGACTATCGTGGGTGTTATGTTCCAAAACCTCCCACAGAAATAATTAAAATCTAAAACATATATAAATACTTATCGGCTGCAGAAACCCGCGATATACTGAGGAGTCCGTGATATAAATTTACATATTGTTTCCAGAAAAATCCGCGATGTACTGAGTGTATGATAGGTAAACCATGATGTATTGGGTGAACGATAGGTGAACCGTGACATGGCAAGGGATTACTGTATCATACTTATTTGTTTTGTGATACTCATTCAGTCTTGTTTCTATTTTTTTACGACTTATATTTTTTTATATTTTATATTTCTGAAACTTCGAATTGATTGACTTCTAAAACTGTTGCTTTCCTTTGCTGCAATTATTATGTCTTTTATCATGTATTTATGCGAGATACTCAGTTGTGTTAAACTTGTATCCGTTTTAAATTTTCATATTACTTTCTGCCAGCGGTCGATCTTATTGTCCAACTGATTCTATCAAATTTGAAATGTTATAACCCCACCCTGATTGGAATAAGCTCTAAATATGTGTTTGATAAGTTACCAAATTATTATCACTGCGCTGTTTATAAGCATTTATAATCCAGTGTATTGTTCGAAAGTATCGCTTCTTTCTGATGGTCGATTACGGGAAACTTTGAGTGGAATTTTCAAAGCATCAACACACGCACACACACGCGCACGTGGCGCACACACACACACACACACACACACACACACACACACACACACACACACACACACACACACACATATATACATACATACATACATACATACATACATACATTCATACATATATAGAGGGTGGCGCAAGAAAAAGTAGCCCGGGCTCCATAGCATAGAGTAAATATAGAAATAAATTTATTCGTTTGCTCTAGTCAGCCACTTTTAAGAGCTGTACGCATGTGAACTGTAGCGCGCCACTTCTTAACTAGCATTTGTATCGTTCTTGACTTCAAAAATTTCATGCGTTTGCTTAACAGAGCCCGTTCTTACATACGTTTCCACAATCCCAACCCTTTCCGCTTTTGGGTACGTCATCTTACAGGAAAGGCTAGAGATGTTCCCTCAGTGTAGTCTTACTATTAACTAATGGGGTGATAATGCAGTGGGGATAACGTAGCAAACAGTCGACTAATGCACCATCTTTGTTCAGCAGTTACAAGCGGTCGAAATAAATAGCACAATCACACTTGCAGACAAAGTGTGGTTTTCCGTATGTGTAAATTTATATCTGCATTTACACTATGGTGAAGAACCCGGGTTACTGTTTGTGAACCACCCAATATATATATATATATA
>NC_068983.1:113796125-113798839 GCF_001194135.2 Octopus bimaculoides
TATATATATATATATATATTGTGATCGATAGCCAAAGGGAAACAATCCCCTTTGTTGACACTGAGCAATGAGTTCATTTTCTCTTCCACCTCTTCCATATTCTAGAGAGGTGACTCACTAGAGAGGCCTTTAGCCAATAAGTTTTGGGATCTGATTATACGCCATAAAGCCAGGCCCTTTATGGACGTGAAACCTAAGATAATCGCATAAACCGTCCTTATCTAACTTTAATATGTGTGTGTATGTATGTATGTATTTATATATATTTATAAAAAAGCTGAAATAAGGCTGTTTGTCAATTGCCTTTTGAACAGATAACGTTTAAACAAAAGATGCTTGTAAAGAAGAATAAAAGATAAACACAAGGGAGATAGCCAACGTTACAATAATTTGATATCAAGCAGGCGTAAGCCAGATGTTAGTGCTTTACAAAGTGTTCGGTGGTCTACTTTTAAATTCCAACAAGACGTATTTCTTGAAATGCGGACATACAAAAAGCATCTTTTTCCTCGAATTTATGTGTTCGATGGAGGTTCTAAATTTTTTAATAGATACAGTTTTTCAAGCGAATACACAAGCCGTTAATATAAAATCTGGATTTGGAGAGAAGTTTCCATTTGATGTTGAAATTGGTCCCTTCGTCTTTAAGCTTCCATATTAAAACCGAAAGGGTTTGTAAACTGACGTAATTCATTCATGTGTATATCCGTATGTAGGCGTGTAAATATGTGTATATCATTAGTCATAATGCACATAAGTACGAAGAGAGAATAGGAGAGCCTAGCTCCTTTTGCCTAAAACTACACTTCTACATTTACAAACATTCACTGTCGAAGTACGCGGTATGCGTAACTTCATGGAGTCACAATGTCTTAGAATAAGGATGATTGAAATTGACACGTATATAACACATAATTAATGTCGAACTGAATACACTTATCAATGTCTCACAACCAGAGTTTTATATCGACACATCATTATGGTCCAGTCATGTGCTAGTAATTATTATTAGTTAGGTGTTGTCGTGAAAACGGTCGTGTGTCAGCAGGGGAAATTATTAGCTATCACGTTTATAATAGTTTCTGTGTGATCATCAGTGATGATCAGAAACTGATATAGGAAAGTGATGTGGACATGCAAAAACAAAGTTTTTCTATAATTATTTCTGGTCTGTGAATACGGGAATATTCTAGTGTCGAAATTCTTTATAATGAGAAAAATATGTATATATTAATTTTTTTGATACCGACAAATCTTAAATCATAAATGAGAATGCTATTAACAGTGAATAACAATCGTGTATAATGGACATTGATATACTAATATCTAGAGATGCCCGACTCTAGAGCTGATGAGGTGTAAGGTTTGTGTGTTTGTATTGTGTTACTGACTCTATATTCGAAGCAACATTTATTAAAACTCAGTAAACAATCACACCAATGCTAAAAAGAACACCTGCAACACCGATATACTTAGGAGCAATCAAATAACCCATGTATCACATCATATTGGAAAGATATCCTAGATATTCTGTGTCTTAAAAAAAAACTGAATGTTCGAGGTCTATTGGATTGAAGTTGACCTGGAGTTAGGCGACAACAAAACAATACCAAATCATCATCATCATCATCATCACCATTATCATCGGCATCGTAGTCGTCACCACAATCAATGTCGTCGTCATCGTCATCATTATCACCATCCATATAAACTACAAGTGGCATTCGCATCGGACACGATGACGGGTGAACCACAAATTTCGTTCCATCATCAAAGAGCTAATCTTATCAGTAATCACATCAATCGTGACATCCATCAGGACTTTGACAACTGATTTGGAAAGAAAACTATGGAACACTCTCCTATATCTCAGCTCAAAAATGATGGTTTGCTGGCTGGCATCTCCGATGTGTCTCAGACATTGACCAGCAAGTTAAATAATAACCCATACGACTAATCATTCTTTCCAGAAATATATGCAATTGGATCTCCTTGCGCTCATACCATTTATTCCTAGTTAATAAATCCGATATAGTTCAGATTAAATATCAGTCGCAATAATATTTCTCATTCATCATAATCAACTAATCTTAAAGAGCCTAAAAAGAAAGGTGGGCTTTGCTCAACCTACTCAGAACAATGAATTTATACATTGGCACGTTATACCGGAATACTAAATTAGGGATTAAGACATAAGCGAGAACTGAACTTGTGACTTGTATTCCATTGCGTCATATTAACTAAAGATAAAACTAAAATAAACTTTTGTCGCCCACCCCTTAATTTCATTTTTCAGTTGATTTCGTACTGACAGTTTGCTAAACCCATGAGATTAAGCTAGGTTACTGTAAAAGCTTAATAGCAACGTTACTAAGTGTGCTCGGATTTATCAAGTACTTCGACAGAAAACGTGCAATTCATCGTAGTACGACTAGTTTGTGTGTTTATATATATATATGTGTGTGAGACAGAGAGAGATAGAGAGAAATCTTTGTGTAAATGCATAAATGTATGTCTTTACATGTATTTACACATATATGCATACACATACATATATATGTATGTATGTATATATGTATGTATGTATGTATGAATGTATGTATATGCATATATATGTATATACATATATGTATGTGTGTATACGTATATACATATATGTATATATATATGTATATATATATATATATATATATATATATATATATATATATATA
>NC_068983.1:113798985-113803793 GCF_001194135.2 Octopus bimaculoides
TATATATATATATATATATATATATATATATATATATATATATATATATATATATGTATATGTATGTATATGTGTATGTATGTATGTATGTATACATACATACCTACATACGTACATACACTCACATGCATAATTATATAATTGTGTATTCAAGTGACTATATATACATGCATACATACATACATACATACATACATACATACATACATACGCACATACATATATCTCTATGGATATATCTTCTTATATGTTCGTGTGTCTGTGTTTGCGTTTCTGTGTGTGTGTGTATGTACGTGGAAAACAATTTTACGTACATACATCTGCGTCTATATAGCAAACAACTTGACAGCTCTCTTCAATCATCATTCTAGCTTCTCTAAGGAATTAATTAGCAATATACGAATGGATATGGTGACCATATTTCGACGAGGTCATCATATGTTCGTATCTCATCACTAGTACTGTATAATTGCAAGCCCTAGTAAGCTCTGGAGTTGTGGCGCTTTATATATTCAGTAGCAGAGAGGTCGAGATACCAGGTCGAACGGCTAGGAAGTAAAACGTCGAATTTACAAGACATATATTGAATCCACGGTTTGGTTTTTGCTTGGTTTTGTCAGCTAAAGCGTCAAGACCAAATCATTTTTACACAATTCTGAACCACCACTGAGGGGAACCCGCTGTGTGGCTGGTCGAACTCGGAGAAGTAACAGACAAATACTGTCTTGTTGCTAATAGATAATAGTGTCTCTTATTAATAGATAAATATAGAAAATAATTATTACCAGACGCAGGTATTATTGTGAGGTCAAGAATTTCGCTTTGCACACATGCGTGTGCTCACACACGCACACGCACGCACATACACACATACACACACAGACATACGCGCACGCGTACATACATACACATACACGCACGCACATTACTGCTTGTATCAACCTGAGGTTATGGGTTAAAGATACCCAAAATGTCAAACAGTAGAATCGAAACCGGGATCTACTAATGGCGAAGGGATATAGAGTGATGGAAACTATGTGGAAGTCTTTTGAATGAATTATACATGTAATTCAAAGGGTCCGGCCTGGTCACACACTTCATCACGTTGATTCTATCTGACGTTCATATTCAGAGTACACATGTCCGAAAACTATTCAGCCACTTACAATCTAATTTGATGAACAGATAGTTCAATTGATCAAACAACTAGAATACTCATCGCCGAAACTGACAGATATCCATTATTCCTGAAAGTAAAACTGGAAAATAAAATAAGATGGTATCAAAGCTTCTGATCAGGGGTCTACTCCGTCAGTTACTCCACAAGAACAACACATTGATCAAAATCGACATATGATACTTAAAAATTAATATGAAACATCTTTGCTTTATCTTTGATTTTGTTGCTATTATTTTCATTTTCTTCGTGGTGTTTTTGTTTGTTTGTTTGTTTGTTAATTTAGTATTTATGAAGTAAGTTCTTTCTAATTGGATTGATTCGTTAGCTTCAGTGTCACTTCATTTCTTCTCCCTCTATATAGCTGATTAGTTGGTAATTTCATTTTCTTATATTCTGTAAATATTTGTTCACTTGATTGGTACTGGTGGTGGTGGTTGTTGTTGTTGTTGTTGCTGCTGCTGCTGTTGTCTAACACATCAACTTCGCTGGGGAATGTAATGAAGTGACAGTTGTCCACAATGAGAGGATTAAAGTAACGCTCTTCATTCAGATTTCAAGAACCCTGCGGAGAATTCGTACAGTTCCAAGGAACACAGTTTCTTGTAGATAATGGTGATGAAAATGGTGATCATCATCATCATCTTGAAAATGATCATGATCTTGATGAGATGATGATGAGGATGATGATGATGATGATGATGATGATGATGATGATAACGACGACGACGACGACGACGACGATGATGATGAAGATTATTATTATTTATTCTTTTTGTCTCAGGTTTTGCTGTAACTTCTGGAGTATTGCATACTTTAACACTAAACTGAAGGGGATCAAACATAGAACAAATATTAAAGGAGACAACGAGACCCCTGGAAAATTTCTCTTTTGATATTAACTTTCTCTAAGAGTGTAAATCTACTTTCCATCTCTTCATGCTAAAGCTAATCAATTCTCTTATGTTGTCTGCTATATTGGATATGCTCAAACATTTACATATCCAAGCTTTTCTATAATCTATCCATGCTATTGTTAGATTTTTTTCTTTCTAGCTTTTACTTCATTTAGAACTGCTTTGTCTGTGTATAATAGATCATGCGTTCCTCTAGCCCTCTTCCTGCAACCTTTCTGTTCTTCTGAGAGTAAATTCTGGTTGTCAAGGTGCTCGTAAATGCTTTCTGAAAGCATTTCTGTTAACAGCTTCCACACTAATGGTAATGAAGTGATTGGTCTATAGTTGTTAACTGTATTACCTTTGCTCTTATCCTTTATAATGAATATTGTCCTCCCTATAGTCATCCAATCTGGTATTATTCCTCCATTAAGGCAATCCTTAAGTTGTTCCCGCAACCTCTAATGTAAACTACTGAATTTCTTTAACCATTACTCTTGAATTAAATCTGGTCCTGGGCCCTTCCAATTCGGCATTTTTCCTAACACTTTACTCATTAATGCACCAGTTAATCTTAGATCTAGCTGCTTCTCACTCACTACTTCTTCCCTCAATTTCTTTAACTATACTGCATCTCCATTATGACTGACTGGTTTATCCCAAACATTACTCTAGAACTGTCTAGCTTCTTCTGCATTAGGTTTCTCATCTTCAGTACTTTACCCCAACCTATTTATTTGGTTAGAAAATCTCCTCTGGTTTGTCTCAAATAAACTATTCTGTTTATACTGATCTATTCTTCTTTGATATCTGGAGAGCTTGCCTGCTACTGCTATGATACACTGTTTTAACTCTTCTAATTATTGTCCCAAATCCTTTCTCATTGACTAATTATCTTTCCTCGAGGCGAGATTTGCATCTTGTGTTTCCTAACTTGCTTGTTTTCCAGGTTTCTATTCAGATCTTGTCTTAAAGTCTTCACTTTATTTTGTAGTCTTCTTTTCCACATTTGCTCTTTTTTATTCTTTCCCTGTGAAATATCTAATCTTCTTGGTGACTACTACCTCTCCTGCATAGATGAGTAAGTTAGTGTCTTCTATATTTTTAGTATCTATCCTCCTAACAACAATCTACTTTCCTAGTCATTTCTTATAGCTTCATTCTGTTGATGTCATTTAATACTGGCAATCTTCTTCTTTACTCATTACTTCATGCAACTCATCTAAAATCTTCTGATCTTCCTCACTTAAATCCCTCAAGTTGTTGGTGCAAGTTGTCCCTTCCATATTGGTGGCGCTATTATTATTTCTTCTTTAGGTCCTTCTTTGGCTTCAGATGTATCTCTTATGTTGTTCGTCTTTCCTATGCCTGGACTTTCTTTTCCAGTTCTCTTGTGATCTCTCCCACCTCCAATTATGTCATCCACTTTCTTCTAGTAGCATTAGCTTGATCAACTAATCTCTGCTCAGTCACTTTAAACATACCCTTCTCTATCCAAAGTGTTAACATCCATTTTCTATAACCCCTTCTTTTAGGTTCACTTTCTAAGTAGCACTGTATCACTATCCTGTTTTCTTCGTTGGTCCATTTCCTCTTCCTTGCTCTATTATCTGCTGATACTGTATGACAGCTGTAGTCAGTCTGCATCTTCACTGATCCACTACCGAGCGAGAGGCCTTCCCTTAAAGGTCCAGCTTCATTAGCGCTGTTACAACCTGAGTTTTTCGGAAACTCCTGTCTCTCATAGACTGAGGTACGGTAACGTTCGTCACCATCGCCATCACCACTATTATTATTTCTCGACATCTGAAAGTTTCAAGCAACTTTCTATTGCATCAACTGTTGGACCTTTGTGCTGGTGGGGTGCTGCGTGTTGCATTTCTTTTGGCATGGGGCATATTATATTGTATCAGTACGCTTTGTTATGAGGTTTTATTTGAGTCTTCTGTTGTATTAGTCTTTATCATGGTATTGTTTGTGTAGCGCAGGTTGTATTTTTCTGTCGGGTATCGGCCTCTTATGGTACATGTTGTGGGTTTTGTTCATTTTGCTGGATATTTACAATATGAATTTATTCTTGTATGTTTTCGGAGGGGTGTTGCATAGCAGTATGTGTGTGTGTAACTCCTAAATCAAATATTTTATAGTATTTATGATTATCCGTCCGCCGTTCTTTTGCTTGGGTTTGTTATGGCTTCTGTTTATTATTGTTGTCGTTGTTGTTGCTGCTGTTGTTGTTTTTGTTGTTGTTGTTGTTGTTGTTGTTGTTGTCGTTGTTGTTGTTGTTGTTGTTGTTGTTATCACTTTCAGTATCATCTTCTTTCAATTCTGTTTCCTTTCCTTGTCGAGTGCCTTCTTGACACCTAAGGCAGAGAAACTTACTGTATACATTTATAGGTCATTAAAATAATCACACCAGATTGTTCATTTATTATTATTATTATTATTATTATTATTATTACTACTACTACTACTACTACTACTACTACTACTACTACTACTACTACTACTATTATTATTATTATTTTATGTTTGACTTTTGTTTTGCATTTGTACAAGTTGGATCCAAGTCTCACCCAGAGACCTCAAGAGACAACAAGTTAGAAGTTCATGTAGGTGTTATGCCTAGGGTACCATATATTTGGATTTGTACAGTTTTGTTCAAGTGAATGTTTAAGAAACCATAAGAAAATTATGTGTTTGTTTTAAAATTTGAGATCACATAGACAGTATTT
>NC_068983.1:113805009-113808878 GCF_001194135.2 Octopus bimaculoides
TCTCCCTCAAAAATTTCAGGCCTTGTGCTTATAACAGAAAGTAGTAGTAGTAGTAGTAGTAGTAGTAGTAGTGGCAGTAGTAGTAGTAGTAGTAGTAGTAGTAGTAGTAGTAGTAGTAGTAGTAGTAGCAGCAACACCAACACCAACAGCAGCAGCAGCAGCAACAGCAGCAGCACCAGCAGTAGAAGCGTAGAAGCAGCTGCAACATTGTTATTACCATCATCATTGTCATTTAGAAGAGGAAGAAGAAGAAGAAGAAGAAGAAGAAGAAGAAGAAGAAGAAGAAGAAGAAGAAGAAGAAGAAGAAGAAGAGTCGCAGAAGCGTTGTTATCACCATCATCGTCGTCATTTAGAAAAAACTATGCAAGATGAGAGTGAGTCAAATAGAGAAAGATTAATTACTGAAGGAATTGATTTCATTCTACAAAATAACTTTTTTCAACTTCAGTGTCAGTATTTACAAAGAAATATTTGGGACTGTGATAGGAATGAAACTTGCTACAGTAGAAATATTTGGAAATTTGACACTAAAGTACGCCATCCGCTCCCACAAATATCTATGAGGAATATGAAAGCGTTATTTAGATGACTGCCTCAATGTAGACCAACAGTCTTAAACTTAATGGTTTTAAACCGTTAGTTAATAACATGAACGACTAGATAGAGTTCCCAATGGAATACAGTCAAAATCAATTGCCCATCTACAAACATTTAAACCCATAGATTCTAAATTATATTTATTATTTATTTATTGCCACCCAAAACATACTAAAACATATATCCTATTTAATCTATCACGAAGTGTATATTCAATCGCTTTGAATTTTGAAACTGAAAATAAATTAATAAATAAACTCCAAGGATCAAAAAGATACTGTTTGAAAAACAGCATTCAATAAAATTAATTGATAATGGAATAGAATATGCCAAAGCAATAGACATTCAAGAATTACAAGGGACAAAACAAGTTAAATACATCAAACAGTCTACCTTAGATCACAACACATAACTGATAAAATACAAAAAACATTTAACATTACACATAAAATTATTCCATTATTGAAAACCCGAGAATGTAAAAAGACACAAAGCACACAAAATAATTTACTAATAATCAAAAAATATGGTCGCCCTAACCGCGGAACCTAGTAGACACGTTTTATAAATTTAAATCACAGCACATTTTCTCTTATAAAAAAAATCACAGCACATTTTCTCTTGTAGAAAAAAAATCACTTCACCTCTTCGTCAAGAAAAAATAGTCTATTGTTTTAAATGTAATGGTTGTAACGACGATTATATAGGAAAAAACAAAACTTATCAGGAGAAACAGGTTCAATATCCATAGACAACACATACGAGATCCTAATACCAGACAGATTCTGCTAAGTAAACATTTAGACGTAAGAGCAACAAACAAATCACCAAAATTCCTAATCTTTCCTCTTTACGTTTGTTTTGATAAAACGACAGCTCAAATACGGACAAATAATGAAAATATGTTTATTAACTAGTTTACGGCGGGGAATCATTCGGTTACCTGCGCGTGGTAACGGTAATCGCGACTTAAAGCATGTACATTGCGTGCGTAAATTTACGTCAACCATTTTAACATGGTTAAAATTTACAAAGCACAAGTGAATAAGATATAGTAATATACCAAAGAGGTATTACACTATTGTAGTTGATATTCTCAGATGCAAACACAAACAACCATATACACAAATAAATATGCTACTACTCTATTTTAGCTATTCTGAACGCCTATGGTTCATAATATCATATGACATTTACTGAATTAATACAGCCTTGATTTTTGAGGCAATTATTATGCATACTGTCGCATGATCTAATATGCGGGCGAAAAATCAATTTTATCCATGCTGTCACATGACACATTCACTAGTCTGATACAGCCTTAACTTTTGGCGAAACTATCATTTCTATAGCCACATGACCATCTGATCTCGTAACCAGTTTTAACCAACCGAACTACATGGCAGTCGAAAGCAATTTAAGTCAAAATCTTTCCATTTTACCAGAAAGGGGATCAACTTTGTAAAATCCACTCTGAGTCGAGACAAGTACGACATGGTCACACTACTTTTGCAAAAATTATGAAATCATTTTAAAAACTCCAAAGGCATTTTCATTCGTTTTCTTTACACACACACACACACACACACACACACACACACACATACATACATACATGCATACAAGGCAATCGGGACTCTCCTCTTACAACAAAACAATATCTCACAATGTATTTGCAGTACCAGTGCTGATCCCAACATTTGGGATACTCGATTGGTATGCAGAGGAAATCCACTCCATAGGTATCAAAACCCGTAAAATTCTGACAACAACTGGGAACTTTCACAGAAACAGTGATGTTGATAGGCTCTACCTAAGAAGAAATGAAAGTGGTAGAGGCCTGAAATCAGTGCAGATGGCCTTCGAATGCTATATGGTATCACTCAGGCAGCACCTGCTAAGCAACAGCAGCAAAACTAAATATATTAATGCACTCCTGAAAAGTGAAGTGAGCAACATTGTACGAATTGGCAGTGAACTCCTCAAGAAACACTCTCTTCTTGATGATCTCCTATGCAGCCATGAAAAAAGCTGGGCTCTCTTACCTTAGAGAAGACCTGGATGGAAAGCATTCAGCATACAAAAAAGACCATGCATGAATATGCTGTCCGGAAGCTTGAAGAAGACAGTAGAATTGACACGAAGCACAGCCTCTCTTGGACACAATACCATTACATCACATCACACTTTGAAGGCTATGCGTTTGCAATCCAGGAACAGGGGATTGTCACAAAGTATCTGGTGAACAAGAGAGACAGTGACGCTCTTGTAATCCCAAGGTGCAACCACATATGTAGGCTATGTCTATGGAAGACATTATGCATGTAATTAGCTGCTGTCCTAAAATGTCGTCACGGTACTACCTCCCTATGCGGCATGATGTTGTTGCTAAAACAATTCACAATGCCATCCGCGAAAAAGACTGTCCTGAAATAAACTTAGAAAATCCTTCTGTTATGGAATACATTCATAAACACCAACTCAAGAAATACTGGTGGAATATTACCATCAAAACTTCTGTCAAATGTCAGCATAACAGGCCGGATATTGTTGTTTGGGATATAGGGGTAAAGGTATGTAGCATCATAGAGGTAGCTGCCCTGCAGATATAAATATTTCTTTAAAAATCAAAGAAAAAGAAGATATCAATGGACAACTGCTTCGAAACCTCCAGTTTCTAAATCCAGACTATGAATTCATATTCATATCAATAATAATTGGTGCACCAGGTTTTGTTAGTAAATGCTTAAAAGAGAATCTGGATAAACTGGGATTTTCAGAAAGAGAAATTGACCAACTGATTCATACATTACATTACTGTGAGTGGAACAGTAAAAATATGCAAGACTTTCCTCAAATTCCAAATGTAAATTTGTCTGTGTCAACTACATCCCAAAGATGGAGCCTTGTATCTTTGTTGGAAACCGGCATACAAACACACGTGCGTAGATAAGCAGGGGATTCGGGCTAAAATTGTCAGTTTGCATCAAAGGAAATCTCTTTTCTTGGCACTCCGTCGCTTACGACGTCGAGGGTTCCAGTCGATCCGATCAACGGAACAGCCTTCTCGTGAAATTAACATGCAAGTGGCTGAGCACTGCACAGACACGTGTACCCTTAACGTAGTTCTCGGGGATATTCAGCGTGACACAGTGTGACAAGGCTGACCCTTTGAATTACAGGCACAACAGAAACAGGAAGTAAGAGTGAGAGAAAGTTATGGTGGAAGAGTACAGCAGGGTTCGCCACCATCCCCTGCCGGAGCCTCGTGG
>NC_068983.1:113808995-113812400 GCF_001194135.2 Octopus bimaculoides
GGTCTGGGAATCGAAACCGCGATCCTATGACCACGAGTCCGCTGCCCTAACCACTGGGCCATTGCGTCTCCTCATCAAAGGAAAAGAAAACACAATATCCCATCCAGGAATAAAAAGTATTTTAAAAACTCAAAAAAAAAATACCAACAGTTTACTCCAAGTAGACGCTTTATACTTCTACCACGGCCTCATGACAACTCCAGAACCTGGCGCATGCGCTCTGCATTGCATCCCTGAGGAGATGTTCGAACATTTCCTTGATCTTGACCACCAGCTCAACCTTGGTGTTGCAAGCAGAGAAGTTGGTGTCATTCTCAACCGCGACTCACACATAGTAATCCATGGGATTACAATTGGGGGTGTTTGGAGACCAGAAACGGAGGCTGGTGAAGTTGTAGTAATTCTGCGACAACTACTATTGACTCTTACTGAAGGTATGGCAAGGAGCCGAACCTTGCTGCCACACATATGACCTTCCTGCAGCAACCATCTGTAGCCAGGAATTTACCACAATCTCCAGCAGCATCACATAGCCGTCTGAATTGAGCCTAAGGCGCTGTTCAAAGATATAGAGCAGCATGACGCCCTCCTTACTGAATACCCACCCAAAGTCCATCGCAGTACTCATACCAACATTTGGGCTGCTTGATTGGACGCTTGATGAAATCCGAGTCATTGATGTGAAAACCCGAAAAATACCAACAAGCACACATAATTTCCACATAAACAGTGATGTTGACCACCTCTACCTAAAACGAAAACAAGGCGGCAGAGGCTTAACATCATTCCAAAATGCCTTTGAATGTCACATCATATCCCTTTTGCAACATCTAACCACCAAGTGTCGAAGTGCATCCCTTGACCAAGTTTGCATGCATGAAGCTGATAACATCATAAGACTTGGAAGCCAGCTCTTTGAGCAACACTCTTTGTCTGATAACCTAGAATACATGCCCAAAGAAGTCGCACGACTCTACTGCAACGTATCATCACATGAGAGGATGAGCCTATATAAGCAGAAGACTATGCATGGATATGTTACTAGAAAGCTCCGTGATGATAGTAACATCGATTATCAAAGCAGTTTATCATGGACCAATAGCCGGATTGCTACATCCCACTCTGAAGAGTATGCGTTTGCAATCCAGGAACAGGAAATATCAACCAAGTACTTGATGCACAAAAGAGATAGAGATGCAGGGAAAGCCGTAAAATGTGACAACCGATGCAGACTTTGTGGAGTTCACACTGAAGATATCACCCACATCATAAGCAGTTGTCCGGGGACACTCTATAATGAAATCCATCGGAAGGATAATCCCGAGGACAAAGAAATAAGAACCCACAATATGGTAAAAGTCATAATAAAATGGAATACTAGTGGAATGTACCAGTGAAGACCTCAATGAAATGTAAGGACAACAGACCTGATATAATGATTTGGAATAGAGAAGAGAAACTATTCACAGTTGTGGAAATTAGCTGACCAGCGAATGTTAATATAAAGCTGAAGATCAGTGAAAAAGAGAACACCTATGCTGAACTATTGAAAAATCTGCAGTTACTCTATCCAGATTTGGTTCAGGTTTATACCTGTAACTATTGGAGCCCTGGGATATGCAAAACACTGCCTAAATACCAATCTTGAGAAATTAAGCTTCTCAAAACCAGAAAGGAGAAAGATAATTCGAGGACTACAGATCCAATCCATCACTGGAACTGTAAAAATCTGTAAAACTTTCCAGAAGTTTATCATTTAAATATATATGAGCATGTCTAGATATGCAACTATATGCTTGAGAATACATACATAAAACATACAAATCTACACATACATACACACATGCATACATACATACATACATACATACATACATACATACATACATACATGCATACGTTAGAAATCCGCTGTCCTGCGGATGTCAACATCCCACTAAAGATTAGAGAAAAAGAGAACAACTACGCCGAGCTACTGAGAAATTTACAGATACTCCACCCAGACTACAAGTTCAGATTCATACCCGTGATTGTTGGGGCATTGGGATATGTAACGAACTGCCTCAACAAAAACCTGGAAAAATTAGGGTTCTCAAAACCTGAAAGAAAAAGGCTGATTAGAAGACTATAGATTCAAGCCATCAATGGAACTGTAAAGACATGTAAAACTTTCCAAAAATTTAGCACATAAATACATATGCATGCATCTAGACATAAAAACGCATCCATAAAACAAACATACAAATCTGCGCATACACTAACACCAAATACTGCACACACACACATATGCACAAATACCTAGATGATGTTGATAAAAGTTCCAATGAAGGAGCCTTGAATCTATGTTAGAGTCCGGTTCTTTCTCTATGGACAAGAAATACAGAAATGAAACTGATTGATAACATACATACATACCCTGTTGTTGATGTTGAAATTCTAATGAAGGAGCTTGGATTTAGGTTAGACCCCGGTTCTTTATTGGCAAGAAATCTTGAAATAATGGCATACATACATACTGAATAATGACATACATACATACATACATACATACATACATACATACATACGAAGAGCAAGTAGTAATGAGAATGGTAGCCAGTCTGAAACTAAATATCCAGATTAAATATTAATCTATAAATTTTAATGATTCGTGACAAATTACAATTTGTCTCGAACTTGTCAAATTTGACAAGTTCATTGGAATGAAGCAGTTTGCAATTTGTCACGAATCATTAAAATTAATATGTATATGATGAAGTGTTGGTGTAGAACAGTAATTAGGGTGTACTTTGTACTGTTAATTGCAAGAATGAGAGAAATCAATATGTCTGAAGAGTAAGAATTACTGTAGGAATTAGAAGGTCCAATGCATCATAATGGACAACCGCTTCATTCCAGGCTTAGAATCTCCCAAATTGGTAAAGTAGCACTGATGACTATGAGGTAATAATCTTCCAATTACCAAAGTAAATACATGTATATTCATATATGTGTGTATACGTATGCGTGCATCTATGCATGCATCTATGCGTGCGTGTGTATATGTTTGTGAGTATGCATGCATGCGTTCATACAGACGTATCTGTTCAAGCTGGTTGCGTCCTGAACTCAAATCATACCATGGTCTAAGCTGGTGGTATATTTACTCTGTAACTTTGTTTAACACTTCCAAATGATCCTTGACTACCTTTATTGTGGCGTTACATTCAGTTTCTCACATTCACTCGCGATGTCCATTTTTTTTTGCTCACTCCTGCTAGTCTCAGGGCTTATGAAGAAGGTCTTGGACACTGGCGTACTCCTTAGATAAATGTTTATTTATATATACAGAAATGTATAAAAACATGTACATACATACATACATATACATATACATATACATATACGTATATATATATATATATA
>NC_068983.1:113812987-113813992 GCF_001194135.2 Octopus bimaculoides
TAAGCACAGCATATCACCAAAGGTCTCGGTCACTAGTCATTGCCTCTGTGAGGCCCAAAGTTCGAATATCATGCTTCACCACCTCGTTCTATGTCTTCCTGTGTCTACCTCTACCACAGGTCCCTCCACAGTTAGAGATCGGCACTTCTTTACACAGCTGCCCTTGTCCATACGCATCACATGACCATATCAGCACAGTCATCTCTCTTGCATACTACATCTGATGCCTCTTATGCCCAACTCTCAAGATGCTTACACTCTGTCGTACATGCACATGACATTGCACATCTAACGAAGCATAGTAGTTTCATTTCTTTCAAGCCTACGCATGTCCTCAGCTGTCACAGCCCATATTTCACTGCCGTGTAGCATAGCTGTTCGCACAAAGGCATCATACAATCTGCCTTTCACTCTGAGGGAGAGGCCCTTTGTTGCTAGCAGAGGTAGGAGCTCTCTAAACTTTGCTCAGCCTATTCTTATTCTCACGGCTATGATCTCGGAGCATCCACCTTCCCTACTAACTTGCTCACCTAGAAAACAGAAGCTATCAACTACCTCTAGCTTACACCACTGGCAGTTGATGAAGCCTATTTTCTGTATATTTTCGGTGTTTATTGTACCTGCGCATCTTCCACACACAAAAGTTATTTCCCTGTTAACCTTCCTCTGATATTGCTGCACCTCTTATATGTCCATAGCTTACACCGGGTAAGGAGTTTCCTACAGATTGGGCAGGGCCATCTACCTGAAGAGATTCGTGATTTGTCTGCCTTCCTACTTAGTAAGATTTTGATTTTTGCTAGGTTAATTCTAAGGCCCTTCGGTTTTATTCATTGCTCCCATACCTGAAACTTCTTCTGTATCTCTGGTAATGATTCAACTATAAGAGCAAGGTCATCAGCATAGAAGAGCTCTCTGGGGCAGCCTGTCTTAAATTCCTCTGTTATTGTCTAGAGGACTATGCTGATATACATACACACATACATATATATATATATATATATA
>NC_068983.1:113814435-113820213 GCF_001194135.2 Octopus bimaculoides
TATATATACATATATACATGTATAGGGAGAAGTAAGAAGAAAAATAAGCGAAAATGCACATTGGAAATAAAAAAAAGTAAAGGTTTTTTATGAAAAGTAACGATAGATATATACAATTAGATGAACTGAGGTAGGAATAAAAGTAATAAAAGTCATTATTGTCAATTGTGAATCTCTTTAACAATTCACAATAATGACTTTTATTACTTTTATTCCTACCTCAGTTCATCTAATTGTATATATCTATCGTTATCGTGTCAGTCTCTTGCTATTCTGAGTCTTTCCTGTATGTATGTATGTATGTATGTATGTGTGTGTGTGAACGTGTGCGTTAGTGTACGTGTGTGTGTGTGTGTGTGTGTGTGTGTGTGTGTACGTATTTGTGTGCGTGTGCGTAAGGAGGCAACGCATGGCATCAATCATGACCACCCGTCTGATGAGAGTACATAAACCAGACATATGCATCACAACCATATGTGTACGACATGGTGATCTCATATTAAGATAAACAGCGCATGACCTTGAAAGTGGGGCCCAGTTAGAATTTTCTTCGGGTCGAGTAGCCTATCCCATTCAAAAGATCCATAAGTAAGGTTTGTTTAAGGATGATGAATGAAACACCCATGTTTCCATAAGTGAATTATTCAAAATCCAAAGTATTCCTCTCGACACATGGCTATGATGCTCCTCCACTACTTCTGCTCGTGATCAGAGGCGCACATATTGTCAACCACTAAGGAACATGCTCAGCTGGTTAGGGTCAAACTGACAAGCAAATTTGTGATACTGAACAAAATATTTGCTGTATCCACCAACATATCACAGGAGATTGAGCTGACAGTTTAGAAACACGGGGGATTAGTCAAATAAAGTAATGACTTCAGAAAGTTCTTCCAAGGTTATGCGATTACCAAAAAAAAAAATGAGAAAATCGCTAAAGAGTGAAAAAATTATTGAGAAGGTGCCAATTTTGAAAAATGTCGTTCCCCTTTCTCCCTTATTAATTATGCCACTGCTTTACCTCCATATCAATTCCTAGTTTTAAACAATCTCTACTCTTGAGAACACACACACACACACACAAACACACACATAGTGCACACACACAGACAGTGATTATGCGCACACACACATATACACAGTGATTACACCTTCTTTCTATCCTTTCTTTTCTATTTTATTCGCTTTCTCTCTCTTTCTCTCTCTCACTATCTCTCTCTCACTCGCTTTCTCTCTCTCTCTCTCTCTCTCTCTCGCTTCCTTTCTCTCCCTTTCTCTCTCTCTCTCTCTCTCTCTCTCTCTCTCTCTCTCTCTCTCTCTCTCTCTCTCTCTCTCTCTCTCTCTCTCTTTCTCTTTCTTTTTCTTTGGTAGCTAGTTAGTAGATTTGTTAGAACAACAAACCGAATTCTGCGCTGTATTTTTTCGACTCTATACGCTCAGAGATCAAATCTTGCTAGTTTCAACTTTACTTTTCATCCTTTCGTAGTCAATGAATAGCGGAGGCGCAATGGTCCAGTGGTTAGGGCAGCGGACTCGCGGTTTCGATTCCCAGACCGGGCGTTGTGAGTGTTTATTGAGCGAAAACACCTAAAGCTCCACGAGGCTCCGGTAGGGGATGGTGACGAACCCTGCTGTACTCTTTCACCACAACTTTCTCACACTCTTACTTCCTGTTTCTGCTGTGTCTGTAATTCAAAGGGTCAGCCTTGTCACACTGTGTCACGCTGAATATCCCCGAGAACTACGTTAAGGGTACACGTGTCTGTGGAGTGCTCAGCCACTTGCACGTTAATTTCACGAGAAGGCTGTTCCGTTGGTCGGATCAACTGGAACCCTCAACGTTGTAAGCGACGGAGTACCAACAACAACAGCAACAACAAGTCAATGAATAAGAGTACCAAATTCAGGACACATACAAGAAGCTGAATCTCCATTAAAATACATCTCACAATCCTAAAAACGGAAGGAAAGAAAGACTGCATGGACATGGTTAGCAAAAAGACAGCATAACTGGTGAGACTGCCTTTGATCGTAGGTCTGCTCAATTAGGTCTAGATCTATCTTGAAGCAAAAAAAGAAAGCAACAAAAGATTCTTGTGCTTAGTCCAAAATATTGAAAGTGCTCTTTCTCTCTCTCCCTTTCTCTTTCTCTGTGTGTGTACATGTGTGTGTATGATGTATGTATATTTGTTTTTTATCTTTCACTCTCTCTCACTCTTGCTTTCTCTCTATTTTACTCTCTTTGTTACCCTCTTTCTCTCTCTCTCTCTCTCTCTCTCCCTCTTTCCACATTTTTAAATCAGAACAGAAATAGTCTGAACGTTTATTGGCAAAGCAAATAGCCAGATTATGTAGTGAGATGTTATTATAGCAATATTATGTGAAATATCTGAACGAAATATTACAACAACAACAAAAATATTACAAGAGAATATCTAATGGGAAAAAAACATAAACATCAACCGAAATATTTATAGGCTGGACAATAGGAAAGTAATTTTAGATAGAAATCTAGTGAGATATCTTGTGAAATTGGTTGTACAAAATTAAGGTAGAAATAGAAAATTTCAAAATAGGTTTTTAGAAAATTTGTTTTATCATTTATTTTTCTCTTTTTGTTTCTCTTTCTTGTTTAAATAAATGAATTACAGAAACAGCAAAAGCAATTGAAATTCTAACGATGTCGATTCCGAGCAGATTTTTGACCAATTAGTCTGGTAATATAAATGTGTAAAAGATAATGGAAAATATATATAAACCCTGACCTCATTTTCAAACAGCTGAAGCAATATCAAAGTACTGACTTCGTATCTGAATAGATAATAAGAGACGAACTTTGTCTTCGACTTAAGAAATAACTCAGTTGTCTTCATGAATGTAAGTTTTTGACGCTCTGCTGTCTTATTCTTTGATTTTATTTACCACAATATTCTTTTCAACTTTTCTAAGAAAGTACAAAAGTATAATATTCTCTAATATACTACATATATATTCTCTTGTATTCCTATAACATAGCGGACTATTTTTTTAACGGATTTCATATTAATGCGTATTTTGATACCAGTGTTCCGAAATATCAATCTTAAGAACAATTGGCAGAATTCTGCTTTACGCACGCCATATAACCCCCAAACCCCTGTAACTTTTTTCATCTTTTGGTATTTTCAGAAAAGTTTTGCGAATTTGTGTTCTACACACGGAATTCATGCGATTATAGAAAAAGCAAAAACAAAACAATTTGGGTGCTGTTGTTTTTAGTACATCTCACGACCACCTCATGCCCTATTCGCTTGTCTGTCAGTCTGATGTGTTGATATTTTTCAATATCTTTCTCTCCATGAACACATTTAATGGTCTATTGCTGTGGTTTAAGACAAAAATTCGAACTGTCAGTATTTTTAACTGTGATTTAAAATGAAAATTTCGAAAAATTTACCAAATTTTTTTTTTAATTTCTAAAAATTAAAAAAATTTTCTTCTTTTTTTCATAATCATGTGAATTCCTTTGTGTAGAATACAAATTCGCAAAAAAAAAATTCTGAAAATTCAAAAGAAATAAAGAAGTTATGAGGTGGGTTATATGACGTGCGTAAAGCCCAATTCCGCCAAACATTTTTCATTTCGCTCAGTTTACCTATTTATGGATAAATAAACTATGGACACGTGGTTGCTAGGTTCCCGATCGTAATATGGTGAGTGATGGGTGCCTTGTATACTTGAGCAAGGATTTTCATTTCATATTTCTCCAGTCAAATCAGTTTAAAAATTGAGTAGCAGCCGAGTTTTGGTGCATCCCTCTCTACCACCGAATGTCTGTCACATCAATGCTTCACTCGATCAAGGATGAGCAGACATATACACTGAAAGGATGTTATGCTCTTGATGGGCGAAAGAGTGTTACATGCTGTCAAGTCATACATGCTTGATAGTTGAAGCTATGGCTTTCTGGTCAGATGAATAGGTTTACTTGTGAGTTATTAGCCTCCAAGTCTGAGTTCAAATCTTTCCGTGAGTAGATATTGAAAAAGGATAGGCTCAACAAGCCTGAATCGCACTAGGCACGTTATTTTAAGACAAGGTCTATAAATGTCTCTTTGTTGTGTGTGTATGCATGTATATGCATGTTTTTACTTATAATCGCGTTCAAATTTGTCTCTATGAATTGTCTCTTAATGCCCCATAACTAATGGTTTGTTAGACTTGCACATACAAGATTTTGCATTTCTGACAAAGCAACATTAGGTGATATCTTAAATGATTTCTAGAATAATGTTATCATATTGTTGAAGCCTCCCTGATATTCTTTTGATGCTTTCATTCACTAGACTGCAGCCATGCTGGGACAATACATCCAAAGCTCTATAATGGATTATATCGACACCAATATATAATTCAAACAGTCATATATACATTATATTATCGGTAAGTTATGGGTTTCTACATGTCTATCCATAAGTTATGGGACTTAAATGACAACACATTGACACAGACCTGAACAAACTACACACACACACACACACACACGGGGACACACACATGCACACGCGCACGCACACACGCACACACACACACACACACACGCACACACACACACACTCATCACACACACACATAATATATTATGTGTGCATTTATGTTTTTTTTTCTTTTAAATATTTCAGCCGAAAGATTGTGGCTATACTGGAGCACCTCCGGTGTAATGACCTTTTCACTGGCTATTTTTATGAATTTTGGTGAAGAGTATATATACGTGGTCGGATCAATAAGTATTTTTTTAAGTCTTGGGTAGCGATTGTCGTGGCCCGTTCTATTCCATTGTCAACTAATGATGCTGGGTAATGTCTTTCAAGAAGAATTTCCTTTGGTTCTTGGAGTCTTTTATTTCGTGTTCTATAATTTGAGACAATTGTAGATTCTTCTCACTAGGTTCAAGGGGATGTTTGTCTTCCTGTGCTTTGGGTGATTGGAGGTGAACAGGTGTTGTTTGGAATCAGTTGGTTTGTAGTGGATATCAGTTTCAATGTTGGTGCCTTTTTTATAATAAGAATGTCAAGAAAAGGATGTTAGTCTTGACTATATTCCATCGTAAATTGGATATGGTTGTTGACACTGTTGATTAAGTTTTAGAAATCATTGAGTTGGTCGATTGTGTGGGACCATAGGATGAAGCAATCATCCAAGTAGCGTTTCCAATTCTCCAACAGTGTATTTTGATTTGGATTCTTCATAAATTTGTAATTCTAGGTAGACCATCACCAGGTTTGCATAGGGGCAACTTTAGTACCCATTGCAGTTCCTGATACCTGTCTATAGGTATTATTAAAATTCAAAAAGTTGTTTTGGAGGATAAACTTAAGGCCTTCGATGATAAATTCTTTTTTATTCTTTCCGGGACCTCATTGAGCCAGAATTTAATGGCTATTAGTCCATATTGATGTGGGATCGTAGTTTAAAGGTTTATTTCATCAAAAGAGACAATGAAAATGTCATTATTGGTATGTTTGGGGAGATGATTTAGTCGCCAAAATAAAATTATATATGTGCATGTGTATATGCATGAGTATATACATGTATATATATATGTATATATACATATATAGATATATAGGGCAGGGAATCGTCAATTAGTAATAAAATTATTAACAACTTTGCCGAGTAGCTCAGTATGAAAAAAACCTTTATCGGTAAAACCATTTATAATCATAAATATACAGGGATTAGCAGGAGCCTGCTTCTCCAACATGCTGAGAATTCAGAAATAGCAGTCAGAGAACTACT
>NC_068983.1:113820774-113822762 GCF_001194135.2 Octopus bimaculoides
CATACGCACATAATAGAGAAAAATGAAACAAATATGGACGACTTGCTCCGAAACACCAGCGAGTGGGGAACGCTTCTCAAAAATAACCTGCAGTTGTTTCCTTCAAAATTCCTACATGCTCGAAATGTACATACATCAAGGTATATTTGTAGAAAATTTCACGAAAAAATATTAATTTTCCTGGAAGTTAAGAAGAATTTAAGTGGACTCTGTTGGAATTTCCGAAAATTGTCCCCCACCCCCATTCCAAAACACTTTCACCGGAAAGTTTTGTATATTCGGATTCTACATAGTAAATACTATATGCATAGAAAATTTCATTAAAAAATATTCATTTTTCTGAAAGTTATGACCTCCCAAAGTCTGGGGAGTAAAACCCTGTAGTTATGCCAAAAGTTATACTGGCTGCAGCAGCTGATCTCTCCAAGTGATCAATGATATATGTCTGCGAACACAAAATGCACTACATACAATGCGCTCATCATTACACAAGCATCTCTAACGACATAAACATGTAAAAGTGTAATTAATAGTGCCTATGATACCGAGTTTCGGCAAACAACGCAAATAGAGAACTCGATACGATTTATAAAATAATATAAATTTATTGTGATTTAATAATTAATATAATTACCATAAATTTTTCTGTGAAGTCTTCGAATTGCTTCCCAATATACAATCGGTAGAATGGAAAAAAGCTATTGTTACTGTATTCATTATTAAGGTATTTTGAACAATTAAAACATAAAATCGTGTAAGTTATAAAAGGAAAATAATATTAAATGATGACCAAAATCATTTTTGCTTTCAGTAATTACTGAAAAACAACTCTTTATGAGTTTTACAGTAATTAAATCTCTTCGGTAGAAGTGTGAACTCAGTGTGATTTGGCGAAGTATCAGCAACCGATTGGCTGTGGAAACATATGGAGATATATATATATATTTGTTTAAGTTAGAGTAGGAGAATTACAGAAGATATAAATTATTCTGAGACACCATCCACATGATAATTAACAATTAATTAAAGGAGAGAGTATACCCAAACTTTAAAAGATAAACAAGCCGAAATAAAATTATATATTCGACAGAGATGCCTCCGATGAAAAGAAACATTATTCGTTGGCTAATATTATGTTTCATTTACTGCATATGTAATTTTTCTTCGTCTTTTCAAGTTCTAAGCATGAAATATACTTTCAACCAATTACTGTTAATTATCGTAAGGTCGGCGTCATCAATTTTCATTAATTCTCTTACTCTGCCACTTACAACTACACAGTGCTGTGTGTCTACTTGGCAATTTGATACTACTATTTCAGTAATACTTTCTATTACTATGGTAAAACCTCTCCTACACGTGGCCTAGTAATAAGAGCATTGCACTAGTGATCACAAGATTGTGGTATCCATTCTTGGACCGGCGGTGCGTTGTGTTCTTGAGCAAAGCACGTCATTTCACATTACTTTGCGGTCACTTTAACATCTGACTTTACAGGCAATGTCAATTTAACTGGAAGCAACACAAACATTAGATCACAAAAAACAAATAATTTGTGCAGGTAATTCTGCACGAAATTGCAAAAACTCTCAACTGTCGTCTACCACAAAGACAGACCATTTCAATATGGTTTTATGAGTAGAAACTTCCATTAAAGAGCTCGATGCAAACGAATGATGCCCGATCGTGCCTCTCGTACAAGCCACTGAAAGATAAAATCTGTATATATGAAAGGCAGGATGTGTGTGCGTGTGTGTGTACGTGAATGTAATTTATGCACGTCCACAAATTAGCACGCATGTCGCTCTAATTTTAGGAGGACATTCGTCATGACCCTAGCTATATTTTCGTCAACTTATTTTTCCGAGGCACCAGCGAATAGCTGTAAAAATAGATTTTCAACCAAAACTTTTAACAATTTTCAAGTCGGAGAAGTCACAATTGTTTACAAATAGGAGTTAAGTACGTGTGTGTGTGTGTGTTGCCTA
>NC_068983.1:113822917-113829854 GCF_001194135.2 Octopus bimaculoides
ATATATATATATATATATATATATATATATATATATATATATATATACAGACAGACAGACAGACAGACATATACCTCAGACTTAGTTGTGATCTTAACATAACTGCTTCTGACACAGAGAATCGGGAGCCCTTTTAGGCATTCTATTTTCCTTGCTGGGAGGGTTCCCAACACATGGGCAAAGAAGGGTTAGATGATGGGGGTGGTGTTTTCAAAGGGCTGGCATGTGTAACCTGATTACCTTTGCCGATCAAACTCCCAACCCATGCGCTCCCGTCGCGACACTGATTCTGTCCATATTTGACGTCGATGTTACTTAGTCTGGTTTGAAATAAAGAACTTGATTAGCTTAATAATCCTAACTTAATCCTGGGCAAAGCCGGGCTATACTGCTAGTCAGTTATATATTAAGTAAATTTTAAACCAGTTCTATTTCTGCCACGTTTGACAAGATCCAATAGAATTGTGTTACCTGTTACGTTGCAATATGGTAGTCTTTGGTATCCCCGTTGTAATTTGCTATAATAACAAAAAAGTGTTTGTATCAAATACATATTACCAATGTTTTTAAATCCAGTTCTATGCAAGTAGTTCTATATATAATCAATAACAATGTTACATTAACAAAGGTATCATTCTATAAGAAATAAGAAATGAGTGGTTATGTCTATAGTGTGTGTATGTCTGTGTGTGTGTGTGTATGTGTGTGTGCGTGCGTGTGTGTGTGTGTGTACTGGCCTTATGTGTGTGTGGCGTCTCGTGCCTTATGAGTGAAAAGTGTATAGAAACCCGTTTTAATGATGAAACTTCTAATTCAAAGGTACAGCCTTATCACACACTGTCACACCGATTCTACCTGAAAGTTAATTTAAAGGCACATATCTATGGAATTGTTAACCCTTTTACTCGATAATTTAATAAACAGATAAATCAATTGAATTCTCATCGTCAAAACCGACCGATATTCCATATACATACATGTGTGTATGTATGTGTGCGTATGTGCGTGTATGTAATAAGAGAGAATGAGAGAGACGTCGAATACAGACTCGTTGGCATAGAGGACATATTCTCCTGAATAATAAATACTCTCCCCAATAATCATTGCCATTCAAACAAGCCTGATAAAAGAAATGATTGTCTTTGAGTAAATACAAAGAAGCAAACTTTTTGGAAAAGATCGTAGCAGTAGTCAAACAGTGAAATACAAACCACGTGGAAAATTACTTTACATACACCATGGCGACGAAAGAACCCGGAGTTAGCTATCGCAGATCGCGGAACTATGAAGAAAAATTCCAGTGGACTTTCGAACTGAACCAAGACCTATACGAGTTCGACAGAAAGACTAGGGAAGATCCCTCGATATGTTACATGAAGAGACTTAAACAATATTGGGATAAGAAATACATAATATTCTCAAATTTTTCAGAGAAACAATTACGCCAACAAGCTACCTTTGTTGAAAAGAAATATGCCACCCTACCAAATAAAATCATTCAGCCAAAGTGTACGAATGATAACACTCGTATTAACAACACAGTAAACTTTTTTCCGCAAAGAGACTGTGAATGACAAGAACAAACTGCAACCACTACACGTACATGTGGAAACCGCATGTCCGTGTAGTGGTTGCGGTTTGTTATTGTTGTAGTTGTTAATGTTGTTTGTACTGGCAGCGAACCCCTTGTCAGCCCTATTAACAAAATACCAAAGTTACATGCTGGGACATACAGAAAAGAATAAAACTAATGGCAACCACACATCTCTTTGTTCATGAACTGAAGCTATATTCTGGTAATATGATCAACATCAAAAAAACAATTAGAACTAGTCACAACATTCTCACCAGACACAGAAATGGAATTTGGGCAAGATAAATGCTCATGCATGATAGTCAACCGAGGAAAGAATGTCAACCAGATAAAAAGTACATCAACGGCTTGCCTATCTTCGCTATGTATCTTGAAATCGATGAAAGTTGCATACGATGGTGTTGTGACAAAATCCAAAGCCAAAATAACAAAAGAGAACTTCTGTAGACTCCGGAAAATATGGATCTCAGAGCAGTCTGCATTTAACAAGACCATATCTCACAATGCTTTTGCAGTGCCGATACTAGTACCAACATTTGGGATATTGAACTGGACACTAGGAAAGTACTAACTAGAAAAACTAGAAAAGTACTGACCACTACTGGCAACGTCCACGTTAACAGCGACTCCAAGATACGAGGCTGCACTTCATGCCGATAATACTGTCGTCTCTTCAAGTCTCCAAGAAACATACTCTTACGTAGTCATTTTTGGGCTCATTTTTTGGTATGCTGACCGTGTTACAGCCAGGTTTTCTTTTAGGTATGTTAGTCTAACTACTTAGAAATTGTATGGAAGGAGTCAGGAAGAGAGTGCTTACTAAGGAGTTTGCTACCAACACGTAAGATGTTATTCTCTTCGCTTTTCAGCACTAGGTATACGCATTTATTTTTGATGATGTTTAATGAGAGATACTGCTCAACATTCGAAAGTTGTCTGTACTGATCTCAAACCTCTACCGCCTTCATCTCTTCTAAGACATAGCCTGTCGATATCACTGTTTCTGTATAAATTTCCTACTGATATCAGGATCTTGCGGCTTTTGTTGTTGTTACTTAACATTAATACTTTACTGCTTACACAATTATAACAAATATTAGTATTTCTAGCTATATTATTCAAAATATCAAATAATTGTACTGGTTTATGACTGTTTGGAGGCAAAGAATCAGCATTTTACTCACAGAAGTATGACAAAAGTAGGTTTTAAACCCTGAATCTAATATGATAAGATGAATTTCTTAATTAGATTCTTAATTTCTTAATTAGAAGCGAGTAGTAGTAGAAGATTTCTTGTAGTGTATTTTCTCGCTACTCTTTTCTAAAAACGCGAATGACGAGGGCGGAATTTTCTTTCTGATGAAACTATTAGTAGAATTTTTTATACAGTTTCATATTCTCTTTTACTAACACCATAATTTTTTCCTGCAGCTATTTCACTCCAAAGATTCGATGCCCTTTAAATGGAAATGAAGCAAACGTTGATATTTTATATATGAGAATAAATCATATCACTAAGGACATCATATTCTTACACATATTGTATGAAATGGTTTCCTAGCCATTTCTCATGTAAAAATTCCGTTGATTTTATATTATGAAAGTATTCAAAACGTTTGACCTTCCGCTTCTAAGTAAGGTGCAGCATAGCTTGTCCCGTAATCAACATTGATTTACCTCACATAAATACTGTAGGTGGAATCTACTGATTAGCACTGCTGGAAGATAATCTTTGGTAGAATTTTGGAAGTTTTCAACTCGTTTCTGTAAGGGCAACTATATTACAGAGAAGTCTGCTATAGACTAAATAATTAGGCTTTCAGTTAGCGATGTATGGTTTAGATTTGGCTCTTGGTTTTATTTTACTATTAATTATTTGCCTACAACTGAAACTTCATTCTGTATGTAATTTCTAATTTGACATTATATACGTTATGATATGTCTTGCTTAAATGTATTTCATCTAACCAAAGCTTTTCGATATTCGTCTATTCCGAGCTTTAGAGACACGATGTATCGGTTTAATAGTCAGGAAATATCAAACTTCACCTAATATAAAGTTTACCTTAATCATTAGAATTATTATTGTTGTTGCTGCTGTTGTTTCTGTTGTTATTGTTATAATTATGTTTTGGTTAAGTTCTATACAAAACCAAACACATGAAAGCTAAATTTTTTCTGAAGCATCTCATTGCTCGTGTAAGTCATGCATACGAGTCTGATTTTCAGAACTATATTAGAAATTCGGTTTTGTGACACTCATAAAATTGCAAAATTAAAGTATCATAACATTTTGAGCACATTGTGAGGATTCTATTTGCGTACTATTTGCGTACGAAGCAGGCTTCGCAAGGGGAATGGTATTTGTTGGACACCTTGCAGGATGAAAAACAAGCCTAGTCAGAGGGTGAACTAACTCATAACACTCAAGAGTTATGAGAATTAGAGAATCCTCGTAGTCTCTGTTTGGAGATCGCTCTGAGAAAGAAATCTGTGATGCAACTCCTGCAACTTCGTTTGCATCCAATGATGTAGATTAGTTCTTCGTATTAAGCAAATGCATACGTTATTTAACGAATGGGATTACCTCTATACATGGCCTTTCGTCACTTCAAAAACCTTCATTGCTTGCCTTTTTACATCTCTATTATGTGTTGCATACTATGGCTGGCTGTGGCCAAAAAACTAAAAACACTCACTGAAATATTCCATGATGGAAGGAAAGCATCAATCAGCGTAGGTGATAGGCATGCAGAACATTTGTTGCAAGGGACACCCAATTTTTCCACATCTTTGAAAAAGGGTCTAGGTCCCCAGAAACTGAAAAGCTACATCCGTACTGCTTTAAGAGAACAATCAAGCGATAACATTACTTGAAAGCTAGTTATAACCATCATGTATGTATGTATGCATATATAACAATTACACAAGTGTTGAGAATAGTTATTACTTATCGAAGTTTTACTTAATAATAGAAAACTTTCAGCAAGTTGTATCTTCCTTACACAGCTTCACGGGAGATGTGTCAGAATTGTTTCGATATCTGCACTCTCCTACAAGGGTCAATGACACGTCTTTGTTTTGTGTGTATTCATATTTCTCGAAGATACATCTACAGTAACCAATAGTATTCTATAATTCGTTTCGTGTATATTTATTCTCCGATTACATCGTATATAATACGTTTCCTTTGTGCATTTCTATGTATTTCTGTTTCTTTTTACTCAAAAAGATGATGAAATTTATTGATTTTTTATAATAAATTATGCATTTCAGTTTAACTCATTATGTGCACCATCGAATACTAAGTACAAAAGGATAACCTAAAATCAAAAGATTATATTGTAGTATATTATTTTGTATAATATTATATATAAAATATATATCATATTGAATCGTGTGCGTGTGTGTATGTGTGTGTATACAGCATCATATTACATATGTTTATAATGTGTGTGTGAGTTGTGGATATATGAATGGCACTGTATTATATATATATCTATATATATATATATATATATATATATATATATATACTACACCTCTGTGTGTTAGTATATATGCGTTCATGCAAACATGATTTGAAGTCAAAAGCAGTTTATAAAAAAAAAAATTAGAAAGAACCACACTGAAAGAATAGAGTACGATGCGGTTTAATATATGGAAAGAGTATTAAAGCTGTAACGTTTCAGACAGAAAGGAAAGAAGAAAGTGAATTAAAGTGTCAGAGATAGTGAGTGAGTGAAAAAAATATATAAGGTTCTAGCAATTTGTGGGTGGGGAAAACAAGAAAAGAAAAGCTCTAAGCCAGCTCGTTCTGTGAGAGGGAGGCAAACGCGATGCGGGCCAACGTAAAACTACATGTGTCAGAATGTGTGCGTGCGTTTATATTGTATCTTATATATTTATATTATGCATATATATCTATATATGATGCGTTTAATATATCCGAATAATATATATTTTATATTGTATTGTGTTGTAACTATTTATATGTGCACGTGTATAATATATCATATATACTAATATTAATTTTGTCGTTAAAAGCACGAAACAGGTAGTAATAAACAGTCGACAACTGAGGAGGAGTTAGACTTCCTTTGGTATTTTGTCCCGTACTTGTCTCTCGTTGTGTGTTTACGTATTTTTCGCTCGTTGGTGATGTCCTGTACTTAATGCGTATTTTTTCAGTTACATGTGTATTATGTGTGTGTGGGAGGTGTACATAATATAAAATCAAAAACAGTTAAAAAATACAAAAAGAAGGAAGTGCGATGATACAGTATTCGTTTAGCGCTTGAAAGAGATATGGTGAATCTTGACGTTTCGGATGTTTGTCCTTCTCCAAAAGAAAAGGAGATGAAGCAAAAGTTTTGCTCAACGACTATAAGCCATGGGTGATGTAGTTTTATGAGGAAGGTGAAGTGTGTAGATCCATCTACTAGAATAGGTGTGTGTGCTAGGAAGCAGAGATATGAGGGAATAAATTGTAAATGTGAATTCGGTGGCGTGTATATATATGTATAGACATGTGTATGAGTAAATTTGGTGGCATTGGTTAATATGTTTGAGGCTACTGTTCGTGTATAAGTGAGTGAAAAATTATGTGGGTGTATGGGACTAAATGTGTTGAGGAAGTGATGTAGAATGATGCGAAGAAGTTGAAAGTGTGTACAGTGTGAATGGTGTTATTTGCGCGCGTGTGTGTGTGTATGTGAAAGCAACAGCCAACTATTATTATATACTGGCTGACCCTGTGCCGTCAAAAATGACGACTAACTGTAGTATTGTATAAATAAATAAGGTACAAAATAAGGTGCATAATAATCACAGATACAAACATTCACATACTTCCCTTGTACATGCACACACATATACACATAAACTCAAACAGAGTTGAAATGCTGTTTGATTTTTTTTCAGCGTTGAGTGTTCACCATCTCATTTTCATTGCACACACACACACACGCACGCACACACACACAAACAAACAGACAAATAAACAAACAAACATTCACACACCTTTTATATACACATACATATACTCACATAGAGTTTAAACGCTGATTTTTTTTCACCCCTTCTTTCGATATTCATCTATCACCCCTTCCTTTCTCATTCATATGTTGTGACGGAGAAAAATTGAAGACACACGACGTGCTCTTTGCCATCTCCTTTCTCCCATTGCTATTATTTTCTCTCATTCTCTCTCAGTCAGAGCATTTTACTCTCACTACATCTCCTTCACTGAATTACTATTTTCTCTCCTCTCCCTTCACTTATACTACTCTTTCTCCTTCCTACTCCGTCCTACTGCTCTATGATTTTGGACAAATATATATA
>NC_068983.1:113832453-113834937 GCF_001194135.2 Octopus bimaculoides
AAGCAGTAAAACTGTTGCTAGTGATACTAGTACTTCTGATATATGTACGTATCTTTTCTGTTGTACCTATGTTATGTATTGAAATCACGTTACTATGGTGATATATAAAAGTAATATCAATAATCTCTCATGTACACCTTTCAATTATGAAGACAGATTTTGCTTAACAATATTCTATTTCTGATAGATATTTCGGTTTCTGTGATACCATAATATTCTGAACTCTACTTGTGTACATGTGTGTATGTGTTTATGTGAAACTGTTAGCTTGTATTTGTACGTAGGTATATGTGTGTTCCATGCCAGCTACTGCAGCACTTCGAGCGTATACTCTTTAACTAAGTTAAATATATATACATTTTCACCATACTAATACCGAAATAACGATTTCTAAAGGAAGTAACTTGAAAATACTATTTAAATTTAACTTGAAATTTACAGTGATTTTGTATAGCATCTATCAAAATAAAAGTCAGTTTCCTGTCACTACTATTAATTAAGGCACGTATTCAAGTAAACATTATTATGATATAACGCCTAACATAAGATGCATGCGAAAATGCTCTGACCAAAATTTATGCTGAAAGAAAAAGTTCAATATTTTATCGTGGAGATTAACTGCTTCTTGGTTTGAGGCCACTTTCTGGCTCTTGGGTGCCTTTAACGGAATTCGCTCATTTGCAAGCATTAGAGCCAGGTCTTCAATTTGAGGATACTTTCCTCTCTTCCCTCTTCTTACCAATATCAGTGGGTTAGTAAAAAGTCATGGGCACTGCCATCTCTTAGTTAAAAGATATTAAAGTACAAAATCTAAAAGATTCTATTAACCTGTTTGACTCAATCCATTTATCAATCGACCAAAATTCCTGCACTGTCCCTCGTCTTTTGTAAACGAAGCCCTATTCTTAAATGTTGATCTGTGTCTTTCCGAGTTCACCCTGTTGCAAGAGCTACATCGTCGATTTGAAAGCAATTTCCTCCTTCATCAAACTGTCGAAGGCCCTGTCAAGGATCATAGGCACTACATTTTCCTGACTAGAAGATAGAAGAAGACTAAATATAGAGGATGTCATTAACTTCTTTGATTCAATCCATTTACGAATTGATCGAAATTCTTGCAATGATATTAAATTTTTTAAAGCCCTCGCAGATTCCATTTCTAAATGATGCAGTAATTTCCGTTACTCTGGCGGAACTCTAAGGAATATTGGCAAACTTTTTTTGTACTAGGATAATCAATACCTTCAAGAAGTTCCCTCGCCCCTGTTTAGTCTTTAATTTTTGAATCAATTTGTCCAAATTTTCAAGGAATTTTCCAGCGATTAGCGTCATGAAATCTTAAAAATATTTTCTCATCAGTTATTACGCGTAGTAACTTCCAGTTTTTCTTATCTTTTTGCATGTTATTAGTTCATTCGAGCATATCCCGTTTAACATTACTGAAAATAATCTGCTTTTAGGTGAATAATGGCTTGTTGAAGGCATATATTTAAAAAGTTAGATGTGCCGATAAATTAACCAACGTAAACTTTACGCAACAAGAGAAATACTAATTTAAGAAACTTGTAACATTTGGATGCGTGTAAACTGATGTGATTTAATGGAAGATAGAAACATCTATGGGCTTTGACATTTATAATAAAGGATTCGCTGAATGATAAAATGGACTACATAAAGCTATTTGCAACTTCATAGAATAGGAAAATATGTGAATTTAGTAGAAAGACGTTAATTCAGGGATTTATTGATTATTTCATTAGCCTTCAAAATTTCCTTTAATCTTCCAGAGCCAACACGCATCTATAACATTACCAACACAGCGAGACATAGGTTAAGCTTGTTGTTCGGGGCAAGAAAAGATTTCACCATCATTAATAGTTAACCTCTGACAAGACATGTTGGTGACACGCAGTATAACATATTTGGAACGGTATTGCTACTTTTATGTATAAACACATATCAAAAACAATACATAAAACGATAATAAACCATCATGTCCCCAGAGAACATTGAGAATCAAAACAATGACGCATTTTTTCATCCCCGATACGTTACACTACATTCAAATGGGAATATGCTCCTTGCTGTTATATTTCGTCTTCAGAGAATAACCTCTCCTTTTGTCCTTCCACGCGACGTGTGTTTGCAACACACTCCATTCGGTGAGGCAACAGGATTTTCAAATGTTCCTGTGTGTAAACATAAAATCATTTATTAAAAATGCATTGAAGAACTCACTTTAAAACTTTAAAAGATGAATGAATGCAAAACTGGTTAGTAAAATGTGGTTTTCTTTCCCCGGCAAAACCTCATTTGGTTACAACATACTCTAAAACTATTTTATTCGAAAACCTTTCAGTAAAATGTGATTATCCCTCTCTCTTTCTCATTCTCTCTCACTTCCTCTCTCTCACTCTTTCTCTCTCACTCTCTCTTTCTCACTTTCTCTCTTTCACTCTCTCTTTCTCTCACTCTTTGTGTGTG
>NC_068983.1:113835485-113836078 GCF_001194135.2 Octopus bimaculoides
ATGTATGTGTATGTGTATATATGTATAGGTATAATGATGGATAAGCGTATATGCGTGTATACTTTGAGATATGTATATTTGTGAGTGTGTGTGAGTGTCAATATGATTGTATGTACTTGTATATATATGTATAAGCAAGGTTATATATGTGCATATATGTATCTAAGACGTTGTATCAATTCACCGTTAGACGATGGTGAGAGGGACAAACGCACACACACACACATATATGTGTGTGTGTGTTTACATATGTGTATATGCATATGTATATGTGTGCGTATATACAACCTTCAACAAAGTAACAGTCATGTATACAACTTGAACTGACGCACATATCAGTACATAAACATACGTTCACATGTACACGCACATACATACATACATACATATACACGTACGTATATATCATGAACTAACTGTTACTTTCTCAAATGCAGCACAGAACTTTGTCAGTGAACAGGTCGCGGTCTCAAAGCGACGAAAATATTTTGACAAATTAAATTTAAATGTTGAAGTGAATCTAACGGATTTTGTGTGTTATTTTAAATGGCTTATAAACACCTTCCACGCTGCAATTATATATATATATATAT
>NC_068983.1:113836672-113844997 GCF_001194135.2 Octopus bimaculoides
TTGATGAAATGAAATTGATATTTTGTTCAGTCTGAACCGGAGATGTTTTCAATTGATCATACTAATATTTACAAAAACACACTTCAAAAACATTTCTAAAATTCTTCGAATGAGAGAGAATGAAATAAATAAAGACGCACTAAAGTCAAACTTCGCGACGGGTTTCCATTCTTCATTTCCCCTCTCCCGGTTTGAATCTTGTTCTCGCCTTCACCCACTTAATTTTCCACTTTTCAATCTCTTGCTCAAATTGAGTTCCTCACTTGTAATCTTTGGTTTCTATCTCATTTAGTTTCTGTTTACACGCTATCTGTCTCCCCTTTTCTCTCTGTCTCTTCCTCTTTCTCTCTCTCTCTCTCTCTCTCTCTATCTATCTATCTTTCTCTCACTCACTCACTCACTCACTCACTGTCTACTTCTTTACCTGTCTTCTCTTGTTCTCCCTGTTCAGTTGTCCCTATCTATAAATCACTTTTATCCTCATCGCACTTTCATTTTCATTTCCTTCCTTTTAGCAATATCTGTCACTTGTGCCAACAGTTCAACACTCAATCTTGAGCGATCTCTCTTCCTTTTCACTCTATATCTCTGGCCTTTTATCATATTCGAATATTGAGACAGAAAATAAATATAAGCGAACACGCGTTGCTTATTACCATACTGGTTATATAAACACATATATTTTAATAAGAATTTGACTCAGCTCCATATGGCTTAATGTTTTCTGGGCGCGTAGAACGGACCCAGATTAACAGAAATCGGGAGGAGAGTAATGCATTTGAGACAAATTCAAGCTGGTATATGCTGAGTGCCGCTTTCTTTCATTTATCCACTCACTCGTATGTGTGGCTGTCTGTCTTATATATATTATGGATAGGTTTCTAAGAAACATAACTGATGAGAGGCATGGTTCCACAGCTCATTGTCGGATTCTCTGCTGTATTACTGGAAACGAAAACAGGTATTCAGCACTGTACTTAGTATGTAACAATAAAATGAGAAACGGATCAGTGCTTCCTGACAAGTCGAAAAGTCATTTCAATACTAAACACGTCTATCTTCAAAGAAAAGATTGAAATTATTTTAGAAGACTTTTTAGGCAAAGCAAGCAATTATATTTACATGTGTACTCACAGTTTCAGACAATGACTCAAAAAATATCTGAACTGGCTGCACTAAGAATGCCATCTCGTCCTTTGGCGGAATCACTTACTTGCCTACATGAGAAAGACTGTAAAACAATGCGAGCAGAACAAGAAATAAGTAAAATTCCTCTCTTAAATTATTCAGTTGGTGAATTTTAGAATTTTCTGCTAACATCAAGGAAAATATATGCTGTGGTAAGCTTTAACATTTAAATGTTGCCTTGCGAGTTGAAATGTCAACAGACATTGCCAACAAAGCATGGTTATTAACATTCATTCGTTTTCTTGATGAAGATCAAAGAATAAATCGAATTCTTTTTTTCCTTTTGCAAAGAAATGCCAAGCACAGCAAAAAACGATGACGTTTTTTATATACTAAGTAAATGTCTTGAAAACTGAGAATTATCTATGGAAATCATGTGACTTTATTTGTACCGGTGGAGAATTTCTATAATAATCTGTACGAAAGCCTTATATTACTTATAAAACCCAAATTATTATATAACAACTCATTACTTTTTAGATAGATACCTTGATTACGAAATCATTGGTGGCTGAATTTAAACAAATTTTAGATCAAATCGTCGAAGTGATAAATTATATTACAAATAAACTGTTAAAGACTTGTTTGTTTCAGCAAATTTGTATTGACATAGATTTATAGCACTGACTCTTGCATTTTCGCTCCGAAGTGAGGTGGCTTTCGGGAAGAGGGATACTCTGCCAATACTTAATATTTAAACTCTGAAAAGATGAAAGTTCAGAATTCAAATCAGAAACACAGAATTTTGGAAAATATCATACTGAATATTTTATCCACTACAAAGGCGTGTTGAATTCCAAACTACTATTTTAATCGTAGAAAATGTTATACCAATTCATTTATGTCATGTACATGAAAATCTACATGTATATCAAAGTGCTCAACTATCAGTTACTAAAATACAGACATTAAATCACAGTATATTAATTTGTTATTTGATTGTGTTGCAATGAATGAGCCTGAAACCACGTGTTTTAAAAGTGCATGCCCAAGTGTGTACATTTTTAAACGATTAAAATAGGTATTTCCTATAAACTACATACACGTTACATGATATATATAAGTGGAGTCATGCATTATGAAACCTACCACCACCTGTCTAACTTATTTTTTAAGAAAATATATTCATGAGTATAAAACTCAAAACATTCATTATTTCTTTTTAATTTGCAGACAGCTCTAACTTACCATATTTCCCTGTAGAAAACTGACGGCAACTTTTTCATTTTTAATATTTATTTGCGTCTCTAAAGGGTATGTCACAATCACCAAATGGCAATTGAGAAGAACTTCATATGAGAAACAAAGATAATTGCAAGAATCATGTACATATCTATCTATCTGGAAAAATGCAGCGACGGAAAATTCTAAATTTTTCCTTTTCACAAATGTGCACGGGACGATCAGCAATACCAAAAAGCAATGGAACTACATTTCATCAAAAAATTCACTCCAAAATTGAATGTTTGAAAGAAAAGTGGAGACAGTACATTTTGTATTCTAAATGTGACTCAAAAGAAAGAAAGAGGAAAAAAGAAGGAAAAAGAGGAAAAAGAAAAAAGGAAGAAAAGCAAAAAGAAAGAAGGGAAGAAGGGGAAAAGAGAGAAAGAAAACAAAGACTTTCAGTGATGACCACACCACACCTGTTTTGTTTTGTTTTTCTTGAAGAGGTCGCCATCCTTAAACTCATTCCAATACAATAGTAAATGTCTAAATGAATAAATGAAAGGTAAATATGAAGCGGAATAAACAAGCATAACATGTGGTATCGCGATAGACCACTTAATTTATAATTCAAATATAACTGAAAAGTAGTTATAGTAAATAAGGGATTAAGAAATAATGCGTAAGATCTCTTACAGCTGTTTCTAAGATGACTGAGCTTGTGCAGCATATGTCATTGAACAAAGATTTCCACGTAAGCCAAATATTCCGTCTTTGGAGAGAAAAAATTAAGAAATATCCTTAATAAATGATATTGGTAGTTACCACTTCATCGAAGAATTAAGGACCATTCTTAATGAAAGATAATAATGGTTAGCAGTTCCATGATCGTACTCTGCAATTATGTTTGAATTATAAATTAAATGCTTTTAGTGATACCACATATTATGCTTGTTCATTCTCTCGTAATATATATCAACCTGCTCAGTGATGAACCACTTATATCCATCTTTGCTAGGCAGCTTCAACATACCATTGTTTTAGCTATAGTTCAAACCATAGTTTTAGTGGTAAACCACCCAGAGCACTTACAGTACATAACTCTTATCTCACGTCATTAACCGGGATTTTTTTATGTACTCTACATATACATATATATATATATATATATATATATATATATATATATATGTATACACTTAATATACATATGTGAATTTGAGTGTATATATGTGTGTGTTTGTGTGTCTAACCAAAATTTTTGATGTAAC
The DNA here is from genome assembly GCF_001194135.2 of Octopus bimaculoides. Taxonomy (NCBI): domain Eukaryota; kingdom Metazoa; phylum Mollusca; class Cephalopoda; order Octopoda; family Octopodidae; genus Octopus; species Octopus bimaculoides. The sequence continues at coordinate 113,840,296 of NC_068983.1, forward strand.
ATTCCAACACCAATCTTCTGTTAGCTGATCATGATGATATTTTTTCCTTCAACACATTCTCATTATCAAACCGTTCTTAAACTATCATACTATTACATACGTACTGCTAATTTTCTCTCTTTCTATTTGTCTTTTTTTTTTACCTGACAGTCTGTCGGTGTCTCTCTTTGTATACCTATGTTTGTGTACACACAGACACACACGCAGAGGCAGAAATTGAGAGATGAGAAGTAGAAAGTCCGTATAACTTAGTAAGATGTTTCAAGACTGGTATGACCAGAAGGGTAATACCATTCTTGGTATAACCCTTGTGAGTTATACCAAGTCACTGAAGATTGTCGCAAGTATGTTACATTTATTTCAATTTTTTGCCACTTGACCAGCAATTTCGGAGATAAGACGATTACATCGTTCTCAGTGCTCGACTAGTACTTATTTTTTCGACCCCGAAAGGATAAAAGGCAAAGCCTCAGTGGAAGTTGAATTCAGAGCGTAAAACTGAACGAAATGCCGCTAAGCTGCCCGGCAAGCTAATAATTCTGCCAGTTCTCTGTCTTATAGTAATATTATATTAACAATTTTGGTTATTGACATAATCAACAGTAGTACTGAAATATCTAATGTTTGTGAGATATTGTTATATATGATGGCATATATTGAACAGCTGTCAAAATATTTAGCTCATATTTCACAGCTAATAATATTAATTACATCTTTTGATGTGCACTATATTAAGATTATGTATTATTAAATACTCAATTTATTAAAAGATGGGTTTGATCGTTTAGATTATTGATTGGTAAGGTTGGGTATTCAGTCCGTTTATTGTTATCATTCATTTATTATTATAATTAAGCTCTTCTATTTCAATAACTGAACGGCAACATCTCTTGCATTACTAAAAAAGATATTGTCGTGGACTCTCTTGTCGAAGATGACAGATAAAGGCTCTACAATTTCTTGCTGAACAAGCTGCCCAGGCGATTTGTTTAGGGTGCAAATGCTTGTGTTAAGCATTAGCTCACTCCATCCATCAAATCGGCATTACTTGCATGGATGCACGGTGTACCTCACGCCAGATGTTGAAGTGATCGCAGAGAGATCGTATGATGAAGTGGTTTTCAAGAATACAACGTACCACCCGCTCTGGAAATAGAAACCACGATTTCGCGATCGTAAGTGCAACACCCTATCCTCTAGCCTACGCAACTTCATTCTTAAAAAGATATATTTCGATATACTTAAAAGGTTATTCTTCGAAGTAGATTAACAAATTTTCCCAAGAAATGGGGACATGATGAGGATACGTTTCATTTTGCAATGCTGATGCTGCAATATCTCATGGCTTTCACTTAGAAGAAAAATGAAGGTCACCCTTCTAACTTCTCTACCGCGATTTATGCAAAATCCAAATCTTCAATGGTATCCCATCATCATACTTTCATATGTATGTATGTGTATTTACTTGGTTGTATATAAGTGTGCGTGTGTGTGTGTGTGTGTGTGTGTGTGTGTGTGTGTGTGTGTGTGTGTGTGTGTGTGCGTGCGTCCGTGCGTGCGTGCGTGCGTGCGTGCGTGCTGGTGCTTCTTTCGTTTTTTCCTTTTCTCCAACAATTCTGAAACTACATTACACCCAATAATATCAACATATTAGTATCTCTAATATTTTCATAGGTGATCTTATCGACCTCATTTCTGTTGGAAAAGGGGCTTCCATAACTATGCTTCCATACACTGTCTTTCAATTAGATAGCTCTAAGTTTTCCAGTTCTTTCATTTTTCACCTCAGTTTTGCAAATATTTCTAACTGAACTTTACCAAGGTTATTCACAAATACTCATTCTTTTTCTATGCTATTCCTTGCCCTTGTCTCTGCTGACAGCATTGTATTCTCCTGGCCGGCAACGAAGGCCTTATTATTCTGATTCTCTGAGGAATGATTGCCATCTGTCTCGTTTTGATATCTTAGTTCTTGCAATTGTCTATATTTCTTTAATTTCTAAGTCAGTGAAGTATTTACCACTCTTGAAATACAATACTTGATCTGATAGCAGCTATTGTTCACTGGCTTTAAATATTCCTATATTATTCCAGATATCCTAAATTCTTTTTTTCGGAATCCTCGCTTCCTTAATTTAGTTCCTAGATAACATCTCATTACTATCTTCTTGATTCCCTTTTTCTACTTACCTTTTTGTACACCAGTGACAGGATGATGACATTTTCAATGTTTCTGTGCATCAGAGTACCTACCGGGTGAAACCCTCGTCCGGAACTTCAGTCCCGTTCATACCGCTTTTTTGTTGAAATTAACATAACGCGCTCATGTGAGGATAGTGATTTTAAGGTTAAACTACGACGTGCTTTTTTTTCTAGGTTTTCCGAAACACCATTACCATACTATAAGTGTTACCAACCATAGCCAAAGAATCTTCTCTTTCACTCGCGCGAGACCCAGCCCCGGCAAGGACTAACTTGTTATTTTGTGATCTCGGAGTAATTATCATTAACATGAGTTTGGTTAATCATAATAATCCCTTCTACTATAGGTACAAAACTTGAAATTTTGGGAGAGGGGCATAGTCTATTACATTGACCTCAGTGCTCGACTGGTACTTGTTTTATCGACCTCGAAAGGATGAAACGCAAAGTTGACCTCGATGGGATTTGAACTTTCAATGTAAAGACTAATGCCGCCAAGTATTTTGTCCGGTGCGGTAACCATTCTGATAGCTCGCTGCATTAATGGTTAATTATAATCCTTTCTAATATAGGCACAAGGCTCAAAATTTTGTGGGAGGGGGCCAGTCGATTAGATCGACCCCAGAACGCAAGCAGGACTTAATTTATCGACCCTAAAAGGGTGAAAGCAAAGTCGACCTCGGTGGAATTTGAACACAGACGAAATACTGCTAAGCATTTCGCCCAGCGTGCTAACGTTTCTGCCAGCTCGCCGCCCTAAATGCTTGATTATAGTAATAGTAATAACAGAGTATGTATTTAACAGCGTATGTATTTATATATGATAAGCACAATGAATTTCAACCACAAAGTAGGCACTTTAATGTTAAATGTTAAACGTATTAAATTCTTCACATATATGTCAATTAATATATGTGTATGTATGGAAAAAAGATGAGAGTGTTTTTGATTTCTCATCAACAAGTACTTCGCTAATAGATAAGTTTTATATTGAAGTTCAGCAGAACCTAACAGAAAAAAAAGTACCTCAGCATCTGCTAGAAATTATCCAGATTTTTTGATTTTTTTCTTTGAATACTCCAGATCAACTAGAGTTTGGCAATTATTGCTGCCAAATAAATATATGTGAGATTTTACTTGTCACCTTTCTGAATATTGGTCTCATCATTATTTGACAGTGGCTGTCATAAATACACGCTTGAAATGGATAAACTGTCAAGTTTTAATAAAACACGATAAGTGATATTTCGTTGCATTTTATTTTTGCTTGTTTGTTTGTGTTTGTTTGTTTTTGGAGGGAGGTGAGAAGGGGTCTTTTTTTTGTTATTGTGAGACTTAGGCGCAAACATGGCTGTGTGGTAAGAAGCTTGCATCCACGCCACATGGTACCGGGTTCAGTCCTACTGCGTGGAAACTTGAGCAAGCGTCTGCTACTATAGCCTCGGGCCAACAAAAGCCTTTTGAGTGGATTTGACAAACAAAAACTGAAAGAAACCCATCGTGTGTGTGTGTGTGTGTGTGTGTGTGTGTGTGTGTGTGTGTGTGTGTGTGTGTGTGTGTGTGCACTTGTACCCCGCAACCCGCTTGACAACTGGTGTTGGTGTGTTTATGTCCCTGTAAATATGTGGCTCGGCAAAAGAGACGATAGAATAAGTATCAGGCTTAACAAAAAAATAAGTACTGGGGTCAATTCATTCGACAAAAAATTCTTCAAAGCGGTGCTTCAGCATAATAGTTTCATTCTTTGGAAATGTTGTCTAGGCACGTTTTAATAACACGGCTTGTGCTACTGAGGGCTCTGAGCACATAGCCAATACAGTTTACAAATCAGGACGCTAGAACAAGAGAAATCACGAGAAAAATACAAGGGAAAGCAGATGGGTGCAAAAAGTGGAATAGTGAAAAACAAACAGGCAAAGAAAACAAAAAAAATAGAGCCATATCCCCTTTGACCGTAAACTCATAATAAAGCTAGTTGTTGTAGAATAAATTAAAGGATAGGACTCCAAAGTCTGCGATACATTCTGCTCGAACCAACCGGTGGTGTCCTCCAATTCGCCAAAACAAATTTGTCTATATGTTCGCATTTGCTGAAAATTTATGATCTGGAATTCGGCAGTGCGGTGGAATTCTTAGATCTAAAACGAATATGCGATGCGATCTTTCAGTTACGCATAAGGTGCATTTCTTAGATACATTAACATTTGGCATGGATTTTTCTGCGATTTTCCACTTGGTTGCTCGTGGCGCAGAGTCAAAGATTAAAGCAAACAAAAGAATACAAGAACTATGTGTGCGCGCGCGCGTATATGTGGATTTCGATTGGTAATATTTTGGTTGGGGGGACTCTGCCTCCCTCCAACCAACCTTCCATACTGTCCCTTAAGATAGCAAACATTCCTTAGCTACACACAAGAGATAAAGTCAGAAAAGTCAGTTATTCCTCAACAATTTTTTGGGAAATTCTTAAATATATCTCCTTCTGTGTATACATATATAT
>NC_068983.1:113845254-113850932 GCF_001194135.2 Octopus bimaculoides
TAAAATTGCATTTTCAAACCTTCTTTCATATATATTTCCACTCGTGCGGTACCTTACAACTTTACTTTGTTATATATATATATATATATATATATATATAGAGAGAGAGAGAGAGAGAGAGAGAGAGAGAGAGACAGACAGACAGACAGACAGACAGACAGATAGATAGATAGATAGATATATGTAAGTATGTATGTATGTATGTATATATATATATATACACACACAAACACACACACATAGAGAGAGGAGGAGGAGGAGGAGGAGGAGAGAGAGAGAGAGAGAGAGAGAGAGAGAAAACGTATGTTACCCAAAGTTTTCGACCATATTCACTGTTTAAATTCCAGTTGCATTATGCTGTCTTTTCCTGTATTGTCTATTCAGTTTTTATTATGTATACATGTATTACACTCTTTTCTTTTGTTTCTTGCCATAAGCTTCGATTAGTCACCAGAACTTTTTCCGGGATTCTATTACTTCTTCCGCTGTTTGCGATATTTTCTAATTCAAGATATTGTTAATTACATTTAATATCTTTTTTTTTTAATTCCGAAATATAAAATATTTTATTTCGGTTATTTATTGTTTTTTAAGCCAATTTATCTTCAAGATTTTGCTCTAGGAATTTGCTTCTCCAAGTTGGAAATTTATTCTTAGCTTTCTATTTCCTCTCTTGTACTGGCTTTTATTTCTTTTTTTTTATACTTTTAATCTACTTTTATTTATATGCTTTCGTTAATTTATTTCCCAACCGATTCTGATTTTTCTTTACTTTTTACAAAATCCTATTTTGCTTCTTTGATTTTGATCTCAACTTTTACTTTTAGTATATGGACTGTTGTACAAATTAGGTGAATTATACTGCTTTTTATCAATTTCATTTTCTTCTGTTGTTGCAAATATTGTAATGTGTCGGTACTTCCATCATGTTCTATTTTGAATGCTAAATGGTGTCAGGTCCGTTTGTAAGGTTCTTTCATTTGACATACATACTACTTCTTTGAAAATTTTAATTTAATATTTGGTTGAATAACGTCCAATTGTAGTTACTGTTATTACTTTATTTTCACATTTTATGTTGGCGTAGATAATTAAACTTGATCTATAGTATCTGTCTGGGGAGGCGCAATGGCCCAGTGGTTAGGGCAGCGGACTCGCGGTCATAGGATCGTGGTTTCGATTCCCAGACCGGGCGTTGTGAGTGTTTATTGAGCTAAAACACCACGAGGCTCCGGCAGGGGATAGTGGCGAACCCTGCTGTACTCTTTCGCCGCAACTTTCTCTTACTTTTACTTCCTGTTTCTGTTGTACCTGTATTTCAAAGGGGCCAACCTTGTCACACTGTGTCACGCTGAATATCCCCGAGAACTACGTTAAGGGTACACGTGTCTGTGGAGTGCTCAGCCACTTGCACGTTAATTTCACGAGCAGGCTGTTCCGTTGATCGGATCGACTGGAACCCACGACGTCGTAAGCGACGGAGTGCCAACAATAGTATCTGTCAACTATATTTATAATTCACTAAATTTATCAACGACGATATCTATCATAAGTCAGGAACTTGATGGCGGAGAATAGTCGATTCAAGTGAGCTCATACAGTACTTGACGAGTACTTATTTCATCGAATAATGAAAGAAAGGGTGTGGATTCAAATTATAAAGGGACGTAACTAAATACCACAAGACAATCGCAGATCGACCGATAGTACCCACTTCTAGAAGGCGGCGAGCTGGCAGAATCGTTAGCCGGGCGAAATGCCTAGTGGTATTTCGTCTGCCGTTATGTTCTGAGTTCAAATTCCGCCGAGGTCCACTTTGCCTTTCATCCTTTCGGGGTCGATAAATTAAGTACCAGTTACGCACTGGGGTCGATGTAATCGACTTGATCCGTTCGTCTGTCCTTGTTTGTTCCCTCTATGTTTAGCCCCTTGTGGGCAATAAAGAAATAAGTACCCACTTCTAATCCATTAGTATTCCTTTTAGTCTGTTGTTCTCTTTGTTTCTTTTAAGGGTATTCCTTCAAATTTTAGCACAAATGAATTTTGACCTCAAGCCAAAATTCTTTCAAATTTTGACACGGTCAGCAATTTTAGGAGAAGCCTCAGTGATTAATTGATTTTTATTATATCGACCACAGAAGGATGAAAGGCAAAGCCAACCTCGTCCAAATTTGAGCACAATACAACTCTGCCTGCTAGCCGCCTCCTTTCAGGTATATAATGATCGTGATATGGTGCTCTTCTCTATGCTTCATTTTAAACAGGATGTTTTTTTTTAAGCTTGCACACTTTGTAAATGTAACATTCTAAAGAGTTCACATTAACTTCAAATAATACTTAACTTCTTGCTTTTCGTTGGGTTTTTCTTTTAATTTTTTTTCTTTTTTGGCTTATATTTTGTTTTGCTTTTTTTACGTTTTTTTTGGTGGGGTGGGTTGTAATCACTGAGTCGGAAGAAAATGGGCACCAACTATTTCAGCTTCATAGAAAAAATGTTCCCCTGATATCAGCAGGAACTCCAATCAGTATAAAAACAACATCGAAGCGAAAACACTATGGAATTTTTTTAATATTCCCAGCCAACCGGACAACACATAAATACAGTAATAATTCGAAGATCAAAGAAATACTTCGTATACATTTGATCGAACGATAGTTTGAAGCAAACTGAGACCACGTTACCAGAACAAATGTGATACAGTCCTATCTGTGCGCACACGCGCACACACACACACACACACACACACACACACATACACTAGTCTCTTATTTTCTCATTAACCTCTCAGCAGAGAGGTTAAATAGAAATTAGAACAAAGATCTGTCACACTGTCACTTGAAATGCAAAAAAGAGCAACAAAATATCCTTCGAATCACACTTTACCTTGCTAAAAAAAGCAAAATGCACGACTAGAATATTTTTGATCTTAAGTGAACTCGATCAAAATTGTCCCACAGTTAAACAACCAAATCAACAACAACAACATCTCTGGCTAGTTTCTTCTAGCACTTTCTGAAGACGCTTTATTAATAACGCAGATATATATATATATATATATATATATATATATATATATATATGCGTTATGAAGGGCATCCAGCTGTAGAAATTCTGCCAAATCAGATTGGAGTCTGGTGTAGCCATCTGGTTTCACCAATCTTCAGTCAAATCGTCCAACCCATGCTAGCATGGAAAGCGGACGTTAAACGACGATGATACACACACACACACACACACACACACATCTGTCAATAGATTATTACACACAAAATATACGCATGCATACATACAAATACAAAATTGTATGCACAAATTATATATAAAATGAAAGTGTTTCGTAATCTTTTATGAATTAATGGGTCGCCTATGAAAGCTGAGATAGTTTTATCAGTGTTTAGATTGTTTTGTAAGATCTTGAAACTTGTCACTTTCTTTTTATTACTAATAAAGAAGCTGTCCTTCACTCTATTTTATTTTCTTATATTCTCTTTCTTCAATGAGGGAGCGAGGGTGGTTGACTAGAGAAAGGTAGGTAGAGAGAAAAAGACAGTGTGAGAGAAGGAAAAGACAAATAGAGGAAAAACAATGACTTGAAACAACGTGATTAATCTTTCGCTTTTCACAGTGGTTTTAATTCAAATGATGACCATGTTCATGTTCATGTTGTTGGCACTCCGTCGCTTACGACGTCGAGGGTTCCAGTTGATCCGATCAACGGAACAGCCTGCTCGTGAAATTAACGTGCAAGTGGCTGAGCACTCCACAGACACGTGTACCCTTAACGTAGTTCTCGAGGATATTCAACGTAACACAGTGTGACAAGGCTGGCCCTTTGAAATACAGGTACAACAGAAACAGGAAGAAAGAGTGAGAGAAAGTTGTGGCGAAAGAGTACAGCAGGGTTCGTCACCATCCCCTGCAGGAACCTAGTGGAGCTTTAGGTGTTTTCGCTCAATAAACATTCACAACGCCCGGTCTGGGAATCGAAACCGCGATCCTATGACCACGAGTCCGCTGCCCTAACCACTGGGCCATTGTGCCTCCACCCATGTTCATAATAATAAGTGTATAAACACATTTTGTTTGTATTTGTAATTATGCTTTCATTGTTTAAAAAAAAAAACTGAAACAACATTTCAAACTTTCCGAAAGAAAAACCGTATTATTTTAATGATTTCATTGTTGAATATATGATAGTTTCTTTGTTAGTTAGTGTCGCATACTTTCGTTGAACAAGCTGACGTTTCACAGTCCCAGTATTTTTCTTTCTGCATTTTATTCAGAAAGTTGTTTTTCTTTATTTACCATTTCAAAGGGATTTTATTATAAACAGTATTCAACTGGATTCTACATATTAATGGAGTTTAAAATATTGTGAAATACATCATAACCATTCTTTCTAAAATGGCTTGCCATAACTCCATTTAAATAATTCGAGACCAAGAAATGTCTTTTTTAACAGTCTTATGAAAGAAAGACAAATCTATATTTCTTGGGGAAATGTCTTCCCAATGTAATTTGATGGGATGCGTGTCATGTAGAAATTCCATCTTATAAATTAATTTCAAGTTCTAAACTGACATAATAATGCAAAAATTTGCTTGTGACATTCTAAATAAAAAGAAAAAGTAGTTTAAATAATGCAAGATAAAACTCATTAAAATTATGTTTCCAAGAATGAAACTAACAATGGAAAATAATTTGACTGTAAAAAACAACAATGCCTTGAAGTCAATAGCTTAATTATATAATTTATCAAGTGTTGTTCGTTACATTTAGTAAAATTTAATTTTCACTATATCTTAGAATTTACTGATCTCTTTCAAATGGAATCTTCAGTCAGAGTAGAGTCTTAGTTACATATTTCATTTAAATACTCAGTTATGTGTGCATACATATATACAGAGAAACAGACAGACAGTAATATCAGCGCTAAGCCGTGATGAGAAATAAACAAACCTTAAGTTAGCTAAAATATGTGACATATTTTGAATTCTAAAGGTAAATTCACTGCATTTATGGTGCAGCAAAAAAATTCTCGCTTGCGGTAAAATATGTAAAACACAATATCTGCTCAGCTTTTCCTATCTTTAAAAGGTGAAGAGCCAGACACACGTCTCAAAGTCGGCTGTGGGGAAACACTGAGCAGATACGGTGTTTGTTTGTTTTGTTTGTTTTGTTTTTTTTTTCACTTTTTACCATAAACGGTAAAATTGTCTTTAGAATTCAAATTAGTCACAAACATTTTTTAAACTAATCTGAAGTGCCTTTCATCATGGCTGAGCGTTACTACTATGTATTTATTCTGACCAGGCGGGACCCAAGGGCAATCAGATAACGATATTGATTGTTCTAATATAAAACTACGGCTTTAGAATATTCTCAGAGTTGTCTCTTTTCAGTATCTCCTACTGAGAAAGGCTAGGGAACAAGAAATTTATCTGGCTACCAGCTAGAGGGAGACACTAAATAGATATCTTGTTTTCACACTTTTTACACCAAGCGAGAATTTTTTTCTCTGCGTTAACTGCAGTAAATTTGCCTTTAAAAGTTAAAATGTCAAAGATATTTCTACTAACCAAGAGATCGTACATGTATATTTATAAGTACATGAATGAATATTAAACTGATTCTATGTAATCTTTCCTTTTTAATGTTGAAAATGTATATATATATA